>NC_133775.1:76901030-76928884 GCF_003597395.2 Chelonoidis abingdonii | reverse complement strand
CCAATTATAGAACCAGTTTCTCCTCCCTTGGTTTTCACACCTCAACTGCTAGAACAGGGCCTCATCCTCCCTGATTGAACTAACCTCGTTATCTCTAGCTTGCTTACTAGCATATATATACTGGCCCCTGGATATTTCCACTACATGCGTCTGACGAAGTGGGTATTCACCCACAAAAGCTCATGCTCCAAAACGCCTGTTAGTCTGTAAGGTACCACAGGATTCTCTGCTAGTGTTATAGAGAGTGAACAATTTATGAGTTTACCCTGTGTAAGCTTTATACAGGGTAAAATGGATTTATTTGGGGTTTAGACTCCATTGGGAGTTGGGCATCTGAGTGTTAAAGACAGGAACACTTCTGTAAATTGCTTTTAGTTAAGCCTACAGCTGTTAGGGGATGTGGTTCAGACCCTGGCTAGCAAGTCTAGCTCAAACCAGGCAGGGCACTGAAGTCTTAAGCTGACAGGGCAGGAAAGCAGGGGCAGAAGTAGCCTTGGCACTTCAGGTGGCAGCTCCCAGGGGGGTTCTGTGATCCAGCCCGTCACAGTCAGCACTAGGACCCTTTTTGGGAGGGTGTGTGGCCAGTGGCCATTTTTTTCTGTGTCTCAGAGATGGCAACCCTAATCTACCAGTGTTGCAGTCACCCCTTTGATTGCCAGCTAGACAGACCCTGAGTGTCTGTTCACTGACCCTGGTCAGCCAAGTGACAGGCATCTGACAAGAAATGTCCCAGAGAGCTCATGTCTACGTGCAGTCCTTGCTTTTCATTTACAGTCCACTCTGTTCAGGCTGAGCTGTCAGCTGTTAGACATGATGATTGTTTGCCTGGTGTCAGGTCTGCTCATCAACATCAAGACTAAAACATATATAGAGCCGGAGCTTAGCTCCTGTTAACCACTGATTCCTCCCGTTACAAACGCATGCTTCATGGACATTCAGTGACATTCTCTGCACACTACAGAGACAAGGTGGGAGAGGTGATATCTTTTATTGGACCAACTTCTGTTGGTGAGAGAGACAAGCTTTCGAGCCACATAGAGCTCTTGTTCAGGCCTGGAAAGGTACTGCTAGGGTCACAGCTAAAGGCAAGATGGAACAGATTTGTTTAGCATAGGTAGTTGGCACATATTCTGTATTATCTCACTCACCTTGTCTCTCTAATATCCTGGGACTGACACAGCTACAGCTACGCTCGGTTTACCCCTATCTGTGTCAGTGCCTCATTTACTTCTCCCTGGTATTATGAAGGTTACCTGGTTTGAGATACAGACTTATTGTTACGTGTATTATGGAGGCACCTGCAGAACCTAACCAAGATCAGGCCTTACTGTGCTAGGCACAGATATGCAGTGAGAGACAGTCCCTGCCCTGAAGAACTTTCAATCTAAATAGACAAGACAGAGGCACAGAGCAGGGAAGTGACTAGACCAAGATCCCATCGGAGGCCAGTAGCCAAAATGGGATGGGAACCCTAATTTCCTGACTGTCAGTCTAGCACACAAGCCACAATTCCACACTGCCTCTCTCTGCAGTGTGGAATTAACTTCTGGGCCTTCCCCATGTGTCCACCAGCTCAATACAGCTCACACACTGATGTCATGGTATTCATTTAAAAGGCATCTTGTAATATATCATTTCAAAGCTAACACTGTGCTGGTTCTTAATATTACTGTGCAATGTAGGTAACTATGGTGTATGTGAAATAATGAATACGCTCTGATATTATGTTTTGGAATCTGTAAACAGACAAAGGAGGCAAAACAGATTTACATGTGTAATAGTCTGTATCTAAAAGGTGTCATGTCACGTATCATTTACAAACTGGTAACACGCTGGTCCTGGCAATCACTGCGTGATGTATGTACAGGATGTATACCAAGAGTTATAACTGTGCTGGAAATATGTTCTGAAAATGTGTTTGGCCAGCAGCGCATAAAGCCCAGCCTGCTCTAGACAAACAAACGTGTATTTACTTGCCTGACCAACATGATCACAGAGGGCAATGAAAAGTACATTTAAATGTAAGGTAAACAAAGTCATCAAGCTAGCAAGTTGGTGAGATCACCACTTAACAACAATGACCAGGGATGGAGCCTGCACCCCCAGGAAGCCTTCCTGGCTCTTGAAACAGAGACAATGAACTTTGGGGTAATATAATGGGGACATTGAAATCATCCATCACCCAGGCGAACCAAGAAGCTATCCCACTATATCTCTGATAGAGGGGTCCTACTGTTGAACAGGCTGGAGAATGCTGACAATTTGGTGTTAGAAACCATGTTAGGCAGAGCCTTTTCTTGCTAGAATTAAGGTTTAGACATCAGAAAGCGTGTTAGTTTTGTTTTGTTTGTAACCCTTTCATAGCTCTCTCATTCTTGCTTGAAATCGCTTAAATCTATGTTCTTTGTTAATAAACTTACTCCATCTCAGCACCGTGTATTAAGCAAAGTGTCACGGTGTTCACTCACCACTAGGGCACCTCCTCCTGGCTGCTCTGAGGAGTACCTCTTTCCAAGTATGATGTCTCTTCTCTGCTGTTTGTTGCATGCCCTGCTTCCACTTTCACTCACTCTCTGCAACTCTTGTTGCTCTCCCTTCATGGCTTGGCCCTCTGCATTTTCCCCCTTCCAGGGTATCAATGTCTTTCCATAGATACAGCAGTCTTCTCATTCTCTGCCAAGACAGTGCCACTTCCCCAGTGGCTGGTAAGGGAACCCAGGCCCACCCTCTACTCTGGGTTCCAGTCCAGAGACCCTCAACCCAGCAGTTCTGGGCTTTCCTCTCCCAGCCCTCACTGCTCCTTCCCTGGACTGCTTCCCAGTCTTGCTCTGAGTGTACCAGCTGCAAACCTTCCTCCGTCTTCCCAGAGAGTGACTAACCATTCCCAGCAGCAGCCTGCCTGTGCCAGCTACCTGGCTTTATAGGCCCTGCCTGTTCCTGCCCAGCTGAACCTGATTGCAATCAATTCCCTGCTCCCTGTCTCTCTCCAGGTGCAACCTGTGGAGTTGATGGTCCTACTGGGCCTCCTTAATGCTTCCAGTCCTGTGTGGGGTGGACACCCCATCACACACAGCAGGTAATATTTGTATTGGGTTGGGGGACATAATTGGTTCTCATTCCTTGATTTCAGCCCTTCCCAATGGTGGAATGAACCTGGGGCTATAACTTTAAAGGCAGATAACGTCTGGTCTGCTCTGACCAGGTGAAATATCAGACACTTTTCCCAGCAGAGGGCCACTTTTATGAAGAAGGCACACTGTATGATGGGACCTATGGTCTCAGTGGGCTGCACTTCTGCATTGGAAGAGGGAGTCCGTGGGCTACACTGGTGAACTCCATCTGCCCTTTGGCCACCCCACAAGTAGATAGTGATTGACCCCTGGAGTGGGGAGTTCTCTTTAAACGGGGCATCTTATGGAAGAGTGGGTCTTTCCAGCACCTTCTGATCCCCCAGAGGCAGGGAGCTGCAGTCTTTGAGAACATTCCCTTTGGAGAGGCAGTCGGAGAGCCCCGCAATAGACTCCATTGCAGCAGGGACACATCTCGGCTCTGGAAAGGGCTACCCATAGTGCTTCCTGGGAAAACAGTCACTCCTCCCCTGCTGATCTGCCCTGCTGACATACTCTTGAAGGTCCATAAGGATAGCTGATACATGGGGCAGAGTGGACAGGTGCTGTCCATGAGAGCAGCAGTAAAGCATTTGATTTGATCTGGTAATCACTGGGTGGAAATATCATTTGAGTGCGTTATAAGCGAAGGGGAAGTGCTCAGGGGAGAGAGGCTGGTTATTGCATCACACACTGCCCCCCTCATCCAAGAGCACTGCATTTCAGACCTCTCTGATTAGAAGCGCTCTGCCCTGCATTTGGGAGCTTTCACCTTTCCTCCCTCTTTACTAGAGGGTTTATTGCTTTGATCCATCAGATTCTCATTTTGTCTGTCTAGCACAATATTGCTTCTTTGCTCTCTCACTGCTGCTTCCCTCATAGGTGGCCAGAGACTTGGGGCATGGGCATTCTGAAATGCGTTGTGGTTTATATCCAAATAACATAGGTCCTCTCCTTGCTCTGCTCCATTTGATTGTATGGTGCTTGGAGGAAGAGATTTGATTAACTCAGGGCTTCTTTCCCTTGACGAGTAGTTTCTAGATATAGATGGCAGAGATGTTCCTGTTTTAAATCTCTGCCTTTTGCATGTATCCCCTACATTCCCTGGCATGACTGTATGCAATCAGGTCTCTGAACTGAGCCACAGATTCTGACATCCGCTGCCTTCTGGGGTTCAATCTGGCTGCTAGGGGGCCACATGTCTGAACGCTTTTCTATGAGGCGGCTCTGGCAATGAAGAGCACCTTGCTCTGTACAGACACTAGGGGGAGATCATTTGCTATTTCATTACAGTGCATGGCAGAACCTGGTGGAAGTTTAGGCCTAAAACTTAATTAACTCCTGTTGCTGCTTTCCCAGTTCTGCATCTCAGTCTTTTCCCTAGGTCTTCCTCTCCTTTCATCCATAAGAGCGAGAGCCAGAGAGGGACATAGTTTCTGGTACTGGGGCGCATCACCTCTGTTTCTGTCTTCTTAAGGTGGATCATATGTTGCACAGTGGGGCTGAGTTAAGATACACCCACTCTCAGCTCTCCCTGACACCGACATCCCTTGTTTCCTGTTATCCCTGCACAGTCGGTTTGTTATTTAACACCACTGAGCGGTGTAAGGAACATAGCATCCTGTTTCCCCTTTGGAGAGCAGTGTATTTCTAACCAGCCAGGCTGGTGATGTGGCAGTTGTCCCATATGAGGGAGGAATAAAACACAGTCTTCTTGACTGTATTTCTTGGACTCCCTTAGCCTCAGCTTCCTTCCAAGGGCATTGTTTGGCAAGCCAGGACTACTCAGGAGACCACAGTGATAGGGGCTCACTCTTTCATTGTATGTTTTTACTTTGATCTGCTAGGAGCAACTGTAATTATCCTTTGGGGGAGCCTCTGGGATGTTGTTGGGTTTTATCCTACATTGAATCATTCCCGTCTTGATGGTTAAGTCCCATTATAAAGACTGTGCAAACAGTGGCGAGATATTTTCTGGGATCATTTCCTGTTGTTTACCACTGACTTGTTGTTTCCATGACAATGACTAATGCTGTGTCTATAAATGTGAAAAGGACACATGCGGCACTATCAAGCACCAGTGCTTAGGGACTTTTTCTCTGGCCAGTCAATAGCTTCTTACAGGAGAGTTGGTTGTTTGTAGTCAAGTGTTATCTCACTTACACAGATGCTGTGGGCTTGACTCTCCTCTTGCTGACACCCCAGTGCTACAAGGGGGTAACATCACAGGTTTCAATGGCCTTATGCCTGATTTACACCTGCATGCTGCCAGAATCAGTCCCTCTGTGTAAGTCAAGCATTTGGCTCTTCATTTCCAAGTGTGGGAAGAGAACCATCTTTCTTGTTAGTAATTCTCTCCCACTAGAGGTGTCAGAATACTCTCAGGTCAAAGATATTTCATATGGTGGCTGGAGAGCTGTTGGCAAGTTGGCTTGTGTTGTTAGTACTGAATATCCTTGTTTCTTGTATTGATTTTTCAACACACTTCTCCCATTTATTTGAACATCAGTCATACTTTACACCAGTAGGTCCCAAGCTGTGATCTGTGGAGCATGCCCAAGTGATCAGCAGATCTGTTTTTGTAATAGAAGCAAAACCTAGGTCCCTCTTCAAGCAATGACACTGCCTGCTACACTGGAACTCTAGCAAGTTTTATAGCGGTTGTTGTGACCAACAAAAGTCAAAATGTCCCAGTCTGCTTCATAGCAGGGCTGCTTAGTGTGTTTCATTGTGAATAAGTTATGTGATTACCTAAGCCCTGTTTGTGTATCAGTCCAGATGCTCTCCTGACTCCCACTAATATATTTGTAACAGATAGTTGCTGAATAGCATAACTGAACGAATTCTAGACTATCAGGTCTTCGTGGACTGTTCACTGCTCCTTTTTCAGGGTGTGTCATTGGACACCCAAGCTACACGATGCTGGAACCAATGGGGCTACAGCCATTTACAGCAGCTGAGGATCTGACCCAGAATCACAGGAAGGTTCCTTCATAGAGTCGCTTTTGCTGTTGTTTTCCTCTGCTAGAGAGAGGTGGAATATTATCAGCAAACAGATTCTTCCTCACATTTACCCTTTTGCTTTGTTTCCAGGTTCTCTGAACAGATCAGATGTTTCTTGTAGTTTGTGGGTAACTCCTGTGACAAAGTTCCTCCTCTGCCTTGGTGGGTCCCGCGCTTATTGGCAAATTTGTTCACCTCAGTGATCTTCCCCTCTTGTGGAACCCACAGTCTGGGTCAGCTCCTCCTGTGTCTGATCAGGAGTTGGGAGGTTTGGGGGGAACCCAGGCCCGCCCTCTACTCCGGGTTCCAGCCAGGGCCTGTGGATCGCAGCTGTCTGTAGTGCCTCCTGTAACAGCTGCATGACAGCTACAATCCCTGGTACTTCCCCATGGCCTCTTCCCAACACCTTCTTATCCTCACCACAGGACCTTCCTCCTGGTGTCTGTACGCTTGTCCTCCTCATCCTCCAGCAGTACCACGCTCTCGCTCTCTCTCTCAGCTCTTTGCTTCTTGCTCCCACTCCTCACACACGCTCCTTCTCCTCTGGCTCCTTGCCGCCTGCCTGGAGGAGCTCCTTTTTTTAAACCCAGGTGCCCTGATTAGCCTGCCTTGATTGGCTGCAGGTGTTCTAATTAAAGTAGCTATCTCTACTGCCTTCTAGAAAGATCTTAATTGGCTCCAGGTGCCTTGATTAACCTGGAGCAACTGCCATTTGGTTACCAGGGTACTAGGGTTTTGTTTAGCCTGGGGCTAACATACCTGTTTCTCAGTACTTTACTGTAGCCATCTGGCCTTGCCCCATCACACTCCATTAACCCCTCCTGTGGCTAGATCTAGCAGCTGATGGACATAATCATTTACCTCAAACAGTAGCAGTTCATGCTTTCAAATCCAGAGATCCCAGGGTCAATCCCTGCTGATGACATACCCAGGGGTGCTAGTACATGTGCTTCAAAGAGGAATTTCTCCAGCTGGGTGAAATATTAGGGTGGAGCCATGGGTTTTGCATGTTACCACAAAGGAGGCCAGGTTCACTAACAGCGGCTGATCTTCACATTTCTAACCAAACCCAGAACCAGGTGAGCTTCACTGCATTGCAGGTTTCACGTGGCCCAGCCCAGGTCCCAAGCCCTATAGACCATCCCTGGCAGAATGTATATAATGCAAGAGCAGAGATACAGTGAGAAGATGGTATGGAGATCTAGATTAGGTTCAGGTTTGAGGTCAAGCCAGGGCCAGGGTCTGAGTTCAACAGTGCTAGAGTCTTACAAGCTGTTCTCCTGAGATTTCAGTATATTAGAACCAGAAAATAGCCCCATTCCAGGTTTGGATCCAACCTGGAACCAAAACCACAGAGGTGGATTCAGATCCAAAGTCCCCAGATTCAAAGGGGTTCAGATCCAAAGAGCCACCCATGCTGCAACGTCTACACTCCTCCTGTGTTTAGCGTGCTAGCTCGAGCATAACTAGAGCGAGTCAGTCCATGTGGGCTGGGAGTCACATTTGCAGCTGCAATGTAGACATAATCAATTAGCTATTGAGCTACGTACTGGGGGAGGTGGTGTCTGGGTTACACTGCTGCCACCTCAACACAGCCTCACACCATTCATTAGGAATGAAAAGGGGAGATGATTGAGGAGACTGTGAGGGTGTTTGTTGTTCAGCTGTACCCTATTGTATGGAAAGGTAGGGCTTTCAAATCCTAAAGGGGCTCTTCTCTCACTGTTCTCAGGTTGAAATTGAGGCTGCTTTGCAAAGCTTCCAGCCTTTGGCCTCATGTAAGTGCCACCCTCTTATTCTGATGATGACATAACTATTTATTCAGCATCTTCCAGGAGTATCAAGGCCACAAAGAAAGGGCAAACTCAGAGGAGTGAACTATACAAATGTACCAACCTCAGCAGCTGGAACATTCAGGGTATCAAATGGAGAAATGCTGCAATGTACAAAGGAAAATGCTTTCTGTTTAGACTGAAATAACACAATAAAGACAGTCCTGCCGCAATAGACAGCGGACTCCCTATCTGATACCCAGCCCGCCCTGCGTGGCTGGCACAACTCAAGAAACTATGTAACAAATGCAACAGTGCCCAGTCGCAATCAGACAACAGCTTGGAGGTGCCAGTTAAATAACCAGTCAGACTCATCAGGCTGAGGTGAGTGACATGAAGCAGAGACCCCAAAGCAGACATCTTGAAAATCTCACCCGCCCCCATTCATCCACTGTGTCAACCTTCATGCTTCACAGCTTGAGCATCTCTATCTAGGATCAGGATGAGACCTATGTGGAGGCAAGATTACCCCACATCTGCTACTTCTGCAAAATTTAGGTGTCACAGGCTTGAAACTGTTCCCAGTAAAGGGAGCTTTGCCATCGACTTCAAAAGGGGCAGGATTGGGCCCTAATGAGGTTGGACCTAGAGAGGCAGCCACAGAGGAACACCCAAAGGAAGAGGGCACAAACCGGCTGTGCTCCTTACCCCAGAGGATGCCTCTGTGGGGCAGGGGCATCCTCAATGCTCTGTGACTTTACTGGAACTTGTAGGAACCCAGCATCTTGCAGGATGGGGCTTGGACAGGGCCATCAGTGAGACATGCCAAGGAAAAGGTAGGGTCCTGCAGACCCCATTTAGCCAGGAGCTGATGTCTCAGAAATCCATGTCAATTGTGTCAAACTCAGCGGGTAAGTCAGCACAGATGACAGAGCATTAGGCTTAGCCATACATTACTAAAGGGACCTTCGGGATGCTGGTGCCTGGAAACACTCTGGGCCTGCAGGGTCTTTGTTTAGACTCTGATCACAAATTCTCAGGCATTCTTTTTTCCTATTTTGTTGTCAGCACTTGATGAAATTGCTCATTCGGGCGTGAGCCCTCTGTCCTTGCCATCTCCCACCGTAGCACTGATTCCTCGGCTCTTTGTGTCTGCTAGTGGGGTCTGGCTGCTCAGTGAACTCTGACATCTAGTGCTCCATGCAAGTCCTCCTACTACACGCCTCCCGCCTCGCAGGGCACAGTCTCTGGCCCCTCCCCTGCCAGGGAGATTTTATTCTTGGAAGCCACCTGAGCTGGCCTGACTGTTCGTGGCAGAAAAGGTGTCTGCCTTAGGCAGCAACGTTTTAAGGACAGCAGAAATGTCAGACCGCTCTTGATTGTGTGAACCGGGTACATGCTGAGAGCTCTTCCAAGCCTAACAAGACATTTTCCTCCAGCAAACCAACTGCAGTCTCACTGCCCCATCCATCTCCTGTCTAGACTCATTCCAAGAGGGCCCCATCAAGCCAAAACGGCATTCCCAACAGGGCCTGGGTTACAGTGAGCTGCAGCAGCACTGACCAGCCCAGCAGGCATCTTCCTCTGTTCACCTTGGATCCTGCTGACCAGACCCCGCCCCAGTTCTGGGCCACGCTGCTCCTTGCCTTACAGAACACACCCTGGGAGCACAATGCGGGGCAGGCCATGCAACGTACTAACTAGAGGACTGGCTCATTACTGAAGCTGTGCCCTACTGCTCACTCGCAGAGGAAGAGGCCCAGGAGTCCATTTGGCAGCGGTGAAGTTGTGCAACAAGCCAATTTTCTGTCTGTGACCCAAACTACATAAAAGATGGCGTGGGCTAGAGAGGAGTGACCGTTTTCCAGACTGCCTAGGGCAGTGAAAACCCCACAGCCCACACTGGAAGGCTCTTGACAACTAGGATGTGCCAACTGTTTAATAATAGCGAGAATCCTCCAGCTGTGATTCTTTCTATGGGAGCTGAAAAGGCAGCTATTTGATCAGGTCAGCTGAGGATTTCTGTGCAAAGACTGGGACAGGTTTGACAGAAATGGTTTGTCTCCGGCGTTGACTGGCACATTCCTTCCTGCTCTTGCTTAGACACGATGCTAATGGATGTGGACTGGGTCCAATCCTGCTCCCACTGACCTCAACAGCTGAATGAGGCAGGATCGAGCCCTGGGTAGCTGAGCCTCTCCAGTTATCCAGTGGCAAGTTAGGTCCAGTTCCTCAAAGGCATTAAGCACCCAACTCCCACTGATTTCAACTTCCACTGTGAGGATGTGGGCCTCTCTCCTGCGCCAGCACTGCTTTCTGCCAGGAAATGAACCCTCTTGGATCAGCACTCAGATTAGAATGCCAGTGAGCAGCCTGGACCAGGCCATCCCTTCCCTTTATGGAGGAGCACAAGGAGCTTTTAGTTTAATCTGAACCTCCAATCACTTGGGGCCAGAGCCTGGCCCCTGATCCAGCCCCTTTGTGCCACTGGAGTGGGGAATCCTGGCAATAAAAGGCTAAGCAGGATTGTGGCCCATACACTGGAGGGAGCAATCCTGCACAGGCCTACTCGACTCTTCTATTATGCAGTCTGCGCTGCATGGGGCAGCATGTGGATCCTGCCACTCTCGGAGCTTTCCTGGCTAATACCCTGTCCCTGGATTCTTGGAAGCAGCTCCCGTTCAGCTTGTTGTTTTCCCCCCTTGAGCTGATGGGAGGATTTAGTGCCATGGTGTGTTGTTTGACTGCAAAGCTATTTCCCAGCATGGAGCTAGTGTTTTGCAGGGAGAGATTCCCTCATGCCCTTCCTGCTTTGGTATTTATTCTGCAGGGAAAGAAAATCTATATTTATTGCATCACTCACACTTTTTCTCTGCAGTTCTTTTCTATCAAGGCAGGCGGCCCTTTCACAGGTTAGAATCAATCTCAGAGGAGAGGGGGATGGGACTGGCAGGCTGGGTTAGAGGATGCACATTGTCCCCTGCACAGCACTCGCCAGGTAAAAGTAATACAGCCAGAGATTGTATTATCATTCTATGGCTCCTGTTCCCAGCAATGGCTGGTCCCTGTCCCCCATCATTTTAAGGGAAGGGCAGGGCAGCCACAATTGGGAAAGCCCATAAGCTGAGAGCCCAGGGGATGGGGCAGTAAGGACCCAGTGTCAGCCCACAACACAGGCCTTCCATACCACCAGTCCCTGTGTCCTGAGCCTGGAACCACAGCTCATTGCCTGCCGGGGAGAGGGATGCTACAGAGGGACTCTGTGTGGGGATGCTGAGGGTGATTCCCCTCTGGAGAGGGAGGGCTGGCCGTAGATGTAGTTTGACTTCTATATGTTGGGGAGCAGCTCTGATCAGGCCACTGGGGCTATGTGCAAGGGCTGGGGGCAGAATTCCACATCTGCCTGGGTCTTGCAGTTTAGGGGGGCAATGCCCCCCCACCCCCCATGGGTCTGCCCCTCAACAACTACACCCATGGGACTGATCCTGAGGCTTCCATTCCAAAGTGATCCCCACCCCAGAGAGCAGCACATGGAGAAGAGGGGAAAGGGGCTGAGAGCTGAAGCCACCAGCTGTCAGCGGAGTAAAGCAAGTCATGTTCCATTGTACTTCAGAGACAGGAGAGCCGGCTGCCAGGACAGGCGGTAGGGCCCTGGCTCCAGTTCTGGGGTCCCATCTGTACAGTTAAGGGCTCAGCTCCCCACTGGCTGGCTCTGTTATGTGTACGGTTTGTTACTCTGCTCTGTGGGAAGAGTCTGCAATTATCCTTTGGGGGAACTTCTGGGATGTGATTGTTGCATTTTATGCTACATTGAATCATTGCCAACTTGGTTGTTAGTTCACATTAAAGCCTATGTGAACACTTGCAAGCTATTTTCTGGGATGATTTCAGATTGTTTACCACTGCCTCGTTACCATGACGATTAATGCAGTGTCTCTTAATGTGATAGTCCTATTAAACACCTACACGCGGGAATGGTATTCATCAGATGCAAGATCCTCATCCCTTAAGGCCTCTTTGCTTCTGTCACACATTTATTCCTCTAATACTGTCAGAGAGACGGTTTGGGGGATTCTGCAGCTCTGGCTCTGTGTCCTGAGTTAATCGGCTTCCCCTCGCTGTTCCAGTCTCCCTGTCTGTACAATGGGGCCCGTGAAACCTACCCAGCGGGTGTGGGAGGCTGATTTGAAGGGACACTGTCAACTTGTAATTTTAAAGGGACTAATTTTCAAAAATTACTCTTCCCCCCAGAGCAGGGTCTGAAATTTTCCTTTAAAAAATGACAACGGTTTTTCTGATGTTTGTAAGGGGTTTTTGGAGGGGCGGAGGGGCTGAATACAACCAGACTCGGGCCCATCCCGCCCCTCTCCCCTTCCCTTCTGAGCACATGCTCACCTGCTGCCTCTTCAGTTGCAGATTTGCTGTTAGTCATTATTACTACGTATTTGTACAGGGACCCCGAGCCTGATGCTGTGGAAGAGCATTAGCAGGCTTTGGGGAAAGGACTTGTGAGCTCCCACCAGCAGACAGGAGTTGTCACAAGAGTGACATCAGCAGGTGAGGCATGAGCCAGGAAGTGCAAAGGGCCAACAACCAAATGCACAGAGTAAACCAAACCTTACAAAGAACCTTTCCTCCCCCCATACCAAGCCACCCCCAATCTCTTTCAGTTATTGCTCCCTTAGGAGTTGCTTGTAACAAAAGTAGGCACAGCATTTCCAGCCAGAAATGCAATGAGCTGGCAGTGGTCCTTCGGTGCTTATAAACCAGATGAAGGAAGCCCAAGTACTATTATTATGCTCTGGTGACTGGCAATCTCGCATAGAAATGGCAGAGCAGGGTTGCCTTGTGTGCTCGATGGCAGGAGACTGAGTCTGAAGTTCTACCGCTGTTCCATCTAACACAGAGATTGCTTCAGCGTGTGAAGTCCTTGCTCGGGAAGGGGCTGCTTTACAGTGTGCTGAGTTCTAGGAGCGACCGCTTTGGTCTCGACCTGAGGCACTTGGATTATTTCACACACCTCTCCACACGTCCTGCAGCATACAGCCATTCCAACAGACCATGTGAGGCCAGGGAAGGTCCAGGCTCTCCTCATCAGCCAGGAAGCCCTCACAGCGCTTGCTGGTGGCAGTGAGGCAAGCATTAGAACAGAGATTCATCTTCCTCAAGCTGGCCAGACTGACTGAGAGGGAAGTTTATGCCATTACAGATCCTGGTTGCACTGGTTTACAGCAATGTTCACTGGGGTGATGAGGCTTCTGTGGTAGAAGTGCCTGCAAGCTCTGTCCCACCTGGGTTTTCAACCAGGTTTAAACACAGTTAAAACTACACTGAAGCCAAGAGACTGTCCAGCAGAGGTTTGCAGTGTTGTACCCATTTTTGTCCTAGGATGTTGCCAAGACAAGGAGGGTGAGGTAATAACTTTTATTGGACAACTTCTGCTGGTGAGAGACCAGCTTTTGCATCCTGTGAGAAAGGTACTCAGGGTGTGACAGTTAAATACAAGATCAAACAGATTGTTAAGCACAAGTAGTTAGGATAAATTCTCAGGGACCATTCAAGGCAAAAAGGCCAGTTAACACCCCTGCAGGCATAGATCAGAAAGGGTGGTTGGTGGGTTATAGATTGTTGCAATAAGCCATAAATCCAGGGTTTTTATTAAGACCATGATTTTAGGATCTAGCAAAGTTATGAATTTAAGCTCCCAGGCCCATCTTCTGAAAGTGTTGTGCAGGTTTCCTTTGAGGATGAGTGATACTGGGTGATCACTTTGTTAAAAGCGTTCGCCCACAAGTGATGTGATGTCTTTGTCTTTTACCATTTTCCTGTGTGAGTTCATTCAAGAGCTCAGTGATTGTCTGATTTCACCCACATAGTTGCTATCAGGGCATTGAGGTACTCATCCACTGCACTAAATGCCCCAATAACAGCTATGCAGGTGAAACCAGATGATCACTGAGCTCTCAAATGAATTCACGCAGGAAAATGGTAAAAGACAAAGACACCACATTGCCCGCGGGCAAACGCTTTTCACAAAGTGATCACCCTGTGTCTGACCTCATGAGAACGGTGTTCAAAACCAGCAGCTAGCCTAGACTGTAACTGTCGTGAACCAGCCTGGTCCCGAGAGCAGCAGGGCTCACTTAGGGCTTGTCTACACTGGCACTTTACAGCGCTGCAACTTTCTCACTCAGGGGGTGTGAAAAAACACACCCCTGAGCGCAGCAGGTTTCAGTGCCAGTGTAGACAGTGCAGCAGCACTGGTAGCTACGCCCCTTCCGGAGGTGCTGGGAGAGCTCTCTGCCGTGACTACGCAGCCACATTAAAGTGCAGCGCTTTAACGTTGCCAGTGTAGACTAGCCCTTACTTTCCTCTCCTCCATGGTCCACCTTAGGGCCAAGGGACCCTGGGTTTTTTGTTCCTTCTCTCTTTCCCTTAAAAAGCAACCAAGGAACTGCATCTTCTCTTGCAGCTGGGAGCTGGCTTCACGCAGGCAACTTTCCTTATCTGTACGATTTGTCTGTTCTGCAGCCTGAGTCATGAGCAAGCTACCTTAGTCCTGCCATTGTCTGCCTGTCAAGCTACCTTAGTCCTGCCATTGTCTGCAGGTTCCTGGCCTGGTAACTCCTCCTCCTCTTCCCTAGCCCAGCCCCCACAGACTGCCTGTGTCAGGCACCCAGGACAGGCAAACTTTGGGGTCCTTCTCCCTTCTGCAGCTTCCTGAAAGGCTCCCTGCTCAGTGTTTGCCAGACAATCCTGTAAGTGGCGTTTTCCCCAACTGCATTTTCCCCGAGGGGCAGGGGGGATGGGGAGGAGTATGCAGAGTTGCTGCCTAGAGTACATAGGTTACCCAGGCCTAATTTCTCCAAATCCAGACCTATATGCATTCAGGCGCTTCCAATTCCATGCTCGTCTTGTGCATACAGGAGAGATCGCTCCGGGCTACAAGATTTGCTCTCCACTTTCATCTCCTTTGTAGCAGTAAGCACCAGCCTGTGTCCAGAATGGCTGCTAGTCTCTGCAGATAGAACACTCCTTAGAGATGTTAAGGTCCAGCATGCAGAAGCCAGTTATATAACTAAACGCACTGTGGTGTTACTGCTTTGCCGCATACAAATTCGAGTTCCTGGGTAAGCAATAAGCAACAATGTTCAGGGGTGGGAGAGGGGATGACATCTCAATAAAGTTGCCCGCTTCACTGTACTAGCAGAGATGTTTCTTTTTCCAAACAAATATTTGTGAAGTGAACAAAGGTGGCTTCGGGAGACATTAAAATTCTTTCTACCTCCGTTCAGCATATAGACTGCCATTAACAGCCCACTGCAGGGTTTCTTGCACATTTTCTTGAAGTAGCTGGTGCTGGCCAATGTCAGAAACAGGAAACTGCATTAGATGAGCCACAGAGCTGATCTGTTTCCCAAATAAAGTCTCCACTGCAACGTTCATAATGAAACATGCATGAATCATTTTTATTGTCAGTGCTGCTCACACATAAGCCTCATATTCATGTATCTTCCCTGAAGCTAATCAAACTAGGTCAGCAGAGTAATTAGCTGCCTCACAACACAGACCACCATCCCTTCTCCTCAAGGCATCCACTATACCTTTGGCATATTCTGTTTAAACTCTTCTGTCCTTGCTTTGAGAAGACAGGCGCTCAGGAAAGTTTGCTCCAGTTTCTTGGGGAATGTCTACACTGCAATGTAAGCTGGGATCAGACTCAGATCAAGCCCTAACCCCGTACCCATCTACACACAAATCTGTCAGACATGGGCTTGGACCCAGGGTCCTAGGACCCCACAGGAGTGGAGGGTCTGACCCCAAGTCCAGCTGGGACTCTGGGTTCAAACCCTATCATTCTGTGGTATGGATGCAGCCACGGAGGACTCAGGCCCTGGGAGTCTGCCAATGGAATGGACGCCCAAGAAACAGAGCATAGGAAGAGGTTTGGCCAGGTATTTCTACCCTGTAAAAGGCCCGATCCTGCATATCCTCTGCACACACACATCTCAGCATGAGTCATGTGTGTCCAGAGGGGCTCGCAGGATCAAGCCCCAAATTTGCTGAGAGACACAAGCACAAAGCAAGAAACCAAGGCCACCATTTTCAGCCGTGTCCACTTATGGCTGCTTTGAGCAGGGGGTTGGACTAGATGACCCCCTGAGGTCTCTTCCAACCCTGATATTCTATGATTCTTCTACAGTTTTAACTTGTGACACCTTGGGCCTGACTCACACAGAGATGCACAGCTCCAGGGAAATCAGTGGGAGCAGAGCACATGGAGGGACAACCACTCCAGTCCATCAGATTGCAGCCCCACCCAAGCCATGGGACAGCATGAAGCTAATCAGCATCCAAAACTCTTGCTACAAAGCAAAACAAACAAGCAGGGGTGTACTAGCCAGCGATAAATGTCAGAGGACCAGATAGTAAAGCTGCCTCCTTCCCTGCTAAGTTTCTTATCCAGAGCCACAACTCCTAGGTGCTGAAATATAAACTCACCAGCACAAATGCAGGCAAAGCACTGGGCAGTCGTGGCAGGGAAGGGAATCAGGTGTAATTACTGGGGCTGAATCTCACCGGAGCGGTGAAGCCGCCGCAGACAGCTAAACATAGAAGCTGCTGCCGAATTGCCACCACCACGGAAACGCGCCTGCGGTGGCAATTCAACACACTGCTTGGGGGCAAAACAACAGGGATTGCCGCACCTTGCAGAATGCCGCCCCAAGCAGCAGCTGGGAATGCTGGTGCCTGGACCTGGCCCTAAGAGTAAGGGCTCTTCAGAGCTAGTGCCTGGGGTGCCCTCTCCAGTACAGGCTCTATTCCAGCAAATAGGAGCTGGTTGGTTTCCAGGCCCGGCTCAGCTGGTGTCTCTCCTTGAGGCCTCTCTGCACTGGCTCCCTGCTCAGCTACTGCTGCTCTCCCACAAGTCTTACACAGATCTACACCCAGGGCCGGTGCTTCCATTTAGGCTACCTAGTTGGTCGTCTAGGGTACCAGGATTTGGGGGGGGGGTGGCATTTTGCCGCCCTTGGCGGCAATTCGGCAGCAGGGGGTCCTTCCATGCTCTGGGTTGTTGTTGGCAATTCTGCGGTGGGTACTTCACTCGCTCCGGGATCCGCCGCGGAAGTGCCCCAAAGACCGGAAGCGCAGAAGGACCCCCCCCGCCGCAGAATTGCCATCAACGACCGGGAGCGCGGAAGGACCCCTGCCTAGGTGCCAAAAACCCTGGTGCCGCTCCTGCCCACACCCAACTGGAACATCCGTCAATCATGGCCTGCTCCACATGTAGCTCTGCATACAGTTCCTCGGGGTTCTTCTCTGCCTCCAGCTTCTCTGCTGCTCCCTCCTTGCCCTATGGCTGCTGCCTCCCAAATGGTGCTAGTTCAGGACTCTTCCTTTACCTAGTCTGCAGAAAGGGGAGTGTAGCGGAGGAGCAGGCTGATGGGCTTTGCAGTCCCCTGCTTAGCAGATCCATCACACCGGTATAACTCAGGGTTTTGCCCTTCCAAGGAGTTTGGAGTTGGAATTGAGTTCTTGCTCAGCTTCTCAGGAGAAGTTGTCTTGGACGGCATCTTTCCCAAGCTCTGTTCATGGATCATGTTGATCACTGCATGGCTAGCTGTTAGGTGTGGCATTTCTTCTGCCTCTGGCCAGAAGCTGGGTGTGGATGACTCAAGAGTGGATTCTGTGGACAGGCCTGGGGAATTGCTGCTTTTTCCTGTGCAGCTTTCCCTTTCTACTACATGGAGAGGATGTGCAAATCCAAACTGGCCTTTTCCCCCATCAAAGGTTTCAGCCCTATTTAAAGAAAACCGGCTTTGTCAGACAGAAATTAGGAACAGCAGTTCAGTGCATCTCAGGTCTGGGATTGCAGTGGGGCCCTGGGATGAGGGGTAAGATCAGATAACCAGTGAGGAAATCACCATTCTCAGCCTAGACAAAACCTGGCGAGGCAAGGCCCTGTATCAGGAGGCCAGTTCTCTTATCAGACCGATGTGCTTGAACTTGTCACACCAAGCTCCAGATTGTCAACCATCCCAATAGTGGTGGACCTGCTCCATACACCTTTCTCTGTATGCCAAGGTCATGCTGGCTGGCAGCACAGCCCACCACACCACTAGGGTAGCTGCTCGCAAAATGCTTAACCACATGAATATTAATTTCCATCCCAACGAGGCATCTATCTCATCTCAAGCTGTTGTGTTTTTTTGACATATTTACGAGGCCTCTGTCTCATTAATCTGGTAAGTATTCATAAGACATCTTTTCATGCTAGACTAGCTAAGGGCAAATGCCTTTATTTATCCATTCTTTACTGAGGAAACTTTCTCAGGAGTCAAGCGGATGAAAGGTTTTCACTTTTTAAAAGTCTTAATCAAAATTTCCCAGCAATATGTCCTCTATATTTCAGAAAGAGCCAACTTTCTCTTTATGGTGTATGCGGGAGGTACATTCCTTTTATTACCTTGACAAGATAACATTCTACTCCTCTTTCAGTGTGTTCCTTTCTTTTCACAGCCCACGTAGCCCTTGCGCTACATTCTAGCTGAATAGTGATCTGTCATGGAAACAGTCCTACGGGAGGGTCTTTTTAAAAGCCAGGCTGGATAGGTTTTTCTCTTTAATACTTTCTAAATGGTTTCATGCTAAAATTTTCTTTGTCGCAATTAACCTTGATGCAGCTGGCCTTAGTGGCTGCATTCCTGACTTCTCATGTATTTGAATCTATCTCGCTATGCCATAAAAGTCATTTTTGAATGCATGCTCATCCTTTCCGCCAAGCTGGAAGCAACATATTTTTCTCCTGCCTATAGACTGAGTTATTGTCGCTCTGGAATTTGAGAGAGTTAATGTGCTTCCCAGTTACAGTTTGTTCAGCAGCAGCAAACGAAGCTGCAAAAAAATAACACGGCTAGTTCTCGCAGTGAAACAAGGTTTCTGGAAGATGTGATGGGGCAAGGCCAGATGGCTACAGTAAAGTACTGAGAAACAGGTATGTTACCCCAGGCTAAACAAATCCCTAGTACCTTGGTAACCAAATGGCAGTTGCTCCAGGTTAATCAAGGCACCTGAAGCCAAGTAAGATCTTTCTAGAAGGCAGTAGAGATAGCTACTTTAATTAGAACACCTGCAGCCAATCAAGGCAGGCTAATCAGGGCACCTGGGTTTAAAAAGGAGCTCACTCCAGGCAGGCAGGGAGGAGCCAGAGGAGAAGGAGCATGTGTGAGGAGCTGGGAGCAAGAAGCCTTATCAGACACCAAGAGGAAGGTCCTGTGGTGAGGATAAAGAAAGTGTTGGGAGGAGGCCATGGGGAAGTAGTCCAGGGAGTTGTAGCTGTCATGCAGCTGTTACAGAAGGTACTACAGACAGCTGCGATCCACAGGGCCCTGGGCTGGAACCCGGAGTAGAGGGTGGGCCCGGGTTCCCCCCAAACCTCCCAACTCCTGATCAGACACAGGAGGAGCTGACCCAGACTGTGGGTTCCACAAGAAGGGAAGATCACTGAGGTGAACAAATCCGCCAATAAGCGCAGGACTCACCAAGGTAGAGGAGGACCTTTGTCACAAAGGAAATGAGGAAGCTGGTCGTGTGGTTACGGCCCCAGACTGGTCTGGTCTCTACCAAAGATTCTGTTTGTGCCCTTGGGCATGTCATGTGATTTCTCTGTGCCTCGTTTCCACCTCTGCACAATGCGGATGATAAGATGGCCTTTCTCCCAGCATTTTTCCATCTTGTCCATTTTGACTGCAAGCTCCTCAGGGCACGGGCTGTCACTGGGGGTCTGATTTCAACTAGGGCCTCTAGGTGCTACTACAATACAAGTACATTTTTTAATGGAATTTGGGAACTGTCCTAGGTAACAGATAGGTAACTACTCAATTCCTTCTCTCCATAGTTCATCAGAGCATTTTATTGCTCCAGGCTGTGGTGAGAAATGGGGGAGCTGAGGAATTAGGAATGATTGCTCATGATGGTGAGGAAGGGAGAATGTAGTGGATCCTAGCAGGGAAGGTATGTTAATTAATCCCTCCCGCCCCTCAGGATATATTAGGAATGTCCAAGAACTGAGCAGCTCTAGAGCCACTCAGCACGCAGGGATGAAATCCTGGCTCCATTGAAGTCAGTGGAAAAATTCCCTTTGACTTCAATGAGGCCAAGATTTCGCTCCCAAAATATCTGGGAACCCTAACACCAGAGCAGGCAACATTCTCCTCCTCCAGCATTGCTGGGCACCACCAGGAAATGCACTCAGCTGGCATTGCCCAGCATGCCAGGGTCAGCACCCCACGCAAGCTATAAAACAAACCTGTTCATTGCCAGCCGGCACGTGAGGCATGTCCAGCAAGCACACTCCTCAGGGTCCATCAAGCATGCAGGGTATACTCAGGAAATGGATTCCCTTTGCTCTGCCCAGTATGTCAGGGAGCACCCATGCCCAGCACCTCCATCACCAACAAACACGCTTCTCCACGCCTGCCAAGCGGATGCTCTAGGAAATATGCCTCTTCAGCAATGCCCAGAATGCTGGCCTGTCGTCCATTTGCCATGGCCTCCTGCGGTTGTCCTTCCCCAGCACTGCCCAACCACCCATGGTTCCATTGGAGGCTTACTGCCAGGGGAGCAGCGCTGTCAAAGAGCAAGGAACTAGGGGGGTGGTACAGTGGAAACAAAGTTGGGCCAATTCAAACCAGGGGCAAAACTCCTATTGACCATGGTAGGGCCAGGGTTTTCCCCCTGGTGTGCATGCATAGATGGCTCTGAACAGCTGCCAATTCACGGGTTCAATGGGGGCTTGGAGCTTGATCTATGACTCATTTCATGAGGTGTAAACTCTGCCCCCCAAAGAGGTGTCTGAGGAGGAACTCTATGAGGGGACTCTCATCAAGATTGCCTCCACCTTCATTCCTCCAGATTTTCCCCTGGGAGGGGGCAATCCAGCCCTGCAGTCAGAATCAGACCCAGTGTGGTAGAAGAAGGATAAGCTCCCTTTTCTCAGTGTGCATTCTGCCAGATGCGCAGTGTTTTATTGATAATAACAGCCTGCCCTTACATAACTCCCCAGGCCAGGATCTCCAAGTGCTTGTTTCCAGCGCTCTATAAATAATAATAATTGCTGTGCTCTGGGCTGAGCCCCATGTGAGGTTCCTTTCCATCAGAGCGCTTTTTAGTGATTGCTTTTCATTAACTTTTGGGGGGTCTTTATAGCACCGCACCTAATCGATACAGTAATTAAAACAAAAATACTTCAGAAAAGCCACAGAGCAGTAAAACCAGGGAAGCAATTAAAGGGAAACTTCAAGCATTTACAACAGAAAGGAAATACAAGGCTAAAAGCTTTGCAGCTGCCCTTCCCAACATTTACAGAAACACTGGAATTCAGCAAATGGGTTTTTTAAGGGTTCCCCTTTGGATTCACTGCACCGTGTTTGTATTTCATAGTGTTTTCCTGGAAACTGGATGGGATCAAATCATATCAGAACTGTTTCTGCCCACATTCTCCCCTCCCTGTTCCCCTCCCCCCGCCCCACTGCCTCTGCTGCCAGAGAGCCTTGTATTAAGCCACTTCTGAGCTTCCAACAAGGCTGGTTCACTTTCTCCGCTCGTTTTTCACGTTCACCTCCCACCTCAATTTATGTATGGACCAAAAGCCCTGGACCATCCCTGCAAAAGCTGCGCTCTGGAGGCCCCCCAGACGGCTAAGGTTTGAAGATCCAGATGGCTTAGAGAAGATTTGCAGTTTCCCCCTCCGAATCCATGTGCGAGTCAAACTGCTGACCCTCCTGTCACTGCTCTCCAGAGTTTTATGATTGTTATTTATTTGCAGTACAGTGGCACCGAGAGCTGCCAGTGGAGATGAGGGTCCCAACTGTGCCGGAAGCTAGTACATACACAAAAGAGACAGTCACTCACAATCTTGCTTTCTGTTCTCCGAGGGCCAAGTCAATTGTCGGCTCAGTGCCCAGCCCAAATGCTCAGGCTGAGAGTGGGGCACGTGTCTGGGGGAAGGCAGGGAGAGGAGCACACGCCTGATGAGCAGCTTCTCAGGTTATTGTAGCCGAATTGCAGAAGTTACCCTGCACCCACATACGCCGGGGCAGAACAAGAAGATCTGCGTCCCAGGCACCTGCCTCTACTTGCCTGTATCCCATCGCCATACAGCTGCATGAGGAAACCAAGCAGCAGAATGGGGCTGTACACCGTGCAAGGGGAGTGCACTAGTTCCCCTGCCAGAGGACTCAGGGAAGCTGCTGAGTCTGGGCAGGACTCACTCCTTAGTAAATAGATACTGTGTCACTGGCTCAGGCTTTGCCCCAAGAGCAGTCAAGAGCCAGGCTAAGAGCAATGAGGATTTTCCTGGGGGAAAACACAAGGAAAACTGGTTCAGATGAGATAAGAACTGACCTGGGCCTTGATCTAGAACGTGGCTGGAATTTGACCCAAACCTGATCCCATAATTCTGACTGATTCCCAGCAGACCCATCACCCAATACCTGAACTCAGCCATGCCTGGGTGCCAACTCAGCCCCAGAGCGCTAATAGAGCCCAAGAAAGAGCCAGTTCTCATGGTATCACCTGCACAGCCAAATGCAAGGAGTTTCGGAAAGCTTGTTCACAAACTCACAAGGCCTGGAGAAGCACCAGCGCACTGGGGGACTTGTCTACACAGAACCTGAAATCTCTTTCACCCATCCCTGCTAGAGCGACCAGATGTCTCGATTTTACAGGGACAGTCCCGATATCTGGGAGTTTGTCTCATATAGGCGCCTATTACCCCCCACTCCATCCCAATTTTTCACACTTGCTGTCTGGTCACCCTAATCCCTGATTCCATCCTGAAGGACTCATGTGCTTTATACATGAACCAGAAGAGTTGCTTCATCCACCACTTAAATGCAGCCACCTCTCAGGTGAAACATGGAAACGTTTAAGGCCAGATGATGCCTCACCCTAGCATGGGTACACAGTTGAGATATGTGGGGGGGGGGGCATAAAGAGGGGGCAAAGAAGCTTTTTCTCTCAGTTGTGCCCCTCTCAGGAAGGCTAGACACAATAACAGTTCCCTTCTAGTGCCCCACAGGAGCAAGTCACCTCAAAAGAGTCCGGCAAGGAAGCGGGGCCATGACCGTCCCTTCATGCCAGTCCACCAAGCTGGACTGGTGAAGTGAAGGGAGCAGGCAGTACTGTGTGCCTTCCCTGTGTGCCAGGGATCTGAGGGCAGGAGTGCGCCTCTCCTTGGGCCGCCCCCAACACAGGCCAAGGTGGACCCTACATTAGCCTGGCAGAGCCCAGCTTTGCTGCAGCCCAGATTGTGGGGAAGGAAGGGATGATGCGGCTGGGGGAGGGCGGAGGGAATGAGAATAGCCAATTACATTTGTTCACCTGATTGCAGCGGAAGATGTAATTGAAAAACGAGGGAAGGTTTGATCTTATCAGCACCATACTGATCTCCCTTGATTAGTGCCACTCTTTAATATTCCCCATGTGAGAACACACTGCAACAGTCCAAATGAAGAGACACTCGGCTCTGTGAAACACTGCCCAATTATCTGATCAAGCAAATAAAGAGAGCAGGCAACAGCCGGGAGTGGGGATGGCTGGAGCAGTCAATCTGTTTGTCTCCTAATTATTTAACACAGGAGACAATTTCAATACTTAACCCCCTTGATCCCAGGAGCTGTGTTTGTGCTATGTATGGGAGTCAAGGAACACATTTTTCATTAGCATTTAGCACAGAGAGCTCTGGATTAGCCAGAGCTGAAGGTTTAAATAAAAAATGAACAGGAGTCAGACTGCTTATTCATCATCTGTGAGCAAGATGTCAGGTTTGGACACCCCAGCCATTATCATAATTGCCAGCAATATTCATCCATACACATACACATCCGGCAGCATTTAGTCTCAGTTTGCCATTGCCTAAAATAATTGGGTCCTTCTACCTGAGGGGTTGTTTTCTTTTCATGCAAAATGCCCAGAAAGCTCTTCCTCAGTGCATAGTCCCCCACCTCCACAGGAATCTGCAATGTATGCGGCACACCTTACCTTTCCACTCTCCACTCCATCACATTTATTTTTTCAATTAAAAGACAATGGGTCAAATTCTTCTCTTCTGTAATTTCACTCACTTGATGGAGTTATGCCAGCAGCCAATCTGGCCGGGCATTTATGCTGCATTTTCTATTGTTCTTTGCAGAAAGTAAGTTCGCTGGTTAATTACCAAAGCGTGAAATTCAAAATCCCAATGCCAGGAGGTGCAAGCCTGTCCTGCCCTGAGGGAGATTGGGGTTCTCAAAGCAGACTGCAGGAGTTAGCCACCCAAATTGCTTTCAAAAGCAGTGAGATTTGGGTGCCTAACTCCCACAGACAACTTGGAAAATCCCAACCTAACTGAACTCCTAGGCGAGGAGATCCTTTTATGCTCTGTTAGCCACCCCTACTTGGCCATGTTTGAGTTGGGAGCATAGCAAAGACAACCTTGGTTAATGCAAGATTGTTTTTATTATGCTGACTGCGAATAAGAGATGTGGTGTGAGAGGTTTATTTTCCAACAGCCTTGATGCTGAAGCAAAGAGCAAGCCATTCCCCAGCGCTTTCACAGCAACCTCCTCTGATCCCAGTGATGGGCAATCTCCGGGAGATCAGCAAGTCATTCCCAAGAGCAGGGGCTCTCAGGATAAATCTAGCCTGATTCCTGACCGCTAGCAGCAAGGAACGGAAATCTTACATCGTAGTTTGTTCTCATGAGATCTCCACTCCCACCGTAACTGACCCCACTTTGTGGGCAGTGGCAGTGCCAATGAGAAAATAAAACCTCAGTGCAATACATGGCCCTTGATCGCAACCACATGCACCATCCTCAGCTGCTAAATACAGAGAGTTTCCATCTTCCAAATGCTCTGCTGCACCAGAGTATGGAGCACTCATTGCACTGAGGTACTGAAAAGCCATAGCACAGTGATTCTCAAACTTTTGTGCTAGTGACCCTTTTCACGTAGCAAGCCCCTGAGTGCGACCTCCCCTATAAATTAAAAACAGTTTTTTATATATTTAACATGATTATAAATGCTGGAGGCAAAGCGGGGTTTGGCGTGGAGGCTGACAGCTTGTGACTCTCCCATATAATAACCTCACGACACCCGGAGGGGTCCTGCCTTAGCACTTCCCCAACTGCTAGCCAGAATAATGGGCCACTTGACAGCTAAACAGCAGCTCAGCCCTGCTGAAATTTTCACCACAAGCCCATCCTGGCTTGCACAGTCTCTTCACTAGTTTCCAGTTATGGTCTAACCACCTGGCTGCCTAATTCCAATGCACCGACCACTGAGGTAGCCTGTGACTAAAGACAACCCAGGGACTAATGCATGAGATGTATTTCCAGCCACCTGGAATGCCCAGAAATCCCAGTCCCAGTCAGGGCTGCCCAGAGCTGGGGGCAAGTGGGGCAATTTGCCCCAGGCCCCATGTCCCACAGGGGCCCTGCAAGCCCTGGCCCAGCGGCAGTCCCGTGTATCCATCCCCATGGCCAGCACACATGCTTTATGCACCATTGCCTGTACTGCCATGCCATGCAGAAATCTGGGTTCATTGTCAGTGCTGTGCACCATTTGCCAGTGTGGGACAGTCATGTCATCCACCCACCTCATTCCCGACTGATGCACTTCACACCCAGTAATCTGTGTGCCCAAATGCACTCCAAACCTTGACCTAGGAGGAGTTTATGTAGTTAAAAGAACTCCTAGGTCAAGTGATCAGCAAGGGCTATTAGCAAATTAAAGCAGCTTTGCTTAAAAGAGACAAGTAAGATTATCTTGGAAATGCTGTGATTGAAACCTGGCATTCTCTGTAGACCAGCAGCTCTGTGCTGCATGTGTCCCCTCTCATCTCAGTGCCCTGTGCTCTGTCTATTTTCTAATGCCATTGCTACCCTACAATAAATGTTACATGGGGTTTAATGGTTTCTGAAAGCAGGGATTGGAACACAAAGTGTTTGGAGACTTTCAGACACTTTCTATCCCTAACAGAGCTAAGTCAAAATGAAAGGTTTAAATAAACCATGAAAAGTGGTGGGGAATGAGCTCTCTAGCTGACTTACATTGCAGGGGGGAATAGGGCTTGTGCATTAAGAATTGATACTTCTGCGTGATTTTTTTTATGGAAGGCAGGAATGTATAGTGAGACTTGGGGCAGGAACCAGGAGTTTGGGCTTCTATTCTCAGCTCTGCCATCCCCTCAGCGGGCCACTTATGGTAAAAATGGGGAGGATGGCACAGATGTCCTCAGTGGCTGTGAGGGTTGGATAGTTAATGTGCATAATGCTCCTTAGCCAAACCCTCTCCTGCTCCTTGAAGTCAATGGGAATTTTGGCGTGGCCAAGGTCTGGGGGGTTTAGTCCTTTAGGATCCTCAGATAAAAGGCTGCAGCCACCTCCCCGTCAGTAGATTCTCTAACATGGCGGTCCTCCCAGTAAGGTTTACACACATATGAGGCAAGGGTGAACGGTGCTTCCCCAGCTTCAGTGAGCCAGGAGAGGGAGCTAGCCAGTACCAGTGCCAGCAGGACCAGAGATGCAACAGGAAAACAGAACTGAGTTTCCTGGGAGCTGCTCCTGGAGATAAAGTTCAGGGAGAAGAAAGGCTGGATCCTGTGTCCATGCATGGCACTATTACAATCCATTATTAAACCTAGCTAAATAAATGACTGGCTGGAATTCTCTGTGTAACAGTGAGTACAGAGAGCAGCAGCACGGAGCAAGTGGAGCAGCATGGAGGAGATTGAAGAGCTGGAGCTGACAGCTGCAGTGTTCTTGAAAGGCAGGGAGGAGACAAGTGCCAGGCCTGACAGTTTCCTTCCAAGCGGACAGAGCAAGGAAACTGGAAAGATGGTCAGGGTAAGATGCTGGATTGCACTACCAGCAGGGTTACTCTGGCTGAGAACAGAGCACTGCTGGGCTAGCACCCTTCCCCCTATTAGGCTGGCTGAGAATAAGGGGCTATTGCTCTGGGCTTCTAGCCTGGATCAGAACAGCAACACTATGGGTATGGCTACACTTGGAATTTCAAAGCGCTGCCGCGGCAGCGCTTTGAAGTGTGAGTGTAGTCGGAGCAGCAGCGCTCTCCCAGCGCTACACATAAACCACATCCTTTACAGGTGTAGCGTGCAGCGCTGGGAGCCGCACTCCCAGCACTGCCACCCTGATTACACTGAAGCTTTACAGCGCTGTATCTTGCAGCGCTCAGGGGGGTGTTTTTTCACACCCCTGAGCGCAAAAGTTGCAGCGCTGTAAAGTGTGAGTATAGCCAAGCCCTGAGTTAGCAATGCAAGGTCACATTTTCAAAAGGACCTATGTGATTTATAAGCCTAAATGCATAAATCATTTTAGCAACTGGGATCAGGGATCTTAAATCACTTAGGCCCTTTGAAACATTAACCATTATCACCATTATCACAGAGTTTCAGTTCTCTGAGATTTATTTCCTGGAGCCCCCTCCACTTCCCCCCATTCAGGGCTCCAGGCTTCAGCTGCGGGGCAGGAGGTCTCAGGGTGTTAGCCCCACGGGACAGGAGAGCAGGGCTGGGACTGAGGCTTCAGCCCCACAGGAGGCACCAGGGTTCAGGACCAGGACCTGGAGTTTCAGTCCCCAGTGGCACAAAAACATGTCCTTCCCCTATCAAAGTTTCCTAGTTCTAACTCTCTGAGCCCTGCCACTAACGCCCCATTCCTTTGTTCTCCCGCCAGGGAAACTGCACTTCTCCCAATTCCAGCCCCCTGCAGGGAAGTTGGAGCAAACTGTCAGGCCTGGTCGACACTACGCGTTTAAATCGATTTAAAGAGCGTTAAATCGATTTAAAGCTGTACCCGTCCACACTACAATGCCCTTTATATCGATATAAAGAGCTCTTTAAATCAATTTCTGTACTCCTCCCCGACGAGAGGAGTAGCGCTAAATTCAATATTAACATATCGGATTAC
>NC_133775.1:76796329-76900379 GCF_003597395.2 Chelonoidis abingdonii | reverse complement strand
GGTGCAATAGGACTGGTAACTGTCCTCATGAACCCCTGAGTGCTCCAATGCTTTTTAACTGAATATGGGGGCGCCTGGGTAAGAACAGGAATGATTCCTGGTCACTCCCAGTAGATAGGACAGAACGGCTAGTAACCATCTTCATCATAGCAACTGGGGGCTGAGGTTCAATCAGCCCCTTTCCAGTGACAAGCAACGTCATCAAGAGGCGTCACCGCCGAAATGCCACTGAAATTTGGCGGCATTTTGCAGGTGCTCACCAGGGGTCAGCACGTGGGCTCATTTAGCTGTCCCCGCGCTGGGGACCCCTGCTCTATGTGATTGCTAGTTCTTTTTTCTTCCCTCTTGTTATCCCTGGAGGTTAAGGTGGAGTGGGAAGTTTTAGATTACATATTAGGAAAAAGCAGCAAACCCCATTCTGCTGCCCCCTCCTCAGGGCCAGTTAGCTTTGGAGGGGAGCAGGTGCTGCTAGCGGTTCAGCAAAGGAATCTGTGTGTGGTGCTAGCGAGCCATCAGCAGGCTCCAGCACGCCGGCCTCCACCGGCAGTCCCAGCAGGAAGGTCTAAGGACACTCCATGGTTTTAGTCAAGGCCCTGCTCCATGGGCCCTTGTATGGGGTCCCACCTAGGGGCATCTAGTGATACGTTTCACACATCTCCTCCCCTTCTCCCCCCACCCAATTTTTCCTGAGGAAAAAAGACTCCCTTTGGCCTCAGTGGGTTTTGGATCAGGCCCCAAAGCATTAGAAGAGCTCATTATTAGGGGGCTGTATCTCAGGATTCCTTTGTTCCACAGACTGTACACTCCCCCCTCACACACACTCACACACAGGTTTTAGTCCAGCCCACTCAACTAATTTCCTGACCTGTCTGACATACAGGTTTCAAAAAAAATTTGCTATTCAATGGAAACATGGCTTCCATCTCTGGAGCCAGCTGCCATGTTTCAGAGTAGCAGCCGTGTTAGTCTGTATCCGTAAAAAGAACAGGAGTACTTGTGGCACCATGTTAGGTTTCAGATCAGACACTCAACGTTACCTACTGCATCCCTGGGCTCTCTTTCCACCTCATAGGGGCCTGTGTTTGCTCTTTGCCTTCATATGAAATAAAAGTCTACATGCTTTGCCCTATCTGCATGGTAAAACCTAACAACATCTCTCTCCTGTCCCGTCCCCCTCGTCCCGGGCTATAGCATCCCTTCCTCCTACTTCTCTATCCTCCCTTCCTCTTTCAACTCCTTTGCTTTTCTCCTCAGTCTTTTCTCTGCAACTTCTCCTCATCCCTTCTCTTCCTGCCCCTCCCAAACAATCCTCTCCCTTTTACTGGTGCCAGAGCTGGGATACCACCCCTGTCTTTGTCGCAGTACTGGCACCCCTTCCCCTATGCTAACTCTTCCCATTGATTTTATAGTCACAATATCATGTAAATCTATATTATATTATTTATAATTCATTATGTGGTTTACTGTTTATATGAAAAACATTGCAGCCCAGGAGTCTGTAACGGAACTGTTAGCAGCTGAGCAGGAAAGGTTTGTGGCACCGCACCTGCTCCAAAATGGAATGTTGAAAAATTGTTAAAATGATCAACTTGGTCAGCTAAGGCAGGCTGAAAGAGCCGGTCCCCCGGAGGGCTCAGCTCTCTGCTGAAACAAAGAAGCTGGTAGCCAGGTATATATGCAAAAAATCCAATAAAGGCCTGGATGTGTTGCAGCCAACATGGGGAATTTTTTATTAGACCTCCTCTTACCTAATAAAAAGGAACCAATTACAGAACCAAAAAATAATGGTAGTTTAGGTACAAGTGATCATGACTTGATCACACTTTTAATATGCAAACAGAATAAAGTCCCTGCCAGTAATATACATAAACTTTGTGCTTTACTAGGGCCAATTTCACAAAGCTGAAAATCATTATGAGCCAAATCAGCTAGGAGGAAGCATTTAATCAGAAAAATTGGGAATCATTTAAGAATATTTTATTAGATGCCCCAAAAGCTACAGTCCAACAACTGAGGAAGAAGGCCATACTTGTAAAAAAAACTGACTTGGTTTAGAGGGGAAGAGAAGGCAGCTCTAAACATTTTTTTTTTTTTAAATAATGTATAGAAAGGGGAAGTTGAGAGTATTGAATACACACCAGAAGTTAGGAAGTGTAGACAATTGATAAGGGAAGCAAAGGGACACAAGAAGAAATTTATGGCCAACAGAGTTAAGGATATTAAAAAGTTTTTAAAATATATTAGAAACAAAAAGAATCCTCACAATGATATTAGTCCATTATTAGATGGAAATGATAGAATTATCAATAACAATGCACAAAAGGCAGAACTGTTCAATAAATATTTCTGTTCTATGTCTGGGAAAAAACAGATGATCTAATCATATCATATGGTGATAACACTCTTTCCATTCCACTAGTGTCTCTGGATGATTTAAATAGAAGCTACTTTTGAATTCAGCAGGTCCAGATAATTTGCATCCCAGAGTTTTAAAAGAGCTGGCTGCGGAGCGAACTGTACCGTTAATGTTGATTTTCAATAAGTCTTGAAGCACTGGGGAATTTCTAAAAGATTGGAAGAAAGCAATGTGTCAGTTGTTAAAAAGGTAAGCAAGATGACCTGATAATTATAGACCTATCTGCCTCACAGCAATCTAATAATAAAGCGGGACTCAATTAATAAAGAATTAAAGGAGGGTAATGGAATTAATGCCAATCAACATAAGTTTATGGAAAATAGATCCTGTTAAACTAACTTGATGTCTTTTTTTAATTAGATTACAAGCTGGTTGATAGAGGTAACAGTGCTGACATAAAATACTCAGACTTCTGCAAGGTGTTTGACTTGGTACCGCACAACCTTTTAATTAAAAAACTAGAACAATATAAAATTAATGTATGACACATGAATTAAAAACTGGCTAACTGATAGGTCTCAGAAATATAAGTGTAAACAGGGAATTGTCATTGAAGGGTGTGTGCTTCCAGAGGGCCTGCAGGAATGGGAGGTCAACCCAATACGAGCCTTGAAAGGGTTAATGAGGCTGAGGAGGGGGGCCATTAACATGGAAGGCTGCACCTGAGGGAGAGCTGGGAATGGAAAGGCTGATTGGAGATGGAGCATACAGGGTTGGGGGCCAAAAGAAATAATGTGATCCTGGCATGTATATACAGGGGAGTGGGAGTAGAGAGGTTATTTTACCTGTAGATTTGGCACAGATGCAACTGCTGCCAAATACTGTCTGCAGTTTTGGTGCCCAAAGTTCAAGAAGGCTGTTGATAAACTGAAGAGGGTTTAGAGAAGAGCCACAAGAATGATTAACAGCTTAGAAGAAACACACCCCTTTCAATGACAATTTTCTGTTTACACTTTCAGCTTGGAAAAGAGACGACTAAGGGAGGATATGATAGAGGTCTATAAAATCATCACTGGTGTGGAGAAAGTAAATAAGGAAGTATTATTTACTTCTCTTCGTAACACAAGAAGTAGGGGTCACCAAATGAAATTAATAGGCAGCAGGTTTAAAACAAATAAAAGGAAGTATTTCTTCACACAACACACAGTCAACCTATGGAACTCCTTGCCAGATGATGTTGTGAAGGCCAAGACTGTAACAGGATTAAAAAAAGAACTAGATTAAATTCCTGGAGGATAGGACCACCAATGGCTATTAGCCAGGATGGGCAGGGATGGTGTCCCTAGCTTCTGTTTGCCAGAAGCTGGGAATGGGCAACAGGGGATGGATCACTTGATGATTACATGTTCTGTTCATTTCCTCTGGGGCACCTGGCATTGTCCACTGTCGGCAGACAGGATACTGGGCTAGATGGACCTTTGGTCTGATCCAGCAGGGCCGTTCTTATGTTCTAGAAAACAGTGATAGACTCAAGGAGCTCAATCTATATTTAGCTTAACAAAAAGAAGGGGAAGGGGTGACTTGATTACAGTATGTAAGTATCTACATGGGCTAGCTGTGGCAAGTACAAACCCACTTGAAACTACTGGACATGCACTCAGCGTGGCTAGCCAGTGTCATCACTCAGCGCTGCCCATGCCATCACAGCTACTACTAGCATTAATGTGCTGCCTCTCATCGAGCTAGCAGGAGTATGTCCATGCAAGCTGGGAAGCACAACCCTTGCTTGTAGTAGAGACGTAGCCAAAGAGGGAGAAGCTGCAGAGTGACAATGGCCGCATCAACATGCCGCCATCAGCCATCTGGCCTTCTTGGGGCAGGGCCTGCTCTGCTTAGGAGGTGAGACACCAGCAAGGCGACTGGCATGCCTGTTATCCAGGGAAGGGCTGGAAGCAGCAGAGGGGAAGCCAGACAGGAAATATTCACTGACATTTCACTTTTGCAGATAGCTTTTTGAAATCCCTGGAACTAGCTCTAATGCCATGGCTGGGAGTATTTCCAGATGGGTGGGCTAGTTAGCAGACAGCAGGAGAAGGTGGCATTGCTGGGATCCAGATCCAGGTCTAGAAAATGGAACAGGAGTGTGAGGCAAAAGCAGAGCTCAGGTTTCTTTGAGCTGTTCTCATGAGGTTCTGACCCATAATGGCAAAGGTCTTGTGAGGTCAGCTGCTCTTGTGAGATTTCCACAAGCTTGGGTTACATCTGAACTCATGTGCGGCTCCAGGCACCAGCACGCCAAGTGTGTGCCTGGGGTGGCAAGCCACGGGGGGCGCTCTGCCAGTCACCGTGAGGGGGGAAGGCAGGCTGCCTTCAGCAGCATGCCTGCAGAGGGTCCACTGGTCCCGTGGCTTCGGCAGACCTCCTGCAGGCGTGCCGCTGAATCCGCGGGACTGGGGACCTCCCGCAGGCACACCACAGAAGGCAACCTGCCTGTCGTGCTTGGGGCGGCAAAATACCTAGAGCCACCCCTGTCTGAACCAAAACCAGAAAGGAGGCTCCTTAACAGTTTGGATCCAGCATGCATCCCAAACCATAAAGGCGGAGGGGTTGTCAGATCCTGGAATCTGAATCCACTCCCTGAGCTGAAGGGGTCCAGGCTAGAGCACTGATTCAGGCCTCTCTAATCTTTAGCATTTGAGACCAGGAGGGAGCAAGGCACTGGAAGGACTGAGGCATTTAGTCACTCAGTATCCAGTTTGCAAAGGAATAGGATAGCAAAGGAAAAAAAAAATTGAGGGCAGTATATGCAGCTATGTCACATCTCATAGAGCAGGGGGTCTCTATACTCCACCCACTCTACCTGCTAGGAGGTACAGCTCAAATTCTGGGCCATGACTGCTGAGAGCAATTATGGGGGACGCACACTTCAAAAGGCTGAATGGGGCCAGAAGGGACTACTGTGACCATTAGTCTTACCTCCTGTGTAACACAGGCCAGGGAACTGCCCTGAGCTGATTCCTGTTTGTACTAGAGCATTGCTTTTAGAAAAACATCTGGTCTGGATTTCAGATTTGTCAGTGATGGAGAATCCATCATGACCCTTGGTAAATTGTTCCACTGGTTAATTACCCTCACTATTAAAATGTATACCTTCTTTCCAGTCTGAATGTATCTAGTTTCAACTTCCAGCCACTGGAATTTTTTGTATACCGTTGTCTGCTAGATTGGAGGGCCCACTAGCAAACATGTGTTTCCCATGCTACAAACATGCTAGTTTCATGGATATCAAAACTTTGTATGTCTGTCAAACAGACCAGCAGCTTCAAGGCTCAGGTTTCTGGTCCTGGCTGATTCTGCCCTGGTTGACAACACCATGAGACGATCCTGTCTTCATCCTGTGTCCGTATTTCCACTTTGGGACCATTCAGAACTAGGAAATGCTGAGCACATGGGGGAAGTGTAATCTCTTAAATTCCCCTTCAGATATCTGATACTGGGTCAAAATGCCCCTCCGGCATTAAGTACAATATAGCCATTGTGTTCAAATGAAACACCGGCATCCAAATGGACACCAGCACATCTCAGAAGCGCACCACAAAGAAACTCCAGCAAAAACCAACAGTGAACAGCTTAATCAAACTTTTTTGAACGTTAAAAGACATCTAAGTTCAGCTTGAGTTTTGGGAGACCGTTCTGATTTGATCTAGGTCTGTTTATCTGAACCCATAGCTTCCCTTCTCATGTGTTTTATTAAATTCAGCATGTGGTTTTTATGAGAAAAGAGAATTACAAGCAGGAAAGGTCACTTGTTATCTTTGCTCAGATATTAGAGGTCTCCCGAGCTGTTTATTGCATTCTGCCTTAACTGGTCAAACACTAACACCAGGCGCTTGGAAGAAAACCTCACTGATGATCTGAGTACTAGAAGAGCTTGTGTGTTGCCCTCCACTGAGTCTGTGGCTTTGGCTACACTCACACTTTACAGCGCTACAACTGTCGCGCTCAGGGGTGTGAAAAAACACCCCCCTGAGCGCTGCAAGATACAGCGCTGTAAAGCGTCAGTGTAATCAGGGCGGCAGCACTGGGAGCGCGGCTCCCAGTGCTGCACGCTACACCCGTAAAGAATGTGGTTTACGTGCAGCGCTGGGAGAGCTCTCTCCCAGCGCGGCCGCTCCAACCACACTCACACTTCAAAGCGCTGCCACGGCAGCGCTTTGAAATTCCAAGTGTAGCCATACCCACAGTGACTCAGTTTACAAGTCACAGATGATGTTGGCCCTAAGAGCCCTGTGGATTTCATTTAAAAAGGTCTGCAAGGAATATTAAGGTTGCGCCCTCTTTGCAAACATCATTTGAGGAAGATCCGCTAAGCATGACAGAGAGTGAGACTCCCATTGCGGCGTTTAGGCTGCTTAGCCGTTGGCAAGATTTGCATGTGGGAAGTTTGAAATTGTTTTCATCAGACTTTTGTCTTGTTTCTGGGTGTTGAGAGAGCTGGGTTCAATGCCCTGCTCTGCTACGGATTTCCTGCATGACTTTGGGCAAGTCACTCAGTTTCTCTGTGTTAGTTCCCCAGTGGTGATAACAGCACTGCCCTGCCTCATGGAGTGTGAGGATCAATACATTAGTACATTGTTCAGATACTATGGTAACAGGGGGCATATAAGTACCTTAGATCAAGACTATACTTGGAAAGCTTTGCTGGTGTAACTAGACTGGCAAAACCACTCCTAGTGAAGATGCAGCTTAGAGTGGCAAAACTGTGCTTTTGCCAGTACAGTTTATTCCAGTCCCTGCCCTCCCTCCCCTCCAAAGCAACAAAAGTACAGGTTTGCTGGTATAACTGCATCTACATTAGGGGCTTCTGCTGGCTCAGCTGTGTCCATCAGGGATCACACACCTGACTGACAGAGTGATGCCAGTAGGAAGCTGTGGTATAGACCTGGCCTGAGATGGAAGTCTCTCCCAATCCACTGAGCATCCATTTACCAAGACTGTATATGGAAGTTTAAGGTAAACAGGTAGCAGCAGAGGAAATCCCTAGTGTCCAGCACTAGAGATCTCCACATTGCATTTGCTGCTCTGCTCGATTAAAATTCATCCTTCAGCTAGAAGCAACATTTGATACTAAACTCACCTGGCATGCCCAGTCTCTCCCCCACCCCTTGAGCTCCTCCTCTCCTGCCACACCTAACAGGGTTCATGTTTTATTCTGATTTACTGTTGGTACCTCTGGAGCGCTCTCTTTAGTCCTCTCTCCTTCCGCCCCCACCTCTGAACTTGTAGTCCAGCTTTCAGGCAGGTGAAAATTGATTTGGAACAAACTGATGCTCTGCCAAGCCCTGAATCATCAAGTCACTCAGCATACGTTCCCCACACCGGTCACACTCCATCCTTGATTTTGCATGGAGAGAGCATAACCAAGAGAGCAGAGAAATTCAGAAGGCTTAAAAGAAAAAAGAACCTGATAAAAACAAGTCACACAACTGGATTAATGAGAAGAAGTTATAACAGGGAGGCGAGAATACGAAGTATTTATATAGCAGAAAGCAGGAAGCAAAGGAAAAGAGATGAAACAAAAGCCCACTATGGAAAAGAAAAACATGGGGACATATGAGATGCCATTCTAGATCAGGCCAATGCAGTGATAGATCAATCAAAAATGGAACCACAACAATGGAGAAAAGAAAACAACTGCAAACTACAGAGACTAACACACTGGTGTTCCTCATATCTTGAGTTCCAGCAGTATCCCCTTTGTTTACCAGGCAACATTCCCTCTCTGGAATGCTACACAGCACACAGAGGCACCATGTGGCTGAATAATGCACTGCAAAGAAACATATCGCTACACTCTTTGTTGCTCAAAATAGTCTGGATCAAATTCACGGTGATGTGCAAAAAGCTGCTAATTGTAAGGGAGCCTAAAGGAGTCCACACACTGGGAGGCTGCAAGGTATCACCTACACTGGTCTGGACCACTTAACCTCCCTGTTCAGGGAAAAGGGAGGCATCTGCTATTGAGAGCTCCTGGGGTGGGCCAAGATCAGCCTTCCCCACTATCTGTGGTTGACTGGCACAAGTGTTTGGACCTTGCTCCTCTGGCTTGTTGGCTGAAATAGGTTATTAATGTATCTCTTGACATGGGCTGACTTGCCCGCTGCTTCCCAGATGAAGGAATGGATGGCAACATTTTATTGCCACTGATTGGTGTGGGGTTGTTGGAACTTGAAGAGCTGAGTCCTTGCAACTGAATCTGTTGGCAGGGCTCCCATTCAACATGCAGCCAACAGTGAGCCTGCACAGACAGGGCTGGCGAAAGAGGGTGTAGAGAACACACATGCCTCCCTAATTCTCCCCTTCCTGCTTTGCCTCCTCTCCTCTGTGGGGCTCTGGTTCCCAGACTCCCGCTCGCCTCTTCAGCCCCCCGCTGCCCACTGCTGGCCTTTCCACACACCCCACCCCACCCCTCACCTATTCACCACTCACCTATTCAACCCCCACTGTTCACCCCTCGCCTCTTCATCCCGCCCCACTCGCCTACTTACCCCTCCTGCTGCACGTCCCTCTGGCTCCTAGGATCAGGGCAGCTGAGGGGTCTCCACATGCTGCGCCCGCCACAAGCGTGAGCTCCGTGGCTCCCATTGGCTGGGAAAAGCGCCAATGGGAGCTGCTGGAGCTGTGGAGTGGGGATTGCAGGCACTGGCAGCATGCAGAAAGCCCTCCGTCTCCCCCGACCCGACCCTAAGAGCCAGAGGAACCTGCCGGGGGCGAGGTGGGGAGTCCCGGCAGTGCTTACCTGGGGCGGCTCCCAGGAAGCATCCAGCAAGTCCCTCTGGCTCTTGGGGTTGGGCTGGGTTGGGTTGAGGTTGGGGAAGGGGAAGGGCTCTTTGCCCACTGCCTGTGCCTGTAAGCCCCATCCCTGCAGCTGTGCTTGGGCAGGAGGGAGCTGGTGCAGCACACGGAGATCCCCTCCGCCTCTGTGCCTAGTGGCTGCCCACACTGCAGGCTCCTGCTGGTGGGCGAGCGCCAGGAGCTGCCTCAGGAAGCGCCCCAGCCCCAGGACTTTGGACTTAGGGTTACCATACATCCGTATTTTCTCTGAGCCCCCTGCCACACCCCATGTTCCTCCTGCACCCCAACCCCCTGCCCTGAACCCCCTCCTGCAACCCGAACCCCTCTTGTACCCCACCCCCCTGCCCCAGCCCTACATTCATGGCCCTGCATGTAATTTCCCCACCCAGATGTGGCCCTCGGGCCAAAAAGTTTGCCCACTCTTGTCCTACTGAATGCCCCCTCCTGGAAACCTACTAGGGCAGCTGTGAGCAGAATCCAAGCCTCTGCCACTCTGGAACCCATGGGATGCATGAAGCTTCCGAAGCATCAGCAAGCTGCAACGCTGGTCCCTCCCGTGGCCTCTCTGGCACATTTCCTGGCACTGATCGTCCATCTGTTTATCCATTCTTTGAAGTGGGGATCCTTAGCCCATCTGCTCTAGACCCCAGGACCAGCGCTGACCCCGAAGATACCCCCATTACTCAACCATACCCCTCTCCAAGAACTCTATGGGTTTACAGCTTAACTCTCTCAGGGGCATACAGCTGTTGTGAAGCAATCAACACACACACTTTGCACACTCTAACACCTTTCTGCTATTGTATACTTAATCATGTAATGCACAGGTGAATACAGATCATACAAGACAAACCCTAAATACATGTCCATGCCTCAGTTTCCTCACCACTCCAGGGCATTCTATGGGCTAGGGTAAAAAGTTCATTGGATTGTCCAGAGTTCTTGGGACTATCTGGCTCAGGAAAGCAGGCAGCAAGCTGCCCTCCTTGCCCAGAAGACTGCTATATGCTGGGTGACCTTGCTCTGGTGGAGCTCCTCTTTTTCCTGTGAGTTTCTTTATTTTAAACCCCTTTTGGTCAACTGGCCCTTTTTGTTGTTCTCCTGGTAACTTTCCACTGTTCCTACTCCCCACCCCGGGGGAATCAGCTAAACTGGCTTTTCTAAGGCTGCAGCTGCATTTTTGCATAGCCTTTGTGAGGTCTAAGTACTGTCATTAACTTAATGTCTTCCCTCTTGCGTCTGTCTGGGGCATACATGCTATAGGATCTGTCAGCAATGGTGGATCCACATACCTACAGGCATTCATAATACAGCAGTTTTTCATAAGACAACTTCACAATATCAGTCAGAATTCATAAGCTATGCAGACATAGCCCCAATTCATCACAGCAGGTATGATCAGAAGTTCCTGGTTCTGTGCCACTCAGCAGGGCACCTCCTCCCATCTCTTCTTTCTCATGTCTCCCACTCAGCCTCGCAGCAATACCAAAGTCCTTCTGCTGAGGTAAAGTGGGGAATTCAGCTGTCATGAGGGAGAGAGGAGAGGGGAAGTACTGCCTAGTGTTTGGAGCAGGGGCCTGCAAGACAGAACTCCTGGCATTTAGTCCTAGTCACGTCCATCATGACTTTGGGCAAGTCCTCCAATCACTCTGTGCCTCTGTTTCCCCATTAGATGTGGAGGAGGATATTTGCAGGATATGTGAGTGAAGCTTGGTGAATCAGGCCCATCTTTTATAACAGGGGTCCATAAAGCTGTAGAGCACATGACATAGCAGTGGGCTTTACAGATGTGTGTAAAGTCTGCTTCTCTGTGACCCTGAGCCTGCACTCAGCTTTGCAGCTTCACTACTCCTGCTCCTTGGGGGGAACCTCCTACCCCTGTTGTAAGTCAAAGCACCTTCAGAACCACGCTGAATTTATGCTTCATGTCATATGGCCCCCTCTAGGCCACGTGACAGAGAGAACAACTGGAGCATAGCAGAACATATTGAAGACACTATGGACCTGTACATCTGTGTGGCGCATAAGGTGGAATAAGATCCCCCTCCACCCCAGAGTCATCTCCCCTGAGGTGTGGGTGCCTAGGGGTGTGTATTACATGTAGGGTGACCACACAGCAAATGTGAAAAATTGGGACGGGATGGAGGATAATAGAAGCCTATACAAGAAAAAGACCAAAAAATTGGAATTGTCCCAATAAAATCAGGACATCTGGTCAACCTAATTACATGCCTGCTACCCCCCTTTCCCTGAGCAAGTGGGGTGGAAGTGCAGCTGAGCCTGCACAGGACAGAGGTAATTTGTTGCTGTCATGGACCAGTCACAGATTACTCCTTTTCTGGGTGCTTGTGGGGTGGTACTGCTGAGTGCTGCTCTTTATGAGGGGTGGTCTGCACTTACTTGATCTAGCAAAGCAGTATTCTCTCTGATGGCTCTTCAGCCTCTAATGTCAGGCATAAAAACCTGACCCTAAAGAGTTAATATATCCACTCTCCACAGCAAAAGATACCCCTCCTTTAATAGACCTGTACCCAAATAATAATTCCAGTTCTTTAGAAAACAGGTCAGCAGCACTGAGTAATAAATTCATTATAATCTAATAAAGTTCATTAGTTCTTGAAAAGTCTGAAATGTGAAGCGATAGTACCAATGAAATCACCCTCTGGCGGGATCCTTTCCAGGTGGGGAAAAAAGGATTTGAGATAAAAAGAAATAAAAATAGTACAAATTTCAAATAAGAGAAGCTGTTGCTGGGGGAATTGGAAACACCAGAAAGGAGCTGCTTCTAGCTGGCAATAGAAGCACCGAGGCCCCACACATGAAAGGGAACTGAAGCTATTAATATTGGGGTAGTCAGAATGGAGGGTCGCGTGTAAGGGGTTAAACAGCCAACGCTCTTTAGAGAACAGTTTGAAGCAGCAAAATCTCTACACAGGCAGATAATTAAAATCCTGGATACAATGTCAAGAGAGTTTCCCTTTGAAGAAAGAGCAGCCAATCAGCTTATCTAACAATCTGTGATTCCATTTCCATCCCCTTGGGACATCTGCATGCAACGCCCTCCTGCGAGTCCTTCCTCTATGCTGCCAACAAGAAGGCAAAACAAATGAATAAGTTAATGGGGGCTGCAGCTGGTGTATATGGGAATAGCTCCACTGGCTCCAATGCCAAGTCACACCAGAGGAATATAGCGCAATGACCCCTTCCTCTCCGGTTCCCTGTGCATCCTGCCTTCTCCATTTATCACCAGACTCCTGTTGCTACTAGTACTTAAGCCTCTGGGTAGCTTTATGCAGGCGAATACAATGGAACTACTCACACGTGTAAAGTTACACGTGTGCCTCAGTGTTTGCAGGATCAGGGCCTTCATCTGTAAAATCCTCAGGGCAGCAGCTCTCTTCATTTTGGCCCACATTCTTAAAGATATTTAGGCCCCTAACTCCTATTGGAGTTAGGCACCTAAGCACCTCTGAGGGTCTGGAAATTTGTGCCTTGTACCGTGCCTAGTCAGTGCTTAGCAAATAATAAAATAGGACATGAGACCAAATCCTCCCCTTCACAGGAGATTTAAGCTGGATACAAGAGGTGTTTCCAGGGCTTGATGGGTCACAATATATTGGGTCCAAAAAGTGTTACTGAATGAGGATCGCTTAGTGCAAGTGTGATTTACAGTTCATTCATTTATCTGGTCCAAATCTGGGAGGAAACAAGGAAACATCTCTATTTCAGTGATAATAATAATATCTAGCTCTTACATAGTGCTTTGCATCAGTAGATCTCAAAGCACTTTACAGGGGAAGTCAATATCATTATCCCCATTTTCCAAGATGGGAAAATTGAGGCACGGGGAGAGAAAGTGACTTTGCCTAAGGTCACCCAGTAGACCGGGGCAGAGCCAGGAGCAGACCTCATCTGAGTCCCAGTTCAATGCTCATGGCTGTCTGAAAGATGCCCAGCAGTCCAGAAGGTTGCTCAGGTGAGATTAGTGGGCACAGTGAAGGTGTGGTCAGAAGTTCACAATTAATGGAGTTTATTCCATGGTTTGACCATGTCATACATAACTACACCTGTGAAGAGGAAGGAAGGTCTCGTGGCCAGAGCACAAACACAGGGGTCAGAAAAGCTGAGTTTGATTCCAGGCTTTGCCTCTGATTCACATCACCTGAAACCAAATTATCAGAACCAGCCACTGATTTTGGGTGATTGACTTGAGGCACCTAGGGTCTTATTTTCAGCCGTGGTGAGGAAATGAAGCTGCAGTTGATGACAACTGAAGGAAAAGAGCTCAGTACATTTGAAATCCAGGCCCAAGGCACCAGAATCACAAGTCACTTCTGAAAACCTTGGCCCCATTGTCTATAATACTGTTATGCTCACAACCTACAGACTGGGAAGTGAGCTAGAAAGATAAATACTCTTACAGGAAGGTTGCAACATAAACACTACTTTTCTTCTTAGACTCCAGAATGATAACACACAGTAGTCAAGAAGAGAAAGAGAGACAAAGCAGATTGCTCCCTAAAACAGAGCGCCACAACTCACCCCACCTTTCTCTAGACTGGCTAGTTGCAGACCACACGTATCCATACAGAGCTGCCTGCCTGCTAGCAGGACCAGGAAAATCTCCAGGAATGTAAAGTGAAAGATCACAATTTTAACACAGATTTCAGTGCACCACAACCATCACAGAGGCTTTAGAGGAGTCATGAGGTTTTACTCCTCCTCTATCCATTTCATCCTTCTCCATTTACACACCCTGACCCTCCTACTTCCCATCTTACTCTTGTCTGACATTTAGATTGGCAGCTCTTTGGAGCAGGGGCTGTCTTTGTTTTGTGTACAGTGCACAGCACAATGGGGGCCTGACCCACGAGTGAGACCCCTGGGTGTTATAGTAATAAAGCATGATTGAGCTGACCCATGTGTATGTGGGCAACTGCCCTCTACCGACTGGCAATAAAATTGCTCAACTGTGTGTCATAGGTCTCATACTGCTAAAAGGAAAAGGAGACTCTTCTTTCATTCTAGTGCTGTGTTTTTCCAGTGGAAGTAGCTCAGTTCTGTTCCCGTTCTCACTGTGAGGGTTCTCATACAGAAATTCTCAGGTGGTTGTGGATTTCTTACAATTTTAAGGTAAGTCAAATTTTAGCCCTAAACAATTTGATTGAGTCCCTTCAAATAAAAGTGTCAATAAGTGACTTTTGAAATTCTGGAAGGTTTCTTGGAATATAATGGGATGCCTTGTGCAGGGTTATCACACACCTGGGAGGCCTGAATATTGAGAGAGGCTTCAGCATCTAAGCATTTACAGGGAGCATTCAGTATTGAAAAGTGATTTATAGACACTATGCAGGAGTGAAAACTCTTCATATATACACACAGAGCGAGTACTGCTTTGTTGTGCAGCTCTAATTATATATTACATCAAACTGCCCTTGCTACACACTGAAGGGCAGTGGAAATGAAAAGCTATATCACGTTTTTCTAACATCACCCATATCTTATAACACATTGATGTGACATCGGGACCATGTGCTATAACTTCTACATATGACTTAAGCAGCCCAGGCAGTTTTACAGATCAAATTTACCTATGACAGCTAAAGTCTTCTTCCTGGGTTTTTTTTAAACCAATGGGATTGTAGTATGCAAATAATATAAACCATTTCATTGGCAATACATAAATCTGTCTGGCTTCTAACTGGCTGAAAAAAACAGTGATGTCACATTTTTACCCCTAATGCACGTAGTCCACAACTATCCTGCAAAGAAAGGCTCTATAGTTATACAGATTAGAAATGCCTATACAATGGAGAGTATTAATTCAAGCCCAGCTGCAAGATGCTGCCCTGCTGCTCCAACATTCCCACAAGCTTTTCTAGCCTGCTTTTCCTTTCTTGTGCCATGGTTGTGGGAGACAAGGAATGGTCCAAAAAGGAGATCATTGATAGATTCTCCCATGCACAAAGAGCAAAGCGTGTATTTTTTGTCTAGCTGGGTTTTATTTTAGAGTAAGGAAGAAGAACAAGCCCAAGGCATCAGAGAGATAGCAAACAGCAGGAGAGATTTCCCAAGGCACAAATACAAGTTCGCTGCCTGACTGCCTTTTGTGTCTTTGAAAATCTCCCCCTGCAACTGGCTCTGTAATATTCTGCATCTCATCTGAAACACAAAATGGCAGCTGCCTCCCAGGCGGCCATAAGAGCTCTCTACATTTAAAGGGGCAGCATACCAAAAATGGCATGAAGGCAATGCCTTTCAGTGACATAGCTACATGGGCTGCACACGAATGAACCTCAGAAAGCTGCCGCTATGCAGCCTTGCGCTGTGATCTTTCTGCAACTCACAAGAAAGAGAGGGTGAGCTGAGCCTTGTGGATGAGAAACCTCCAAGGAAAAACCCAGGGTGCTGTAGGCACTGAGGCTGGTGATGAAGGGGTTGTTATCTTACCCTCTGACTCAGTTCAGCTGATTGCACAGTGTAGAGTTGGCGGGTGCTGTGCTGCTGAAGGGTGCTGTCTTTTGCGCTAGCTGTAAAAATCAAGGCCCTGAGCACTTGCTCTTAATGATCCCCTGGTGCTTTGCACAAAGGTAAGGGTGTATTGTCAATCCAGTTTTGTGTGAGTAGTTACATCCTGTCTCGCCAGGGCTGCCCGGGGGAGGGGGGGCAAGTGGGGCAATTTGCCCCGGGCCCTGCAGGGGCCCCCACGAGAATATAGTATTCTATAATGCAACTTTTTTTTATGGAAGGGGCCCCCGAAATTGCTTTGCCCCAGGCCCCCTGAATCCTCTGGGCGGCCCTGTGTCTCTCTAAATAACTTCAGCACTTGGACACTTCCTGTCCAAAACTATCGTGCAGCATTGCTGTGTGCTGCTGAGGGTTTGACGGATTCCACCGGAGAGTGGCTGCACTTCATCTACAGCTAAAGTGAAACCTGTGTGAGGGTGAAATGAAAGACTTTGCTAACATGCAAAATATTATGATGATAAACATCCAGTGAGTTAAACTGCAAAGGGGGCAAACTAGTCTTACAGTTACTTTTGGGGTTGCTTGAGCCAGCATGGGTGAGGGGTCTCCACGGGGTCCATAGCATTGAGGATGTTCCCTGCCATGCGTAATTTGTCTCAATCAGACTCAGAGGAGGAAAGCAGAGATCTGAAGGAAGAACACTACAAGCTATACAAGCTTCAAAAGAACATAATCGGAAACAGCTCAAGGTACTGACCTTAAAGATTGATTCTCTTAACCAACGTTTTGATGGGCTGCAAATTAAAGCGAAAGGGATAGGAGAAAGGCTGCAATTACTGAAAGAACATAATGTGAAGCTTAGAGAGGATGTGAAGTCATCTGAGAAAAACATAGCTGCTATAATTGAAGACAATGGGCCAGATTATAGACTTTGTGACACTGGTGTAAATCCAGAGTAATGCCATTGCAGTCAGAGGCATTACTTCAGATTTACACAGGTGTCATGGATCCAGCAAGGGAACTAGCTGGCTTATGCAACTTATAATGGGCAATGGAGACTTTGTATTTTTAGGTCACTGGCTTGGAGTCCAGCCCAGATCTATTGTAACCAGAACTCATTAGCAGAGCTGGTCGGAAACATTGGGATGAAACAGTTTTTCACTTGCTGGGTTGTCGAACTTGAAGTGTTCCATGGAGACAGTTTGATTTTGAAGAAGCTGCTCCAGAAACCTGCCCAGTTTCCCACCAACATGCCCACCCAGATCCTCGGCAACAGACCTAGCAAGTTGCTGAGGGACTTGGCTTTCCTGGGTCCATGACTCAGGGGTGGCCACCAGGTGGGCTGCTGCTGAACAAGGGATCCCAGTCTTCAAGGGTGCGTCTACACTGCAGCTGGAAGTAAGCGCCTCAGCCCGAGTAGACAGACACACACTAGCTTCACTCCAGGTAGCACACTAAATAGCATGGATGTTGTGGTTCTGCAGTCTCGGGCTAGCCACCTGAGCTCAGACCCCAAAAAGTCAAGTGGGCTTGAGAACCGGAGCTACTGCCTGAGCCACAATGTCCACACTGCCATTTTTAGAGTGCTAGATCAAGCAGATCTAGTACAAGTCTGTCTATACTAGACATATGCGAAGCTCTCAGACAGCCTGCCAGGCAGACTGTCTCTGAATCAAGGACCACAGGGCTTCCAGAGTCCATGGCTCTGGGCGAGCCTGCCAGGCAGACTGCCTGGGAATGGGGCTGCATGCCCTTTCCTTGAAAATTTCAGAACTTTGGGGGATTGTTCTGAATCAGAATTAAACCAAATAGCAAAATCCTCCCTAAAACAGATTCTCCTCTTGTTGCCCAGCTCTACTCATTAGTACATTTGTTAACTGTTGGATGGCCAGTGCACAGTGAGCGGGTTAGCTTGGTCCTTGGACTGACTGGGCCACAGAAGTTGAACTCCTCTAAACTGGGTGGTGTGGAGTGTGTACCATTCACATGCACATTCTGGTGACTGGCTCAAAGAAAGGATAAGGGACCTACTATTACTCAGACTAGTAAAAGTTGTCCTTGAGCTCAGTTGGTAGGTCCCTATGTTTTTTTGAGGCTAAAAGGTAAGGAGTCTAGTTCTGCCTCCTTGGGGTTGGGGGCAGAGTGTCTGCAGCATGTAAATTAATTACAGAGGAGGGAAGGGAAGGTGAAGGTATAACACACACAACACTTGCTTTTTGGGTAAACCCAGGCAGTCCTTATTCACAAGCAACATGGCCAATTCCTTTACAGACACAACACCTGCTCTCCCTGCCCAGTCTCCGAGATCTCAAAACTCCAAGCTCCTTCAAAGAAAACACATTCAACACTGGCAGCTAGTGTGTTTCTAAACACAACCTGCTCTGTCCACACCAGGTGCAAACTCCAGTTAAAAACTGAGTTTGTTAAAACATGTTAGCGAGCATGTTTTAAAACATGACCTGGTTTCCTAGTCTAGACATGCCCATAGGGTGTATCAATCATCCCAGGTGCAGGGAGCTGAAAAGCTGAAGGAGTCTGAGGGGTTCAGGAATCTGAAGAACTGGCAACAGATTGAAATTCTGGTGCCAGTGAAGGCAAATGGGTTGTCAATGGCTTCAGCAGAGCCAGGATTGCAGCTGGGATCTATAAAAGGAACTGAAAAAACTCTTAAAAAGTTGAGAACTTGGATGACATGGGCTACGTTGTGCCCTCGTTTAGCTTCAGGGGATTAAGAGTTGATCCCTTCCTGACACCCAGAAACTGGAATTATCACGGTATGTGTCAACTAGGGAGCTTTTGGTATCTGCACTTCGTAAGGCACAGTCATGATCTGGCACTGGTTATTGCTGCTGTGAGCATTTTCCCAGTGACTCAAGTTCACATTTAAGGTCCAGCCATCTTTATCTCCATTTACCAGTAACTATTGTACATGTATATTGTGTCTTACATCCTCTAGGGTTCCAATGCACTTAGCATACCTCAGGGGTGGAGGGCAGAAACCAACACAGTAGTGAGTGGACAGGAAATGTTGGCAAAGTCCTCCAGAGGCAGCTTCACCTGTTAAAAAAAGTGCCATTTTCTAAATGATACTGAGTGTGGGGTTTTCACCGTTGGTCTAAATCTGTTCCCATTGAAGCCAATGGTAAAAACCCCTATTGACTTCAATGGGAACAGAGACAAGGTGGAATTTTCAAAAACATTCATCCTTCACCTATATGTCGACATGAAAGCAACGCTGGTTGTTTAGGTGTCATCCGGAAAAATGCACTTCCAGTAACCTGCATAGAACTCAGTGTATCTATAGCGGAAGAATAAAGGGATGAGGTGACCTGGAATTTGAACTTGTGCTTCACATGTATCTAGGCATTAGGAACGTGATGTTGAGCTAGCTTATTTAGCTTGCTATAACTGGACCTAAAACCATCAGTAGCTGAAGTCTAGAGAACTGTAGCAAAAATAACCCAGGCACTTGATTAATGGAGGCTGAGAAAGCCTTTCAGCAAATGGGAAGCATGTCCTGCTAACAAGAATGATTTGCATGATTTTATCTTGCAGAGCCCTGGTCTTGGAGGCTGGGAAACACAAATTGGATAAGGCATTTCAGAAACCCACGGGGAGTCGTTTTCCCAGACATGGCCAGAAGGCAGGTGGCAGTGGGTTTCCTTGAAATCAGAATTTCAAGGAACGGGATATACAAGAATCCTCGCACAATGGAGAGTCAGTCAGGTCTACATTAGAAAGTTTTGCCAGTATAGAAATGTTATTAGGAGTGTGATTTTGGGTGACATTTTTATACTGGGACACTACCCTGTTGTAGACGTATCAGCATAAAAATGCTTTTGCTGGTACAGTTTGTTTTGATCCAGAAACCAGTATCAGCTATATTGGCAAAAGCACTTTCTTTCCAGTACAAGCTGCATCCACACTAGGAGGTGGGTTGCTGATGTAGTTGCACCAGTATAGCTATGCTGGGAAACCTTTTCTAGTGTAGACAAGGCCTCCATTCTGAAGAGGACAGATTTAACATGTCACCTCCAATTAGGATGAAGCTAAAAACATTCCTACATACCTACCTTGCTGGTGACTCTGAACAGAGATCTGAGGAGGACTTAGAGAAACTAAATAATCTCTGGGTGACAGCTACAAAGTACAGAAGAAATTATCCCAGTGCTGATTGTACTTCCTCACTGACTTAGGGTACGTCTACACTACCCACCAGATCGGAGGGTAGTGATTGATCTATCGGGGATTGATTTATGGCATGTAGTGTAGACGCCATAAATCAATCCCCAATCACTCTGCCGTCAACTCCTGTACTCCACGTGATGAAAGGCTGAAGCGGAGTCGAGGGGGGAGCAGCAGCAGTAGACCCCATGCTGTTAGGACTCGAGGTAAGTCGACCTAAGATGTCAACTTAAGTACGCTATTCTCATAGCTGAAGTTGCGTATCTTAGGCTGACGCCCCTCTAGCATAGACCAGGCCTTGGTGTAATCATGTGTTAATAGCATGACTAGGAGATGATGCTTTGCTTTTCTTCTCTGTGGACTGTGTCCTTTGTGTGCTTCTCACAGCACTCCAGACAGCAAAGGACTCACCCTCTTCCAGAGCAGCAGTGCCAGGTTTAACCAAACGCTGGATTGTGTGCCACATTCTTAGATGAGTGGCACAAATGTTTGTATGTAGTTGTAATTTTGCTGATGTTTTCCCACATACCTTTTAACGCCTCAGGGAAGCAGAAATAACCAGATCTGAGCTTCTCATGATATTTTGGCCCCTGGATGATGGAAGACCAGAGGGTGCCTTATTTGGGACCAGTAAATGTCCACCTGAGATCAAAGAAAAAAATCCCATGATGCCAAGATATTAGGGTACATTTTAGTTCCTGCAGAAAGCCACTGTCTAAAGAAGCAGCGTAGTCCAATGGATACAGAACTGGCCTTGGACTCACCGTTCTAGCCATGGCTCTGCCGCTCATCTGCCCTGGGACTTTTGGCTAGTAGCTTCATCGCTCTTACCCAGCCTGAAAGTTATTTCGGGTAGGGAGTGTTTCTATGTGTATGTTCAGTGCCTAGCACAACAGGGTCCTGATCTTGATTGGGGTCTCTAGACACTACTGTAGGGTGACCAGATGTCCCAAATTTGTAGGGACAGTCCCGACTTTTGGGCCTTTTTCTTATATAGGTTCCTATTACCCCCCACCTCCCATCCAGATTTTTCACACTTGCTATCTGGTCACCCTACACTACTGTAATAGTATTTATTAATCACAGTGTGAGTCCTGCTCTTCTGTTGGCCTCAATGCCCAGGTTTTGCTTAATTTGCTAATGGTTTGAAACTGATAAGCAGTTAAAGAGCAGGAGCGGAGCAAGGAGTTATCAGTATTTGTGTTATGAATTGTCATGCTCCTGGATCAAAGAAGGCTGTAAGTTTCCTACAAGGTTTGCAGTGCCCACTGGATGAGGTAGGCCATTCTGGATTCTGCTTTTCTGGATTCTTCTGAACCTTTCAGTGCTCTCAGTAGCATCTGTGCTGTGCTGTGCTGTGCTGTGCTGAGGAATTCTAAGCAGACACTGCCACTCTGTGAATCCCAGCGCAAGACAAAAGGGATCAGCATGAGTGAGAGAGAAAAATGAGAGATGGCCACAGTCCCCAGATCTTCCTACATCAGAACTCTGCTGGGGGTTGGCTGCTTTCCCTGTGACAGACACATCAAACCCCTGGGTCCAAACACTAAGGCTTAGACCAGAGGTAGGCAACCCATGGCACGCGTGCCAAAGGCGGCACATAAGCTGATTTTCAGTGGAACTCACACTGCCCGGGTCCTGGCCACCGGTCCTGGGGGCTCTGCATTTTAATTTAATTTTAAGTGAAGCTTCTTAAACATTTTAAAAACCTCATTTGCTTTACATACAAGAATAGTTTAGTTATGTAATATAGACTTATAGAGACTTTCTAAAAACATTAAAACCTTAAATTAGAGTGAATAAATGAAGACTCGGCACACCACTTTTGAAAGGTTGCTGACCCCTGGCTTAGAGAAAGGTCAGGAGAAATGTGCTGCCTGGGCCAACCTCAAAAAGAGTGAATGGGCATTTTGTGAGAGAACGTTTCACACCCTGGCAAGAGGGTGAGATGAGGGGCAGGGTGAGAGGGGGTCCAAGGCCCGGCCCTCTTCACAATGACCAGTCGTGCTGCCTCCACAGCACGTGCTTGCTCAAAGCACTCCACAGGGAATTGTGACCGAGTCAGGGCTCTGCACATTGGCGCCTCTCAGTGGGCTTGGTGGCCATCAGTCACACAAGACCTAAGGGGCAAGATGGGAGATGTGTGCGCTTGAATTATCCCCCTAGACATTTTTCTGGTTGAATTCTCATGTGAGCCATGAAATACAAAGCACATGACAGAGGGAAACAGAATGATGCAGGGAGCAGGTCAGAGATCACATGACATCTAAGAGCACAGAGCTGTGCTTCTCCTTCACCCCCAATCAGCAGAGCACCACACTGTGGTGTTTGCCCCATCCCTTGCTATTATCCATGCAGTGGCTGCTACAGACAGCTTTAACTAGCAGCCAAGACCTTGCTAAATATCAGGGGAGTTTTATTAGAATCCTGACTTCATCAACAGCATCCTGGCTGAGACACCCACGTTCGAAAACACATCCTTTCACTTTACCGCTCAATATACAAGCAACACTCAAGCTGGAATCCTATTTTATATCCTTCACCCTATTTAAATTTCCTATTCTAGTCAGGACCAAAACTGACTTTATACTCTCTAGTCCTTCACTCTACAGTATGAAGACATGCTTCCCCTCCCCCAGCCGGCTGCACAATCTTTTTTTTTTTCTTATGTTTCTTTCCATTTTTCAAGGACTAATGAACTTTACTAGATTTACATCAAATGCTGCCTCCAAACTTAAATATGGAAGTTTTAAATTCACTTAGGGCTAGTTGACGCTAGAAGCATGCAGGACCAGGACTCACCAGCTCCCCACACAGCCAGTCCTGCCCTTGTCCTGGCTAGCTCTAGACTGACTGAAAAATGGCTTCCCTGATTTCCTGAACTCCCTGGGAAGGGCATCTCACTCCCTGTTGGTTGCCGGGCAGACACTGAGTTTGCCTTGGCTCCCCCTCCCTGAGCTGTCAGCAAACAGAGCCCCAGGAATCTAAGTAATCTCCTTGGGGGTTACACTTATTTGACAAACAAAGAAATAATCCGATTTACCCACCTTTTGGGAGGGTAGGAAGTAGGCCTGCTAGAAGAAGGTAAGCTCTATGGCGCAGCACATGGTGATATGTCCAGTGCATATCATAGTGAGGCAGTAATCCCTGGCTGGGGCCTGGAGGTGCTAGCACAACGTAAATAATAAAGCATGATCCTTCCCACCGCCAGCACACCATTCAGCTAAGGATCTCAAAGCGCTACACAGACATCCATTAGCTACACGTTGCAGCCTCCCTCTGAGGCAGGGCACTGTTAACCTCATTTTACTGACAATTAACCCAGGGTACAGAGAGAGTAGGTGACTTGCCAAAGGTCACCCAGTGAGTCAGTAGCTGAGGAATCCAGGAGCCCTAACTCTCCATATCTCACTCTGACCACTATACAACTCTGGTTCCTTGCACTTCCATCTTGAACCTCATCAGTTTACCATTCTGTGTGCTCTAGTTCATACTCTGCAATGTACTTTGGAGGGCTGAAAACACCAAAGGAAAAAAAGAGAGACAGAGAAAGAACAAGCATGTGTGCAAATAACATCTCAATATTCACCACTCTCTAGTAATCACAGTGAAGTGATGTCTCCTCTTCCAAATATAGCAGATATTGCAGTTAGCAGAGATGCCTTTAGAGCTAAGACCCCAATTCAACAAAGCACTTACACATTTGCTTAAGTACTTTGATGACTCAGGGCAACAATTTCTGAGTTTTTAAATGGACCCCTATTAATCAATCCATGACAATAGCATCATGAAAAACCAGGCCTCTGCTCACTGGGACCAGAACCCCTGCTTTGATCCAATAGGTTTATATCACAGCTGGCTTATTTATTTTCTCTTTCCAGATAGCCTGATTACCCTTGACTGATGTTGAGAACAGGAAAATTAGAGAGTCAAGGGTAATTTTGTCCTTTCACAGACAGTGGGTCCCCTTGGATGTGCAGGTTGGAAGGTTTGGGAGAACATGAAAAAATTAGTTTGTTTATTCAATTTCTCTTTGTTTTGCCCTTCTGATGTGATGCCCCACCTGCTCCTCTGTGTGCACAGTGAGCCCCCAAGGGAGGTTAAATGGACCCAGATCAGATCCAGCAGCCATTCATCTGCCTCCAGTTTCATCTCCATGCAGAGTCCAGCCACGAGCTGTTGTAATCTCCTAATGGATGGCTCAAGAGTAAATGTCTTTGAAAACATAAGAAGCAGGAATCAAACTGAGGCATATTCTTATTCCACGGCTGTTCTTTATGTCTGTGCCAAAATGCTAATACCCTCATTACAATCAGGTGAAATGGCTGGAATTCCATCATGCTGCTATGCCCAGCCATTGACTCTGTAGGCTAAGAGTTTAGACTACTCTCCTTCACCAATACGTGAAGACAAATTTTACTGTGGATGTCCAGGAGTTCAATTACTCCATTCTATTTAATGTTCATTTTCACACACACACCCTTTACAGCAGCAGTTCTCGATCGGGTTCCACAGACCCCTGAGCCCTTCCAGGGCGGTGCAAGGCCCCACTGCTGAAACCCAGTACCCTGAGCTGGGCTGAAGAAGGGAGTGGTGCAGGGCTGAAGACTTGAGCTCTTCCCTGACCCCCCGCTGCAGCCAGGAGCTGTAGCCGGGAGTTGTGGGGAGGAAGCGCTGAAACCCTGATGCGGGCAGAAAACTTGAGCCCATGGGCAGTGTTGAGGGGGCACAAGAGTGTTGCCCCCCAAACTGCAATGCCTTACCCAGAGTGGAGCAGTCCTGGGGGCAGCTCCAACCCACACCACCTCCTCTCCCCCAGCTCCCTTCAGGCCCCACCCTCTGGCCAGGTCCTAGACTGGAAGCCAGAGCTAAGCAGTGAAGGGCAGCTGCTCCTCTGGCTGGTGATGCCATGGAGTGGGCACCCGTCACATTCCCCCATCTGCTGTTGGTGCCAAGGGTTGTGGCTGCTCCTCAGCCCCCTTGGACTGCTCACACAGCTGGTCAGAGCTGCCCAGGCGGCTCTTGGACCAACAGAACCCTGGGGGAGCAGCCACTGGCACACAGCCCCAGACATATGGGTGGCCTGTTAAGATGAGTGGCGCACCCTCCCTGGACCCTGCTGTGCAGAGCTGGCCAGAGCCCCCACAGCCCTTGCCACACTGCTGCCCCCTCCCCGCCCAAAAATAGAAGTCTAGCTATGCCCACCTGTCCTCGAGCCCCAAGTCCCCGCTGCCCCGCGTGCCCTGGAGTTTTTCTGTCATGTTGAAGGGGGAGCTCAGAAAGAAAAAAGTTGAGAACCCCGGCTTTACAGGATTGACAAATGGAGCGAAGGTTAAGGAGAGCAAGTACAAGGGCACAAATTCTGCCCTCCGTGGCACCCACACACCCCCACTGATTTTGTTTGAGTTGCATGGGGAGAACGGATGGCACAATTTAGTTGATATGACTATATGGTAGGAACGAAGCAGGACAGAGCTTGTCAAGGTTGGTGCTTCTCACAGCCAGACATGACAGATGATAGGGGCTTCTCTTACTATTGTTCAAATAAGATACTCTGCTCTCATATTTACACAGCTACGCTAGGACTTAAATGCTTTTTTTAAAAGTCCCACTGACTTTCAAGAGGACTTTCACTCCTAAATCACTTAGGTGCTTTTGAAATTCCCACCTGTAATTTGCACATGCAGGCACGATAACTTAGCACAGAGATGCTGTCACAGAGTTGCGGGAGACAAGGCCCTGCACCCCAGCTTCCTGCGATTCACCATGACTCTCAGCCAGCCAGTAAAACAAGGTTTATTTAGATGACAGAAACACAGTTCAAGACAGGTCTTGAAGGTACAGACAACAGGACCCCCTCAGTCAGGTCCATTTTTGGGGGGGTGGGCAGGGAAGGCCAGGAGTTCTGTCTGGCCTCCCCTCCATTTTCCCAGCCAGCTCCAAATTGAAACTTTCCAGCCCCCTCCTCTCCCTTTGTTCCTTTCCCGGGCCAGGAGGTCATCTGATCTCTTTGTTCTCCAACACCTTCAGTTGGCACCTTTGTAGAGGAGGGGCCCAGGCCATTAGTTGCCAGGAGAGAGAGTGTCGGCCATTCTCTGTGCAGACTATCACAAGGGCCCTCTTGGGCTCTGCAACAATCACACACCCTGTTCCTCCCACCTAAATACCTAAGAAATGCATAGGGGAAACTGAGGCATTCACACAGTAGTCAGAGAAAACATTAAGAACATTCCCACTTCCTCACAGATGCAAACAGAATTTTCTGAAAGTTCTGGCTTCTCCAACTTCATTCATTCAATTACTTGCCTGAGAAGGGAATGCCCTGTGTTCTGATCAGCACCTCGTGCATTTGTCCCAGATATTCCCCTATTTGACAGTCTATTGTGCTTCAAACCTGCCCTAAAACTCAGCACTTTTAATTCTTATCTGACAAACATTATTGAATTAGGTGCCTGTGAATCTCAGGATGTCACTAAGGACATCAGGGCAAAGACACATAGGGGGGAGGCTGCCAGTCTATTAACAGAGCAGATTACCTCATTATTTGTGCGTGCGTGCCTCTTCAAACATGGATGGAATCTTAATGTTGTGTCCTGGGGATTTAGCTGTTAGTACTGTGGGTTTGTTGCACTGCAAGCACAAAATCCTCCAAAACAAACAGGGAAGCAGTTTGTTACTAAATGAGAGCTTGTTACAGGAACCAGAGTTGCCTTGAGAAAGCAGGCAACTAACAAGACAAACATTTGGTGAATGTGTGCACACAAAAGTAATCAATGATGAGCAATCTAGAGCATTAGTACACTCCACTCCAGTCAAAACCATTTACACCCGAATGAGATGTGTCTGCTCTTGGAACGTGTGACAAGACCCTAGTTTCCAGGAGCCCTCATGGAGCGGCACACAATGTGGACGCAGAATAGCTTATATTTTACTCATTGTCTTTCAGATGTGGTTTATTGTCATTTTTCTGATTAAAAACAGTAGCTTACAAACCATTCAAAGCAGATTTTTCAAGCAAGACGGGTATTGTTATCTATGACTAAAGTCATCTCAAAGCACTGTCTTCTGGGAAAAGTACAGATTTTCTTTTACTAGGTCAGAATCAAAAAATAGGTCTGACTGGTATATAGTGCTTTACATTTCCCAAGAACTGGATGGCATTAACTAATTAATCTTTAGTATTATCCCCATGGAGAAAGCAAGGCTCAGAGAAGTTATGGTTAAAAATTTAATAAGTGCCTACTAGTATAGTGTTGCCTATCTCAAGAGTTCAAAAATCATGACTCAGCCCCCAAAGAATCACAATATTGGCATAAAAATCAGAAGGGTTTTTTAAAAATAAGACATGGGGTCTTTTTATTTGCCTTCTGGGTACACTTGGGTCACATTTTCAAGTTTCTCTGCACTCATGAGGGCTAGATGTACTTTAAGAAAATAAAAATGAAAGCTGAGGTTCTCAGCTAATCTTCTGACTTTGATGGCTGGCAAAAACCACCAAATGCTGCTAATGACACGTTGAAAATGTTGTCCTAATGTAAGTTTAACCCACTGGAGAATTTGTGCTACACAGGAGATGAATCTATTATAGCCCAAGCTAGAGTCTCAGCTTTTTCTAGCAGTTCATGCTTTTAGCTCTGGAGTTCAATCCCCTCTGTGGTAGTTTTCACATAAGTGCCTTGAGAAAGGCCTCATGTGGTGAGCCAGGGGCAGATCTGAGCTCAGAACTCAATAGCCTGTGGGTCCTAGTACCAGGATCAGACACATTGTGTAGTCGGGGTTGTAAGAGGAGTAAGCACTACTCAGTGACAACATGGGAATTGGAATTCAGATACTTTTATAAATGGAAGGCAACAGGGGTTACACAAATGTCTGTGACCTTCTTGTGTTGTCACCAAATGATGTAGACCTCAAGACAGATCCAAATGGAATGGGCAGCTGAAATATCTTCTTAACACTGGTAAGTACAGCTAGTACACAGCAGCGAATTATACTCCACCCATCCCACAGCAGCCTGGAGTGCAAACACAAATGGAAGTTTGCTTAGAAGATTAAGCCAAAGGAAAAGTGCTGTCACCAATGAGGCAGGACTGGCAGGATGTCAGAAGGACCTTCCTCGAAAAGTGTGGCTATGATACCTTTATCGTTATGCAGTAATTAAATGCACCAGTCAATGCTCTCAGATTTACCAAATGCCCAGTAGTGAAAACAAACATAGCAGCAATGTACAGAGAAGGTGGAGACAGAATTAAGACTAAAGACATCCTTCAGGACCTTAGCCATGTGCAGCCTCTAGCCCTCACACAGTATTAGGGATGGCAGAACCCATTTGGATTCAATAGGAATGGATCAGAATCTTTGCCAAGAACTCAAAGTGGACCCTGAAGCTTTGAAATAGAAGAACCTTTAAAAAAAAAAAGAAGGAATAGAATTTTCTTTCATTCATTTGCATCCCTTCACTCTCTACCTGCTGTGGGGATGGGGAGTGGGAACAGTGAAATGTCACAGGAGAGTTTTCATGGCATTGCCAGTCCATCGGTGGGTTGACAAGAAGGGAGCAAAGAGGTCATGCCCCACTTCTAGACTAAGGTGGTTTGGTGCAGCATCCGAACATTTGAACATTACATCCAACCCCACCTGTCTTTCCCAGGCCACCTCCCACTCACAACATGGTTCTAATTCACCAGTGGTCTAAGTATTGGCATAAAAATTGTCTTACCAGGACAGCTCACAGATCCATTTAGACTGGTATCCTGCATCCCTGGCAGTGTATGTGTGGGTTGTTTCAAGTAAGCACTTGATTTTTTTATGATGCTATATTTCTGTTATGTTGACAGCACACAGAGAAATTGAAGTATTTTATGTTTTTATCTTTCTGGAAGATTGCAGCATAACACTGCTTTAACTCTGGTTTTGGTTCTTGGGTTCTGGATTCTCAGAGACACACAAAGCAGGCTGCTTCAGAGGCAGCAAGGCACAACTCACCCCATCTTGTTCTAGGCTGGGTCTTTGCAGCTTGAGTGCAGAACAGCGAAGAAACAGATCCCACACTTCCCTACAGAGCCACTTAGCCTGCAAGCAGGACCAGGAAATCCCCAACACTTAAAGTGATAGCTTTTAATTGTAACACAGTTTCAATGCAGACACTTATTCCTTCTCATTGTCAGAGAGAAGCAAAAGGCAGATTAATGGCTTATGACTCCGCTGCTGCATTATCAGCAAAGATGGGACAAATCTATTGCAGGATTGAATGCCAGGTATTGGGGCTCAGTACTGCTTTAATACTGAATACAAACACAAATAGATCACCACATCCAGAGAAAGTTAAATTACACGGAGGCAGTGAGATTAGGAGGTGGTTAGCTGTGTGCATCTACCAATAAATCAAACACCTGCATCTGTGTCCACTATGTACAGAGGACCCAGGAATGATGGAAATCAAGACTGCCACTCCTTGGCACCAGACTACATGCGATGTGAAAGCTGGGGAAGGACAAACACCACCATGCTCCGCTCCTCTGACTTAGAAATCTGTCTAACTCAGCTGCCTAGCTTGTACGATCATGTCTCATTTATCCCACTGTGTCAAGCTGTCCTGCAGTGGCTCAAGAACATGACAGATTGTTAAGAACCAGGGCACAAACCCCATATTGGCGATGAGGTCTATACTTAGATTTCACCTATCAAGCACGAAATCCTCTGGCACTATAACAGCCTAACCATGGAGCCAGACAGTCCCTTCGGGTACTCCAATCTATCTTGTAACCTAGGCAAGCCTACCTTTCTAATAGATGGTCCCTTACACCAAGTATCAAAGCAATATTCAGGTTACTCCCTGTCCCAAAGGACCACTTATCCCAGGTCAATTGCACTTTAGCTCTCACAACAAAAACACTGTGTGTAGCCAATCCTATAATAAACTATCTGCAGATTATTATATAGGAAAAGGAAACGAGAGCTATTAACAAGATTAGAATCATAGCATATCAGGGTTGGAAGGGACCTCAGGAGGTCATCTAGTCCAACCCCCTGCTCAAAGCAGGACCAACACCAACTAAAGCATCCCAGCCAGGGCTTCACCAAACTTGACCTTAAAAACCTCTAAGGAAGGAGACTCCACCACCTCCCTAGATAACTCATTCCAGTGCTTCACCACCCTTCTAGTGAAAAAGGTTTTCCTAATATCCAACCTAAACCTCCCCCACTGCAACTTGAGACCATTAGTCCTTGTTCTGTCATCTGGTACCACTGAGAACAGTCTAGACCCATCCTCTTTTGAACCCCCCTTCAGGCAGTTAAAGCAGGTAAACATCTACACACAAACCGGTTCCATTCTTACATTTCTAAAAGTAATAGAAGCTTCTAGAATAAGCAAGCTCTATATGTCCTTTAGCACTAACCCAAGCTACACACTCAGAATCTTTTGCTTACACCTAGTCATCCTTGCTCCCCAGAGTCCAAGCAGCATAAAGACACAGTTCCTTCCTGTTGGGGGGTTTTATTCCCTTCCCTGCTTCTGCTCTGAGCTTCATACACAGCTGATGGGAGGAATTCACTTGCATGACTCATCTTCATGAGGGAAGGGAAGGGGAGGGAAGAGTAAACAACAAAGTCTTTTGTCCTCTTTAATTTTCCACACTAGTCTGTCTGGGATCAGTGGACCTTCTTTGATGGGCAAGATACAACACCTTCTGATGGAGAGCAACATTTCACACTAGCTAGTGTCACTCTCCTGTCTGGTGATTTACACCATTACAGAGGCTTATGCTATGGGATACAGAGGTTATGAAGGAGATGAATGCATGCAGCAAATTACAAACTTTCCATAAAGCACAGACATCAACCACGTTATCATAATCCTAATGCCTGTTTTAACAATACTAGCACAGAGGTGAGCCAGTCTGGTACCAGCCCTGTGTTTGTCAGTGTTCAGTGGAAACATGGGGAGCTTGGCATGAACTGGCACCTGGTCTGCCAGCAGCACACCGATCAACCCATACCTTCCCTGCCGATGACAAGGACGGAAGGAGATGACAGCCCTGGCCCACACCCCAGGCCCTGAAACTGCCAAGGCTCAAAAACCTGAGAGCAGAGGGTGAGGGAACCATTGCTAAAACTCCTCACCCGAAAAAGAAAGCATCAGGCAGTAGCAGCAGCACAGAATATCATCTCCTCTAGGCCCAGCTTAGGAATGCCCTCCCCACAAACAGCTATCTGCTCCCGCTGGCCTGGGAGGCAGATTTCAGATGGGGTTGGGGCTTTGGATTCTGGTGAGGGGTCTGTGATTTGGACTCAAGACTTGATTTAGTGTCAGTGACAGGCTAGGTGGCTTTGGGTCTCTGTATCTGATGTGAAAGAGGCAGAGACTTTAGTTTAAACGAATGGCTGGGTGGCGGGGGGGGGGGGCATAGCTGGCTCTGCTCCTCTAGCATCCCTGACTGATGGCTGCTCAAGGCCTGCAGGGGTCTCTCTTCTTATGACTTGGACCTCCAGCCAGGTCATTTTTAGTTCCACGCCTCCTGGAGTAACAGAGTCCAATAAACTAAACTCAGACAAACATAATGCTTTAACCCCTATGCAGCCTCTCTCCTCCATAGAGCCTTCACTGCTTCCCAGGCCCTGCAGGAAGAGCCTCCTGCCCTTGTGCAGCAGCTGCAGGGCTTTCTCCCTGGCTCCAAACTCAATAGTCCTCTTCCATCTTGTCTCAGGGATTGTCCTCAGCACCTTTCCCAGGAGAACCCAGACTCTCCCTCTCTAGACTCCAGGCCAGGGACCCTACAGCAAGCAGCCAAGGCCTGCTGTCTCTCTGGGCTTCTTCCTAGCTTGGTCTTCCTTCAGGCCCTTTCCCAGAGCCCCTCCCTGGGCACACACATCCTGGCCTAACCTCTCTAGCCACCTGAGAAGCACTAAAATCTACAAGGCTCTTCCCCCGCTCACTGGAGCTTCCTCCTGTTATGCTCCCCACCCAGTTCTTTCCCCAGCTTGGCCTCATCTTCCATTAGGCCTAGTCATCCCTACCCCCACCAGGTGCACTAATTACTCTGTCTCCAGTTCTGTCTTTTGTTACTAGAGTGGGGTACATTCCCCCATGAGAGAGAGATGGGGGAGGAGAGCTTTGATTGGTAATTGGAGGTTTTAATTTCATACATAACTCAGGTGGTTTGGAGTTTGGCTGGCTCTCTGTACATACTTGCATGTTGACAGGGTCATATCCTCAGACCTTTACTCAGCTTGGACTCAGTCCTTCCCCAGGCAAAGCAGTCCTGATCACATACGTCTCATGCTCCTCCCCAGAGCTGTGTCTGGTGAGTTCAAACACATTTGGCCAAGGTCTGAAGTCCCCTGTCAGCCCTTACTCTGTCCAACTAGGGCTGTATTTGGTCCAAGTTTTCCGAGGACCCTCCATTTTTTGAGGTAGCTGTCCTGAAAATCTGTAAGGGTGCCTAGTGTCCAAGGATGGCAGCTAGCGGCGGGGCAGATTAATGGGCTCAGGGTCACCCCGGATGTCCCCATTTGTACCTCAGAGATGGGAACTTTACCTCCAGCCCCCATTGATTTCCCAAGTCTGAGTCAAGATGGCAGGATCACACCCCATGGACATTTGTCTGAATCAAAATATTCTTGCCCTCCCTAAACCTCTGTCTGCCCAGCCCCCCAGGCCTGTCAACAGGGGGTGTCAGCACTGACATAGTTGCGCTCTACTGCTTAGGAGATCATCCCTTTCCCCCAGGCAGGGACTAGGTGCATGAATCATTGTCGACTTTTTAGGCTCTGCTTTGGGCGCCCAACATGAAGAACAGGATCAATATTTAATTTGTCCACATCTCCTTGTATTTATTCCAGAGCAAGAGCACATTTATTTGTTAGAGAGAATGGAATCAAGGTTCATCCCACAAGGGTCCCTGGCTAGGGCAGCACAAACTTGGGAGGGGATCTGAACCTCCCTACCCTGGTCTCTCTCAGCTGTGCAGCTGCCTGACCCCTGTGCTTTACATACGCTAAGATGCAGCTCATGTTGTTTCGTGGACTAAATGATTATCTAGATCAGGAGTTCTCAACCTTGTTCTTTCTGAGGCTTCTTCAACATGCCATAAAAACTCCACAGACTACCAGTGCCACAACAACCGTTTTTCTGCATATAAAAACCAGAGCTGGCATTAGGGGATAGCAAGCAGGGCAATTGCCCACAGCCCCACACCACAGGACGCCTGCGTAACTATGCTGCTCAGGCTTTGGCTTCAGGCCCTGGGTGCAGGGCCTGATTAAATCTCCTGTGGGCTCGAGGCTATTAGATTTTGCGGGGAGTTTGGTGCAGGAGGGGGATGGGGCAGGGGATTGGGGTGTAGGAGGGGGCGTGGAGTCTGGAAGGGAGTTTGGGTGCAGAAGGGGATTCTGATCTGGGACAGGGGATTGGGGTGGAGGGGGAGTGTGCGAGGTGCAACCTCCGGCTGGAAGGCTCTTACCTCAGGCAGCTTCCAGCTGGCGGCACAACAGGGCTCAGGCTGCCTGCCTGCCATAGCCACATGCCGCAGCTGGCTGCTAGCACGTCTCTGTACACCCCTCGGTATCACTGGTTGCTAGCACGTCTCTGCACTCCTCCTCAGTATCAGTTTAGGAGATGTGAATTTGCTGCCTACCCATTTCCCACGAGGGTGAATCAACCCCATATTTATAAACCACTAATCGTAAGTGTATGGTCTGGGAGCCACAGCCCAATTGTGGGGTTATTAGAGCAACCTTATTTCTCTTGGGGGTGAGGGTGCTGAGTACCCTCCATAGGTTTCTTAGCAGGGAGTGATGAGCTGAATGCCCCACCCAGCTGGGTTTGCTAGGGCCAGGCGTGTGTGCTGACTTCCTCCCTCGGGCCCCAATTCAGCAAAGCACTTAAGCACATGCCTAACTTTAAGCATGTGCTTAGGACCTATAGAACAGATGGAAGCCAAACAAATGTGGATGCCTTTAAAGTATCAAATAAAAATATGCCTGGTGCACCTGATCCTGATGGGTGACTCTCTCAATGACAGAGAGCATCAGCTGCCAGATTTTCAGAGGAGTTGGTCACCTTCAGCTCCCACTGCTGTAAATAGGGTGCTCAGTACCATTGACAAGCCTGTCATGAGTTTTTATGCACATCAGAGGAGGCACGTGGATCCTCCAGAGAAGGCAAAGGTATCCTTGCATGTTTCAAGCAAAGAAAAGTTACTCCTTTTATACTGAGCAAGGAACGATGATCCTTTGTGAACTAAGGCTTCCTGCAGATTTCCCACCTGCTCAGCATTATCATCTCAGTTACATCTTAAAATAGACCAGTGAATTTTCCTTATTCGCTTAGTGTGGAGACTGAGTTAATTAGAACAAGGAGAAGATTGAACTTAGTGGTGATAGGAACTTCTGTGGGGAAAGATCACATTGGCAGGAAAATCAATTCACTGTGAAAAGGGGAAAAAAATAAGTTACGAGTCTACAGGTGCTTCAATAAAACCACAAGTACATTCAGCAGCCATAGGGGTCCCCACTTAGATGACTGCTCGGATTAAGCAAAGAGAGGGAGAAGGAATGGTTTAAATGATTGACCTCAATAAAATGTTTTGCTGAGGTGATGTTAGCCTGAAGGACAGATGCAGTGGGGAATACAATCCACTAGACTGTGGGAGAGAGCATGGCAAGAAGAATATCTTTAGTTTGATTAGGTCCAAACGTCTTCGCACCCTCCAGCTTCCATTGAAGCCAATGGTATTGGCCAAACTCCCTCTGATTTCACTAGCCCTAAATCACGTTTGGATGGTGCTTAGCTGTAGGCCTCAGTGCTTAAATGATTTAAAGAATGCTGCGCATCTTTCTTGTTGCAAAGGAAGTCTCAGTGAAGGAATATGGTGATATTAATTCAGGTCTCTTTTTTTAATCTGCAGGGTTTAATTTTAGAAATTACAGCTCATTATAAACTACTCATTGAACCTGGAAAAAAATCTTTACATGGTAACAGACAGAAAGAAAGAGGCACAAACACCCTTGCCAGTAACTCATCAAACCCATCAGGAAATGGGGCCAGCCCACACAGTGGAAAAAGCGATCAAATCCAATGCAAGAAAACACCAGTGACTGAGCGTATGATGAGCAGTGTTGTCAAGACATCAGGCACAAAGACAGAAATAGGTCCCAGAAAGGAGTCTTAGGCTTTGGTTCAGCAAAGTACCTGACTGAGGCCTTGTTTACACTGGGAAGTTTCTGCGCAGTAAAGCAGTTTTCTGCAGTGTAACTCCCGAGGTGTACACACTGCCAAGCCACTTAGTGCGCAGAAACTGCACAGTTGCAGCCCTATAAAAAAAAACACTCTGATAAGAGGCGTACAGCTTTCTGCGCCAGAGGTACAGTGCCACAGTGCCAATGTAGACATCCTGGTCAATTACAATGCTGTGATTAGTATCAGAGGGGTAGCCGTGTTAGTCTGGATCTGTAAAAGCAACAAAGAGTCCTGTGGCACCTTATAGACTAACAGACGTTTTGGAGCATGAACTTTCATGGGTGAATACTCACTTCGTCAGATGCATGACTGTGCTGTGATTGGCCTCTGGGAGGTGTCCCACAATGCCTGATCTCATCTTTTGAGGTCATCAATTTGAACTCTACTGCCCTGACCTCAGGTGACCAACCATCATCCCACCCTGTAAATTTCTCTGGAATTTTGAAAGTCCCTGTGGTGGGGCAGCTGCCCCACCCCACGTGAGAGGGGCTAGAGTAGGCCAGAGCAGCTGTGCAGGCAGGCAGCCAATCAGGAAAGGGCTTACTGACAGCCAATCAGGGCTCAGCTTGGCCCTATATAAAGGCTGCCCAGAAGAGCAGTAGGTAGTCTGTCCCAGACCTCCATGGGGGAAGATCTGTCTCTAGAGCAGGAGACCAGCACCTCAGACAGAGCAGTGCTGGGCAGGCTCAGGGGAAGCATTGTAGGGTTCTGGCCCAATACCTGCCAGACTGCAGGCCCTGATAGAAAGGGCCTAGAAGATGTGAGGGGTCAGAGGGGAACTGGTCCAGGGGCAGTTGGCTAAGGGAAGAGAAGAAGATCGGGGAGGCTGCCACTAAAGGGTCCCTGCACTGGGACTCAGAGTAGTGGGCGGGCCTGGGTTCCCTCCACCCCTTCCTCCTTGTACTGCACCTGGCCATGCAGTAGGGGTCTGAAACAAACTGCAACTGGCCCTTGAGACAAGGGGCTAGACTTTGAAGGTTGTGGTTGACCAGTGCAAGGACTGTTGCTCACACACACACACCTCTTCTGAAAGGGGGTGAGGATGGATGAGGGGGTACTGCCAGAGGGCAGTGGCCTGAAGAGGATGCTGCTGAGCAGGAAGCAACACGGGTCCAGACACCAGCGAGGAACAGATGACGGATGGGACACCATCGGTGGAGGTCGCTCTGTCAAGGACTGAGCTAAGTCCCAGAGCGATTGGCAGGGGGCGCCACGGTGGTGAGTCTCAACCCCATCACAATCCCCTTCCTGTTTGCTCGGTGATGCATGCAGTGGTCTCAGCGCATCTTTCTAGGTGGTCATACCTGCTTCATGCAGCAGTTGACCTCCCACTTGGAACAATGCTGAGCTGCTGGACCTCATCAGTATTTGGAAAGGAGAGGAGGCTGTCCAGTCCCGGCTGCGCTCCAGCCCTAGGAATTATGTGCAACCCTTTTGCCAGGTGGAGCCAGCAGTAACAAGGGTATCTAGGGGTTCCTTTGCACCAATACAACACAAAACTGGCTCAAGCCCCCGCCCAGTGACCTGAAACAATTACACACCACCCCCTAGGCACCTCTAAGAGGCAGTACTTCCCTCTCGCAAGCACAGAGTCTGAGTGTAGCAAAAACTTTTAATAAAAGGAGGGAAATAACTCAGCATTAATTTGGGAAAACACTGCAACTAGGGTTCATAAACATAACTTATGAGCAAAAGACCCACCCTCAAGTAAGTGGGGCAGTGTCCTTTTCCCCTCAGGTTCTTAAGTCCAGCAACCCAAAAGTCCCTTTAACATGCCCATCCCTTCTCTGTGCCCCACTCACAGTTGCTGTCCTTGGCCAGTGCAGACCCAGAGTTCAGAGGTTCATCCACAAAGTTCACCTCCCAACCTGTGTGGAAGGTTGGGGGTAAGGAGGCCTCTTACACACTCCACTGCTCAGGCATTCGCTTGTCACTCCAATTGCTCTGCCTCTCTGCGGGGCTCTGCTCTGGCCCTCTCCACTAGCTGCCTTGATGGCCACTTGTCGCACCTCTCCACTAGCTGTCCTGCTGGCCATTCATCACACCCCTCTGCCACACCTTGCTGACCAGTTGCCACACCTCTCCACTAGCCTGGCTGCTTGCCATGCCTCTCCATCAGCCTGGCCATTCACCCAAAATATCTTCAGGGCCCCCTACTTAACACAGCTCTCAGTGATTTCAGCTGTCAGTGGGGGAGCCTCACTGCTGGTGCACATTGGGAAGTCTCTTGCACTAGAGACACTGTCCCAAAGTAGGTCTAGTACTTAGACCTAGGTCTATCAGTGATTTCCACTCTGCAGTGTGTAATGAAACTCTCAGCTGAGTCTAAATTAGCTCTTTTATTATACCATGGAGAGAGGAAGGGTCAAATGGTGTCTAGGACCCTTAAACCAGGCCCACCCTCTCTCAACTCATTGGGCTTTGGAACCCATGTCCCCTGCCTAGTGAGTGCCGTTCAGTTGTGGGTGAATCCCTCCATTGGAGTGTGCCTGGTACAGTTTTTGTTGTGTGAACCGAGGACACCAAGGATAACCACCCTTTATTACTCCTGCCCCAATAACAAGGAAACTAAGGATCCAACACTAGCCACAAGTGATCATTTGGGCAAGCAATCCCATCATGCTGAGCACCCACGCAGGATGGGTGTGTCCATGCAACCGAGATCAGCTCCTGAAGTCTTTTTCCACAGTTCAAAACTAGATGTCAGGGGAGACTTCATTCTAACTCTGTTTACGTATGAGATCTACTGACAGATTTCATGATGCATGACAGAAGGGGGTCATGACTGGGACACACTGCAGTACAGGGTCAAAGTGAAGGAGATGCAGAATGCCTACTACAAAGCACAGGAGGCAAATTGCTGCTCTGGTGCTGCACCCATGAGCTGCCAGTACCACAAAGAGCTGGACACGATACTTGGTGGTGACCCCACCTCCACAGTGAAGGCCACTGTGGATACTTCAGTGGCTTGCATGCCAGTCAGAGTGGACTGAGTCAGGAGGAGGAAATCTTGGATGTGGAGGGAAAGGGGGAGGGGGACGGGGACCCAGAGGCAGAGGATGATTCGGAGGTCAGAGATGCATGCAGCCAGGAGCTCTTTTGTTCCCTGGAGGAGGCTAACCAGTCACAGCTGTCAGTTCTTGGCGGAGCACAAACAGGAGAGGAGACCCCTGGTAAGTGGATTTGATTTTGGGAATCGCTTAAATGAGTTGTTGTGGGCAGGAGGGTTACAAAAAGTAGACGAGTCTATATGATGTGCATACCGCCACATGCCTAGTCTGAGTGGCTCCCTCACTTCACCAGAATCTGCCTCAGATCTCCAGGAAACGCTCATGGAGATACTGGGCAATCCACTGCCACAGGAACTGCTTTGTTTCTTGCCCCATTAATGGTAACCTTCCCATGCCACTCTGCCATCACTGGTGGGGGAGGGGGGTAATCATTGCTGCACACAGGCAAGCCACATAAGGGTCAGGGTGGAAGTTGCAGTCCTGGAGAAGACCCTTCCTTGATTCCCTGCTCACCCTCAGCAGTGAGATATCTTCCATAATGAACACAGTCTGTGGATAGGAAAGATTATCAGGCCCCCCCTACAGTGCTAGCTCTCTCCAAGAGCCACGTGCCCAGTGCACAGTAGGGTCTGGCACCACTGATTTATCCTTGTCCTGCAGCTACTCACCATTTTGGGGGTCTTGTGGCTCATGTGTGCTTGCCTGGGGTCAGATAGTTAGTGACAGGTATGTGAACAGTGACTGTGTTTTAAATCAATGTTTTGTGTGTTGCAAACAATACTGCTTCTGTAAAATGTTGTGTTTTGGCTTCACAGAGATGACCTTCGGAGCCCAGCCTCCCTCTTTGTTATCGGCGGCTGAACGGCTATGCAGAATTAGAAAGTGTCCACAAAGAACTAAAGAAGACTTTCTGCATGAGATCATGATACACTCCGTGGCCAAAACACAGGAACTGAAAGTGTCAGGACAGCGAGAAGAGGGACTGAAAGGAGAATGCAGCAAACCAGAATGAAGCTACGCAGTGGCTCTTAAACATCATGGAACGCCAGGCAGACATGCTCCAGTACTAGCACTGCAAACTGAGCAGTTCTGCGCCTGCCCTCCCCTGTCACAAAACTCTTTCCCATGCACTCCCCAGACGCTGCCAATATACTCTTATCAACCTCCTGGCTCCATTCTGTACCTGCGGCATTCCACTCTTTCCCCCATCACAGTCCAGCACTACAGACTCCCAGTACCCCTTGCACTCAACACCTGTCCCTCTGCAGTTTAGCTCTGTTGAAGTACAGTGCCCTCTGCATTGTACTCTAAAGGAGAAGGTTGGATTGATCCTGGACATATACAAATCTTTAACCATCCTGGGACCCCACCTTCTCCTTGGACCATCCCTTCTCCCATCCCCCTCAGTGCTGATGTGTCATATTTTTTTTGTCTTTCCTCCAATTGTTGTTTAATAAAATAACTATGTTGGTTTGAAAGCAATCCTTATTCTATCAATTGAAAGCAAACACAGCCCTGCAAAGCAACAGATAATTATCTTAAACCTTCATATTGCATCATCTGCACCAATCACAATCACCTCCCAGCATTACAAGCACTGCACTCCCGAGCACAGCAACAAATATTAGTGGCTTTCAGCTTCAAATTGCTGCCTCAAGGCATCCCTGATCTTTATGGCCCCGCACTGCACCCTTCTAATAGCCCTGGTCTCTGGCTGTTCAAATTCAGCCTCCAGCCACTGATTCTCAGTGGTCCAGCCCTGAGTGAAGCTTTCACCCTTCCCTTCACAAATGGAGCATACAGCATGTGGCTATAAGCATAGGAATATTATCATTGGCCAAATCCAGTTTCCCATGTAGGCAGCACTAGTGGACCTTTAAATGGCCAAATGCACACTCAACAGTCATTCTTCATTTGCTCAGCCTGTTGTTGAACCACTTGTGGTAATCTAGCCTCCCAGTCCCAGACCTGAACTTTAGCGTCCACAATCTGGTCCTGTTCCAAACCTGGACTTTTGCGTCCAAAAGTCTGGGGGCTTACCTGAAACTCCCCCAAGCTCCTACGCTGGGTATTTGGTGCAGCAGGTAAGAATTAATTAGAGAGGCTGACCTCTCTTTCTTTCTGTGCCCCCAACTCTTGGACACCCAGAGTCAAAGCTTGTGCTAAGCAGGGAGACCTCCTCCCAGCTGCCAAGAGTTCTCTGTTCAAAGATAACGTTCCTCTACCTCAGACAATTGAAGATCAAATGCAAAGCTGCGATTGCTATCCGCGACTCTTTTCCCTGAAGCAATAGAAATAGCCAAGCTGGCTTTTTCCGTCCTTTGCTCCTAGGAAAAGAACTTCACAGTTTTAAAGAAAAGTTATATAAAAAAAAGAAAGAAAATTATAAAACAATAATCTGCATTTAAGAGAACTCAATACAGCTTTGCTTATAAGAAGATAAAGAAACAGTCTGATTTAAAAAGATAGCCATTAAACCAGTCCACAATCAAATACATGTGATACCCAAAATGATAGCGAATACATTTGGATTCATGTATATACATGATGTTTAGAAGAAACTTTAAGATAAGATGGAGTTAGGAGAAACCTTGTTTACTCACAGCCGAAAAACACAAAGAACCCTGGTATAATTCCCGCCCCTTGACTTTAAACAATCCAGTTCTCTGATTGGTCCTCTGGTCAGGTGTTTGGTTACCCTTTCCAGGTAAAAGAAACTTAACCCTTACCTTACCTATCCATTTATGACACCACTCCTTGCTGCTGTCACAGTGCCCCATGTATGGCTTCATAAACCACGGCATTAAGGGGTAGGCGGAGTCTCCCAGGATCACAATGGGCATGTCGACTTCCCCTATGGTGATCTTCTGGTCTGGGAAGAAAGTCCTTGCTTGCAGCTTCCTAAACAGGCCAGTGTTCCGAAAGATGTGTGTGTCATGCACCTTTCCAAACCAGCCTGCGTTAATGTCTGTGAAATGCCCACAGTGATCCACAAGCACCTGGAGACCCATAGAGAAATACCCCTTCTGATTAATGTACTCTGTGGCTAGGTGGTCTGGTGCCAGAATTGGAATATGCGTGCCATCTATCATCCCTCTGTAGTTAGGGAAGCCCATTTGTGCAAAGCCATTCACAATGTCATCTGCGTTGCCCAATGTCATAGTCTTTCGGAGCAGGATGCAATTAATGGCCCTACATCTACACATTTCCATCAACACAAGACCAACGGTAAACTTAGGGACCAATCGGTAGCAGTCTGGAGTAGCCAGCTTCCACAGTGCAATCACCACGCACTTCTCCAATGGCAGGCCAGCTCTCATTCTTGTGTCCTTGCGCTGCAGGGCTGGGGCAAGCACATCATGTGGTTCCATGAATGTGACTTTCCTCATCCGAAAGTTCTGCAGCCACTGCTCGTCATTCCAGACGTGCATGACGATGTGATCCCACCACTCGGTGCTTGTTTCCCAAGCCCAAAAGCAGCATTCCACTGTGGTCAGCACCTCCGTGAATGTCACAAGCAATCTTGTGTTGTAACTACTACAAGATCAATGTCACACTCTTCTTGCCTTTGTAATTTAAGGAATAACTTTAATGCCACTTGTGATGTGTTAGTCAGAGCAAGCAGCATACTGGTCAACAGTTTGAGATCCGAAGAGGCAGACCAAAGAGGCAGAGCGTGCAGTACACAAACCATTGACGGTGCCAAATGTGGACAGAAGCACAGGGATTGCTGGGATGCAAAGCAATGTATTACAGGGCATTAGGACAGGACCCAGGATGCTCCGTGACCCCCTCCGCCTCCCCACAACTCTTAGCGGCAGAAGAGGAAGAGATGCTCTGTGGGATAGCTGCCCAGAGTGCACTGCTCCAAATATCGCTGCAAGTGCCGCAAGTGTGAACACGCTATTGCACAGGCAGCTGACAACAGCAGTTTCCTTTCAGTGCTCTCTGAGCAGCACTGTAACTGTCAGCATTGTAACTCTGCCAGTGTAGACATACCATAACGTTAAGCATGTAACTAGTCCCTTTGAGGTCAATGGGGTAAAGGCATGCACTTGTGTACCTTGCCAACCATCATGATCAGCTCCACAATGGAAAGAGAAAAAGCTTGGAGTTTGAGGGGTGAGGAGGCCAACTAACAACATATAAGGAGAAAGTTTCACAGTCCATCCATGAGTCCAACTTGCAAGTCTTCAGACTGGAAAATATGGCAAAATAGATGTCTGTTACAGCTATCCCCCTATTCCATTTTGTTTCTTACAGCTGTCCCCATACTCCATTTTGTTTTTGTTCTCCTGTGGCCTCCCCTCCCTGGCTGTTAAGTTGTTTAGCAGGGCCACTGCCCTTATCAAAAAGGAGGGCCCCTTAAAGTTGTTTACCAAGAGCCATTGCCCTTTTCAAAGGGATGGCCAATTGTGCTAAGTGGGACCACTGCCCTGTTCAAAGGGTTAGTCCTGTTATCACCTTGTTAAACCTGGGCTCGGTGTAGGGTGGACAATGTCCAGTTGCAAGGCCTATTGTGTTTTTAAGGTCCTGGGCATGAGTCATAGGCCTCATGTGCTTCTGAGTCACCTATTGCACAGGACTCTGCCTAGACATGTCTCTGTGCTCACCTGCTTTTTTTTCTATCTCCCCTGCCTCTGAGCCAATCAAAAGTACTGGTGGGAAACTGCCTAAGTTTGCCCTTAAAACCAGACATTTTCTGATCAGACCTCAGAAAGGTTCCTGCATTGCTGCCTGGTCTGATCAGCCAGGGGTTCTGGGGGGTCCTTTCTCCGCTCTCGTTTTATTTTTGAGCGTACCCCCGTTTTTTGAAAACCCCCCCCAAGAAGAACGAATTGCTGCCTGAGAGATCTCCTGATTATTGAGACTGTACCCAGCCTTCTGATGATTTTGCTGCTTTTACCTCTGCTGCTTCCTTTGGGGCTGGTAAGAATCCCTCTGTGAAATTCTGTGAAATTCTCTATACTTTTATTTTATTATCTTAGCTGCTCTCTCTCTTTCCCCAGCACCCAGACTTAACCAGCACCCAGCATAGCTGTGGTTAAGTTAGGTTTAGAGAATTGTTTGTATTGTGTTCTGTAAGTTAGGTTTAAGAAATTGTTGCATTGTGTTCTGTTACTTGCTAATTTGTGTAGTCTTGGTTAAGTTAGGTCATAGATAAGATTTTGCTGTGTTCTGTATAGTTGTGGTTAAGTCTGTCTTCCTGCTGCCCCCACCGAGCTCTCCAGTCACCCCGTACCCCTCACTCTTTCTGCTGTTTAAAGCTGCAGCCTGCCTGCTCTCTGTCTCCTGAAGCTCTCTCTCTCTCTCTCCTTTTTAATCCCTTCCTCCACACGCTCCTATTACCCCCAAACCTCAATTGTATTACTGAAGTCTAGCATAAAACCCCATTGGTTACCCTTTTTCTCTCTAACACACCTCACATTTTACATTTATACCACTGTGACACATTTTTACCTAAAGTTGGTTATTTACCACATTTTTCCCATAACTGTTAGTTGGCTATATGCTGCTGTGACACACCTTTTACATAAAAATTGTTAGCTACCTGTTACATTTAGACTTCAGTGTTAATTGGTTACCCACTGTATTGTACCCCACTGTATTGTATCCCCCTATTGAAACCCCCTATACTATTTGCTAAAAGAAACCCCTCCCCAATTGTCTACCTTAACAAACCCCATACCCCTCACTATTGAATATTCCCTGTTTTGGCATTTTCTTAATAAAGTTTATTTTGCACCCCACCTGTGTGGTAATTGCTCCCCAAGATCCCATATACCTGCTGGCAGGGACATAAAGTTTATTTTGCACCCCACCTGTGTGGTAATTGCTCCCCAAGATCCCATATACCTGCTGGCAGGGACAATAGAATGTGCTAAGGAGAGCACATCATGGAAGAAAGAGATCATAGACCCCAATCCTGCAAACACTCAGAATGGGACTGCAGCACCTGTAGACATACCCGAGCTAGCTTTGATCTAGCTAGCTCCAATAACAACAGCAGTGAAGCTGCAGCAGCACAAACTGTACAAGACCTCCCTGGACTCTGGGTATGCAATTGAGTAGCTAGCCCATGCTGCCAGAGCTCCACTGCTATTGCTATTAGAGCTAGCTAGGTCAAAGCTAGCTCGGGTATGTCTACAGGTGCTGCAGTCCCACCTCTAACTGCAGTGTAGACAGACCTTGAGACTCGTGTTAACTTTACTCACTTATGCATGTGCTTACGTGTTTGCAGGATACAGGCCGTACAATGCAAGCAAGCTGATGATGGGGAAGATCCTAAAAGAATCACAGGCATTTGGGATCAAGGGTATAGAGCATGGTGTGTGTGTGAGGGGAAGAGGGGGCCACAAACAAGTTTCAAGGGTGAAATCACTCCCCCCCCCTTTTCTTTATATCTAGATGGAAAGAGGGGTCCTAAAACTCTGTGCTGTAGCATGGAGTGGTGGCATGGAAAAGGTTGAGAAGCACTAGTGTATAGCAGGCTTTTTAATGGGTTGGGGGTTGCAGCTGTTCTTGGATTCAACGCAGAGAGTTTTATTATCATGCAATGGTGGTTTGCACTGATGGAGCATTTCTCTTGGAAGGCATCACTGTCTCTCATTACTCTATGAAGGCTTAGATGGCAAAACCCAATTTCCCTCAAAGCCTCAAATCCTTTCGCTGGTTTTTAGGAATCAGTAATTTGAAGGAATAATCTGTGATGAGCAGCTAGCTGAGAAATTGGAGTACAGTGGAGTTATGATTCAGAAGAAAGAAATCTAAGTTTTTCTCAGCCTCTTGTCATATTGCAGGCTCAGGTCCACAGCTGACAGAGTCTAGATGTGTGATCAGTGCAGGCAATGAGCCAGATTCTCAGCAGGTGTACATGGGCATAGATTCATTGACTTCAATGGACCTCTGCCAGTCTTTACTAGATGAGATTCCAGTCTATTGTTTTGAATAAAGCAATCTCTGGAGCAGAGATGGAAAAGATGCACAGTGGGTTAGCAATGTGCAGAACTGGAGATCAAAAATGAGACCCAGCAAACTTTGACTTTATAACCTTGGGAAAGTGTTGCAGAGCCAGCTCTTCCAGGACACAAGTGAGCTCTTTGGAAAAATCTCTCCCCATTGTTACTGCTGAGTTCTTTTGAGAATCTGGCCCCCATTACACCGTGCCTCAGTTTCCCAGCTGTAAAACAGGGAGAATCCCTTGCCTTTGTAAAGTGCTTTGGGAGTCCGGCGATGGAAAGCACTAGAGCAGTGATGAATGTTAGAGGCCTTTAGCAGAGTCATTACTTACAGAAATCTATTGTTTTGGTTTTGTAACAGATTTTTTAAAGACCATTACACTTTTTTAGTAGTGCACTTTAAAAGGACAAAGGACTATTCAGGTCCTTCCAATGGTTTCTAACTTTAGCCCTCATTCCAGCTTGCATCTCCTCTATGAGAATGATACCACCAGGGTCACCATACACCTGACACCATCCTGCCATATGTACATTTCCTGAGCCATGCTCTGTCTTTAATTATGCCTTTGGCATACTCAGGAAGTTATGGAACGTTATTAAATTACCTTGTTGTGACCCAACCATTTAACTCCTCCAAGACAAACCATGGTCGAGTATGTGACAGTCATTTTAACAAATAATTATGCTTTCCCTGGATATCAGCTCCAGCCTTGCTCTGTGCTAGCAAAACTCCAGTATTGGCCTGCCTCATACCTTAAAATGAATATTTATTTAAACTTTCCCCAAAATTGCATGGTGTAGTTAACCTTTCCATTGAAAAACTCAATTAAAGCACACGTTATTGCACTTTCATCCTGCCAGAGGGAATTACAATACATTAAATATTTGCAAAGTGTTGGATTTTTGAGGAACAGCAATTAAGTATCAAGAGAGAGGATCTCCTGCGGCATTCATTTCCAAAATTGCATTTGTTTATGGTATAATGGGATCCTGACAAAGAAAGCAAGCTTTTGGGTCAGTGTTTAAACTCAAAGCATTGTTTAAATAATTAGCTAAATGGCATCAAGTTGCCTCAAAGCCCTCCAGTAAATTCACCTGAAGGTAAAGTCTCATGAGTCAGATAATCTTAGAGGACAAAGATGTTTTGCTGGTGTGGATGCACTAGTTTGGCACAATCTCTGACTTTTAGCCTCCTACTCTTGATGGGGAATATGTAAAGCAAGAGAACCTAAAATTGTCAGAAGCATTCCAAAGCCTGCTTTGGAAAACACACGTCCCCTACTTCCCTCCCCACAAACACATGCCCCGTTTTGAGTCTCTCTAATTCTGCAAAATGATAAGTTTAATTTGAAAGGACATAATTCTTAATTTGTGTGTTGTCATGAACAATGAAGGGAAAAGTAGGTCATTTCATTATCAGCTGCATGAGTATTTCGCCAAGAAGCCGAGAGATAAAGCTAAACAAATCATCATTCAGCTTCTTGATTCATTTATTAAAGGGAAAAAATTATGATTATTTTTCTCCTTGCTTGATTTGCACATCTTAGGTTGCAGAGCATATTTAGTTATTTATAGTGTGCATTTTTTGTGTCTGTCATAGCCGAGAATGCTGCCTATACTCGAAGAGCAATCTTTCATGGAGACTGTGTCTCAATTTGTAATTCAATATTGTACAAGTTTCTGATCCTGTGATAAGTCAGACACAAAACAAACCCAAACAAGCAAAGAACGCCTTTGTGTAAATAGATGTGGCACAGAGTAAATAAGCCTTTTAGAAAGAAGCATGGGCCAATTCAGACCTGTCGTCATCCTTCTGCAGTCCATGCAACAATGCCAGAGATGTGCTTTGACCTGTGCAAACTGTGTCCCAGCTCTGCTGGTCAATGTTATACTTTCGGGAAATCATGTGAGGGCTGGGTGAATAGTTTAGATGGGAATGGGACTGAAGAAGCTGCTTTTGAGCCACATTAACGGAATCCGTGTTTGCCAGTTTAGGTGTGATGGACACAGGTTGCATCGTGATGTCAAAACACCATGATGGGGACATCAGCATCAAATGCCAAGGCCCAGAAGAGCACTGAAACCTGCAGAGAGGTTCCATCCTCAGATCATAGAAGCCAATTGCAGTGCCAACTCTGATGATTTTATCACCAAGTCTCATTAGATTTGCTTTAATGTCCTAGCTTTTGGAGGCAAGTAATTAGCTGAGAACCCCAGCTTGCATTTTTTTGACAAAAGTACAGTTCTGTCTCTTGGGGTTGTGTAGAAAACTTGAAATTGTGACCTGAATGTACTATAGTGATCAGCGTAGACAGCACCTGCCCCAACAGATGGGACCGTATCTTTATCACAGTGTTGAGCTGCTGTCTTGTATGTTATTATGTTGATCTTGTAGTAGCTGATCAGGCTGGGGGGAGGTATTGAAAAGCCAAGTCCTGCCTGTGTGTGCTAGACTTGTTACTTTCAGTGTTCCAACAAACCCCTGTGACTCTATACATGATTATTACAGTGCCCCAAAGGCTCAGCAAGTGAGCCTGCTTTGCCATAAAACACAAGAAAGAAAGAAAGAAAGAAAGAAAGAAAGAAAGAAAGAAAGAAAGAAAGACTAAGGAGGTTGGGAATTTCTTTTCTCACAGAAGGGCTGATAGGAGTCAGGTAGAAGGAGAGTTTGGGAAAGCCAGAGGGAGGGAGTTAGCTCTAGCAGTGGGTCTTGTCCAGGGGACACAGCTCTGGGAGTTGGTATTTAACTGAGGACTGGAGAACAGAGAAAGCTTAAGAGGAACGAGAATGTGAGCCTGAGGAGAGCTGAAGTAGTTTAAGTTGCTCATTTTGTTTGGGATTTGTTGGGGGACTCCAGAAGGAGCCCTGGGAGCCCCTGTCCTGAAAAAAAGGGTGAATCTTGAGAGGTGGGGGAGGGAGGGCTGGGAGAACTGAGAGGTCATGGAGCCTGGGAAGGGGCTGTGGAAAAGGCCTGCGGCCAGGCCGAAGTAGGAACTAGCCCAGGGAGGAGGCAGGAGGAGTGTGAACAGACAGACCGTACCTGCCCACTAGAGGATCTTGGAGCTGGAGCCCAGAGGAGAGGACAGGCCTGGCTCCCCCTGCAAGCCCCCCAAGGAAGGCGGTGTGGTGATCCCAGAGAGCAGTGGTGGAAGGACTAGTGAGTCTGGCCTCAGTGTGAGGCCAATGGACTTTTGTTTGCTGGACGCTGTTACCCAGACGGAAGGACTGTGAGTGACCTGACTGAGGTGCTGAGTCACCGGAAGAGGCAGATCACCACAGGGGCTGCCTGATGAGAAGAGGTCACTGACCATGCTGTGAAGGTACACTCTCTCACCTGGGTCCGAGTGGGGCTAACGAGCTCCTCTGGGCCTGCTGCACGCCGATGAGGCACCCTTGCGAGGCTTGTTCAGCCTGGAGGGGGAGAAACTTAAAAACTGCCTCGGAGGAGATAACTGCGAGACACACCGCTCCGGAAGCTATCCTGACTGACAGTAACCAATGCGCCACAGGAAGGTAAACCGGGAAGGGGCAAAGGACTCTGTGGAACTGAGCCCTTACGGGACTAGGGGCTACCTGAGAGACTGGTCCTTATTCCAGCCAGCGGTAAGGAAGGGGAGGAACAAGAGCAAGCTCCGGCCTGTGGGCAGCAGCCTGCAGAGAGGTTCCCCCAAAGACTGCCAACTGGGGGAGAAGATGGGGTAAACAAAGGACAGAAGGACCTGGGAACCATACCCAGGCAGGAGGGGGCGCACCCACTATGAATCCACTCCACTACAGGGACAGTGGTGTTGTCAGCTTTGGGCAGAGGCTGATATTAAGTAGGAGCAATGCAAGCGATGAATTGGGATGCTGGAATTTTGGGGACCTCCTGCAGACGTGCAGCAAACAAGCCAGCATGGCCTTCTGCTCTGCAGCATTAGAACCAGACAGGGGCTACCAATGCTTAATTTGTGCCAGGACTTACCAGGGCTGAGCCCCGGCATCTCTGGTCTTGGCAGTTCATAACCTCAGCGCCTATAGGCTTGGCAGTTCATAGCTCCAACACTTTTGGGTTTGCTGCATTGGTTATGAATGTAAAAACATTGCTTGAGCTCCGGCATCTCTTTCATTACAAATTAAGTGCTGTCTGGGGGCATCTCTCCCAGGCTGTCCCCACTGCAGCAGAACACTCCTTCCCACCCAGCAACAGCTTGGATGGAGCTGGAGCTCTTATGCTCGAGTGTTTGCACCAGAAATGGTATATTTTGCATGGGATGGGGGGGCACTTGCATGGGATTGAGCAGCACCAGTTCCCCAACCAAGCCCCTAGCTGGAGTCCTGGCATTGAGGCAGTTAAAGAGTCAGTTGAGGATCTGACCAGACCCTTTGCATGCGCGCATGTGGAATTAATTGTATGAATGAGACAAGACAAAATTAAACTCTGCACCCAGACAATTAATCTGACAGCAGCTGTTTTTATCAGAAGGAGGCCTCTGGCAAATGCTTGGCAGCCCACAAAGGAAAAAGTTTAACATTTTATACAAATCCCTAATCCTGTTTATCTTTTCTCACTCTGTGAACTACTCAAAGCCCCAGTGGTCTCATCAAGTCCTCACTCCTTGTTGCAGAAATTATGCTTATCCAATCAGGTAACAGAAAACAGACCATGTGACGTATGTGACCAACCACAACTAATGTTGACTACTGAGTAGCAAGCACTTGAGAACAGATACACCTGTAGTGGGGGGGAGAGCAGCATGTTGAGTAATTTCAAACACTGAGGAAATCACGGTCTTCTCAGGAGAAAGAAGGTAAATTCCTTGAGTACTCTGTGAATTATTCACTTAGCTCTAAACTAGGGGCTCACCCACCCGGTCATCTCCTGCATCTCGTCATCACATTACGTTACTGCTGAACAATGCAGCACACCCAGCATTTTTCCTTCTAATGCCCATTGCACTCAGGGGAAGGAGACCCCCTGGCATCACTGAGATTTGACTCAGGCCCCAGATGCAGCTGAACATTATCTTTGCCCTCGCACTGCAAAAGGTCCATTGATATTGGGCATTATCCGTCTGAGCTCAGGCTGCCAAACCTGAAACAAGTCAGCGAACAAATGATCATGGAAACCCATAGACAGTGAATCCTAGGCACAAGAGGCCAGCCTTCTGTCTTCTGGGATGGCCCTGGAGTATCCCCAAAGACAGATTCTGCTGCATCTTTACTAGAAGACTTACATCCATTACGTAACTGATTATTGGCAGTCCCTTGAGACGTCCCTTAAAAGAGATTTCACGTCTCATTGTCCAGCCACTCGAGTGAAACAGACACTCACTCACTCACTCATGCCCTTCACCCCAATCGGGGTATGGGCCGCCAACCACAGATCTCTAGAGTCCTCTATCCTGGGCCATTTGCTCTAAAATGGGCTATACCTGGAACCAGCTAGAGCGAGTGAGACAGGGAGCCACACTATTTAAGCAGGAGTTCCATGTATAGCCCATACAATGGAAACCTGGAAGAAAAGAACTTCCTGTGTGCTCCCATAAGAGCTTCATGCCACACTCCCAAAAGGCTGAATACTGAAAGGTGCTGAGCGCTTGTGTCTTGATTTCAGATGCTCCATACCTCTCAGGATTTAGACTGACGCAATACAAATAAATCCATTAAAACTGAGTTCTCCTTGTGCACATTCACTTACGAATGGGTTTGCATGAAGATTTGGGAATGAAGGTGTGAAATGGCTGTATCAGCAAAGTATCCTGTGATTTATACATGGCTAGTATTCATGCATCTGAGCGAGAGGCAAACATAACAATTTTCCGTGAAATGACCTTTACCAGCAGCCAATACATTTACATTTAATTTAGAATTACAATTACCAGGTCAACTTGGGAGTCAGTGGAACTTGTATTTATTGACAATTTAGAATGGAAAATTGGTCTTTCTGCCCTCATCTCATAAGATACTGTTTTTTCTGTCTTAAAAAAGGCAAACACGAGCCAGCATGGGGAGGTGAGCAGCATCCCAGATGTGCGTCAACAGAATTTCTTCTGCTCTTTTGTTGGAAGAAAGTTCTATACGGCTAGAAGCACAGGTCTGATCCAGACAGGGCCGGCGCTTCCATTTAGGTGGCCCAGGTAATTGCCTAGGGCCCCAGGATTATTGGTGGGTGGCATTTTGGCGGAGGGGGCGGCAGACGGCTCCGGTGGAGCTGCCGCAGTCGTGCCTGTGGACGGTCAGCTGCTTGCGTGGCTCCAGTGGACCGCCCGCAGGTATGACTACGGCAGCTCCACCACAGCCGCGGGAGCAGCCGACCCTCCGCAGGCACGACTGCGGTAGCTCCACTGGAGCCGCGGGACCAGCATGCGGGGCGGCGAAATTGCCGTGCGCCTAGGGCTCTAAAACCCCTAGCGCCGGTCCTGGATCCAGAGCCCAGAGTAGTCAATGGGAGTCTTTCCATTTGCTTCAGTGGGCTTTGGTTTGGTGCTTTAGCAACAAAAAGAGTGTTGGATGCTGCACTAAGAGGAGAATCAATATGGTTGAGTGGGTAGAGGGGGCATTGGGAGACCTGGTTTCTAGTCCTGGCTCAGCCACTTGCTGACTGTGGGGCAAGGTATTTTGTGTGTCTGCTTAAATTGTAAGCTCTTTGTGGTGGTGACTATCTTTCACAGTACCTGTACAGGAGACCTCTATGTGCGACGCTACAGGAAGAGTGAGCATGAGCAATTTGGAATTAGCAGAGCATGTGGCTTTGGGTGTCTGGTTTTGTTATAACCGCTAGGAGTATATTAGCAGTTTGAGGATCTGCAGTTAAATAGATTCATAGATTCATAGACTCTAGGACTGGAAGGGACCTCGAGAGGTCATCAACTCCAGTCCCCTGCCCTCATGGCTGGACCAAATACTGTCTAGACCATCCCTGATAGACATTTATCCAACCTACTCTTAAATATCTCCAGAGATGGAGATTCCACAACCTCCCTAGGCAATTTATTCCAGTGTTTAACTACCCTGACAGTTAGGAACTTTTTCCTAATGTCCAACCCTTTCTTGAAATGCGGTGCCCAGAACTGGACACAATACTCCAGTTGAGGCCTAACCAGCGCAGAGTAGAGGAAGAATGACTTCTCGTGTCTTGTTTACAACACACCTGTTAATGCATCCCAGAATCACGTTTGCTTTTTTTGCAACAGTATCACACTGTTGACTCATATTTAGCTTGTGGTCCACTATGACCCTAGATCTCTTTCTGCCATACTCCTTCCTAGACAGTCTCTTCCCTTCTGTATGTGTGAAACTGATTGTTCCTTCCTAAGTGGAGCACTTTGCATTTGTCTTTATTGAACTTCATCCGGTTTACCTCAGACCATTTCTCCAATTTGTCCAGATCATTTTGAATTTTGACCCTGTCCTCCAAAGCAGTTGCAATCCCTCCCAGTTTGGTATCGTCTGCAAACTTAATAAGCGTACTTTCTATGCCAACATCTAAGTCGTTGATGAAGATATTGAACAGAGCCGGTCCCAAAACAGACCCCTGCGGAACCCCACTTGTTATACCTTTCCAGCAGGATTGGGAGCCATTAATAACTACTCTCTGAGTACGGTTATCCAGCCAGTTATGCACCCACCTTATAGTAGCCCCATCTAAATTGTATTTGCCTAGTTTATCGATAAGGATATCATGCGAGACCGTATCAAATGCCTTACTAAAGTCTAGGTATACCACATCCACCGCTTCTCCCTTATCCACAAGACTCGTTATCCTATCAAAGAAAGCTATCAGATTGGTTTGACACGATTTGTTCTTTACAAATCCATGCTGGCTATTCCCTATCACCTTACCACCTTCCAAGTGTTTGCAGATGATTTCTTTAATTACTTGCTCCATTATCTTCCCTGGCACAGAAGTTAAACTAACTGGTCTGTAGTTTCCTGGGTTGTTTTTATTTCCTTTTTATAGATGGGCACTATATTTGCCCTTTTCCAGTCTTCTGGAATCTCTCCCGTCTCCCATGACTTTCCAAAGATAATAGCTAGAGGCTCAGATACCTCCTCTATTAACTCCTTGAGTATTCTAGGATGCATTTCATCAGGCCCTGGTGACTTGCAGGCATCTAACTTTTCTAAGTGATTTTTAACTTGCTCTTTTTTTATTTTATCTTCTAAACCTACCCCCTTCCCATAAGCATTCACTATGTTAGACATTCCTTCAGACTTCTCAGTGAAGACCGAAACAAAGAAGTCATTAAGCATCTCTGCCATTTCCAAGTTTCCTGTTACTGTTTTTCCCTCCTCACTGAGCAGTGGCCTACCCTGTCCTTGGTCTTCCTCTTGCTTCTAATGTATTGATAAAAAAGTCTTCTTGTTTCCCTTTATTCCCATAGCTAGTTTGAGCTCATTTTGTGCCTTTGCCTTTCTAATCTTGCCCCTGCATTCCTGTGTTGTTTGCCTATATTCATCCTTTGTAATCTGACCTAGTTTCCATTTTTTATATGACTCCTTTTTTATTTTGTAGGTCATGCAAGATCTCGTGTGGTTAAGCCAAGGTGGTCTTTTGCCACATTTTCTATCTTTCCTACCCATCGGAATAGCTTGCTTTGGGCCCTTAATAGTGTCCCTTTGAAAAAACTGCCAACTCTCCTCAGTTGTTTTTCCCCTCAGTCTTGATTCCCATGGGACCTTACCTATCAGCTCTCTGAGCTTACCAAAATCCGCCTTCCTGAAATCCATTGTCTCTATTTTGCTGTACTCCCTTCTACCCTTCCTTAGAATTGCAAACTCTATGATTTCATGATCACTTTCACCACCCAAGCTTCCTTCTACTTTCAAATTCTCAACGAGTTCCTCCCTATTTGTTAAAATCAAGTCTAGAACAGCTCCCCCTAGTAGCTTTTTCAACCTTCTGAAATATAAAGTTGTCTGCAATGCAGTCCAGGAACTTATTGGATAGTCTGTGCCCGCGGTGTGTTTTTTCCCAACATATATCTGGATAGTTGAAGTCCCCCATCACCACCAAATCTTGGGCTTTGGATGATTTTGTTAGTTGTTTAAAAAAAGCCTCATCCACCTCTTCCACCTGGTTAGGTGGCCTGTAGTAGACTCCTAGCACGACATCACCCTTGTTTTTTACCCCTTTTATCCTAACCCAGAGACTCTCAACACTTCCGTCTCCTATGTCCATCTCCACCTCAGTCCAAGTGTGTACATTTTTAATATATAAGGCAACACCTCCTCCCTTTTTCCCCTGTCTATCCTTCCTGAGCAAACTATACCCATCCACACCAACATTCCAATCATGTGTATTATCCCACCAAGTTTCAGTGATGCAACAATGTCATAGTTGTATTTATTTATTAGCACTTCCAGTTCTTCCTGCTTATTACCCATACTTCTCGCATTTGTATATAGGCATCTAAGATACTGGTTTGATCTTGCCTCCCAGTTTTGCCCTGACCCTCCTTTCTCTCTGCCATTATAGCCCACGCTCCCTCTTGTTTCCGACCCTCTCCAGGTCTTCATGTTCCCCACTTACCTGTGGGCTTTGCTCACCTGTCCCCGTCGAACCTAGTTTAAAGCCCTCCTCACTAGGTTAGCCAGTCTGTGTGCAAATAGGGTCTTTCCCCTCCTCGAAAGGTGAACGCCATCTCTGCCTAGCAGTCCTTCCTCTCAAATAGCATCCCGTGGTCGAGGAAGCCAAAGCCCTCCTGGCGACACCATCTTCGCAGCCAGGCATTCACCTCCATGATGCATCTGTCTCTGCCCGGGCCCTACCTTTGACAGGAAGAATCGAAGAGAATACCCTGCGCTCCAAACTCCTTCACCCGTACTCCCAGAGCCCTGTAGTCACTCTTGATCCTGCTCAGCGTCACACCTCGCAGTATCATTTGTGCCCACATGGATGAGTAGCATGGGGTAGTAGTCAGAAGGCGGATAATCCTCGAACAATGCCTCTGTAACATTTCGGATATGGGCCCCAGGCAGGCAGCATACCTCCCGAGATGAAATGTCAGGGCGACAGATGGGCGCCTCGTCCCCTCAGCAGAGAGTCTCCGACCACCACTACCTACGTTTCCTATTTTCAGTGGTGGCAGCAGACCTCCCAGCCTTAGGGGTACGAGGCTTCTCCTCCTTTACTGTAGGGGGTGATTCCTTCTCTCCTGTATCAAGAAGAGCATAACGGTTACCTATTACCACATGGCGGGAGGGTTCGCAGCAGGGGTGGAGCACTGCCCGCTGCCAGAAGTAACCAGCTGCCAGTGTCCACCCTGAGCCATCTCCTCCTCCACCAGTGGTGTGTCAGCAGTCCTGTGAACTGGGGCAGCTACATCAGCTGTCTCCACATGGACACTGTCCAGGAATTGCTCGTGGATACGGATGCTCCTCAGCCTAGCCACCTCCTCCTGTAGCTCTCCCACCTGCTGCCTGAGAGATTCCACCAGTAGGCACTTTTCACATTGGATCCCCCCCCCCCCCCCAGGCCTGGATATCAGTAAGTTGGAAATTTGCAAGTTACAGTCTTTGCAAAACCACACCAGAATCTGGGTAGAAGCATCCATGCTCTGGTTGTCTAACTGTAGGCTTCCCTTATTCCCGTTCCCTGGGAGATTTGATCCTGCTCCCATTGGAGCCAAAGGCAATTCTTTCACTGATTTCAGTAGGAAGCCCAGTCAGGACCTGAGGGGCTGAAGTGGGTGAGGGTGACAGTCTAGCCTATGCTGGATTAAGCCTTTCCTTGCCTTAGGGCAGTCATGATAGTCCTAGTCCTCTGTTTGCCTGCACCTTGTGCAATCACACCAGTGCCTGACATCTGGTGGTGAATTGTAGGGAGTGTGGAAAGAATGTCAAGAATCTCAAAAGGTGTGGACAGATTTGCATTGGCATCCACCCTCAACTTAGCATAAGCCCCACAGCAGCTTGGGATGGTGATTTTAACAGCTCTGGGATCCCCAATTTCTTTGTTATTGGGGCAGGAGGAAAAAAAAAGTTTGTCACCATGATTGTGTGAATGGGGAGCTGTGGGACTGCTTTGTGACAGAAATGACTCAACCTCAGTTGGGTGGTACTTGCTAGACAAGGGACATGGGTTCCAAAAACCCACTGAATGAGAGAGAGTGGGGACAGGTATCTGTGCCTGGTGGTGCAGTCTCCTTGTGGAGCCAGATGCACCAGTTCCACCCCTCCTCTCTCCACTGTGGAATGTCAGAGTTGATTTTTTTTTATTCCCTTAAGAATCTAGATACAGGTTACTGAGCTGAACTCACTTTGGGCAAATGGTGCACTAGCACTGGGGCTCCCCTACTATGTGCTGAGATCACTAAGAGTTGAAATCACAAAAGAGCTGAAATTACTGAGCTGGGAGCACTGAGTACTGTGCTAACTAGTGGGGGAGCCTGAAGCTATACTGCAGAACAGAGCAGCTGGCGGAGTGGAGCAGTTTGTGGAGATGGCTGGAAGCGGACCACGGGACAGCTGGTGGAGCGGAGCGGCTGGCAGAGTGGAGTAGCTGTGGAACGGGTGGAGTGGCCCACGGAGCGAGCGGAGCCGAGCAGTTTGCAGGGACAACTGGAGCAGCTCACGGGGCAGCTGGTGGAGCGGAGCAGTTTGTGAGGACAGCTGGAGGAGCAGAGTGGAGCGGCTGGTAAGGCGGAGCAGTTCGTGGAGAAGGCGGAAGCAGAACCCACGGAGATGCAGGGCAGTTGGCCCTGGACCACGTAAGGTGCCCCTTTCACCCACTGGGGGGAGGGACCTCTACAGATAGACTCTTGAATTCTGGGGTGGCATTGACCAGAGACTTTTGGGTTGTTGGACTTTGGAGTGATTGGACTTAAGACCCTAAGGGGAAAAGGACATTGCCAAATGAACTTGGGGTGTAGGTTTTTGTTTATGGTTTGTGTTATAACTCTGTTTATGGTGTTTCTCCAAAGGGATGCCGCTTTGATTCCTTCCTTTATTAAAAAGGTTTTGCTACACTCAGACTCCGTGCTTGCGAGAGGGGAAGTATTGCCTCCTAGAGGCGCCCAGGAGGGTGTGGTATGTAAGTGTCCCAGGTCACTGGGCGAGGGCTCAAGCCGGTTATGCTTTGTGTTACTAAAACAGAACCCCTGGATACTGAACCCGGCCCTTGTTGCTGCCAACTCAGAGGGGCAGAAGGGTTACACAGCCATTGACTTGATCTGTGATCTTGGGCAAATACTTAAGCTCCAAAGTGCCCACTAAGTTTGGGCACCTCTCAGCTCTAACCCTGACTGAAGTGCGTCAAGTTCTCTCTCCAGGTGTTTACATGGCCCCATCACCTTAGGATCAGAGCACCTCAGGTACCCCAAATAAGTGGAAAACGTTGATCTTACCTGCTCTGTGCCTTGTTTTCCCCTTCTATCATAATGAAGATACTTATCCTTGTAACACTTGGGGATCTACAATTGGAAAGTTCAGTGGGTATTGTTGTAAGAGCCATCACTGTGGGAAAATGAGCTGGATATTCTTCTGCCTCATGCATCATCCAGATAACTGCTACATTCCAAAGGCAAGGCCAAATCCTGTCTTCATTAACACCTGTGGCAGTGGCACCTCATTAACATTGCATGGGCCTCACTTGGGGCATAGTTTGTAGGCAGCTGGCCAGCCCAGACTGGCCTGTTGGCTCCCAGACGTTATCGGTTTTCTACATTTCTGTTAGCTGTTTTCACCATCATCACTAGATGGATTTTAATGACACTGGTACTGTTTTTTTAAGCTTGACAAGGCTGGAGTTTGCAAAAAACATTTGAAAGTTAGAAAAGCAACTTCACTTGTAAATGGAGCACATTTATCTCATGACTCCAGATCAATAAACGGGGAGCCCCCAGGAGGCCAATTTAAGTAACTTTTCAGAGTAGAAACACATTTACCCCCTTAGGGATCTGAGACCAAAAGATACTGGTGGATGCTGCTGGCAGCAGATGGAACTCTTCTCTAAGATGAGTCCTGATTGGTCCCGCTTCCCTCTGCCAGGAATCCCCACCAATCGAGCAAGCACTCCCAGCACACCCTGCTCCTCCTCACTGCTCCCAGAGTCCGGAAACCAGCAGGGCAAAGCCAGGACTCATCAGGCTGCGGTGGAGCTGGGCAAGCAAATGAGGTAGGTCAGATGCTGTAAAAGGAAGCAGGCAGCGTTGGGTCCTTGGAAAGGAGAGTGAGGTAAGCTGGCACTCAAAGGGGTGGGGCAATGAGGGGATAGCAGGGGTTTGAGCTGAAAGAGAGGAGTGGGGAGAAGGTGGAGTGATGAGGAATGGATGGATTTCCAGGTCTCTCTGCAGCCTGTTGGGACTGGTGAATTAGCAGTGTGCACATTAGGATGAGCAATCCACTTCTCTGAGACACTCCCTCCCTCATTCATTGGGCCATTCACCAGCGGACTGCTCTGCATGCAAGTCTGAGTCAGGTGGGTGGCAGCATACGGCATCAGAAATGAGAAGGATGAGAGGGCACTGAGCCTTCCCTTCTGCCCGGAGAGGGGAATGTATAACGGATTCTCTCAGTCCATCCAGGGAGGGGAAATTCAGGGCCATGCGTTACAATCAGACAAAACAGAAGAGCAGGAGGCACGTCTCCTGCACACCCCAGCATGCTGCCACGCACAGTCACGGATAGGGCTGAGTGGACATTGCTCGTGCAGTGCCAGTGCTCCACATCAGGGAGGCACAGTCCCTTTCTAAGGCAGGTACAGTGCCACGGGAGCAGCAAGGTAAGCTTCTGCATGAACCTAACGGTTCCCTGTCCCTTCCTGTCCTTTGGCACCGAGCCTCTGCAACTAGCCCTGAGAATGCTGGGCTCTAGGATGACCAGTTGTTCTGATTTTATAGGGACAGTCCTGATATTTGGGGCTTTTTGTTGTATAGGCACCTATTACTTCCCACTCCTGTCCCAATATTTCACACTTGCTCTCTGGTTACACTACTGGGCTACCTTGGCTCCCTGCCCAGGGCCAGGATTGGTTTCTGCCACCTTTTCTCTCCCCTGGGCACAGTGTGGCTCCTGCTGCCCTCTCTGGATCCGAAATACAAGGCCAGTTGCTAGCACAGTCCCTAGCACCTCACTGTGGTATTGTGCTGAACTCCAAATCATGGGGGGTAGCCCTTGGCCATTTGGCCTCCTCCAGGCATGCATTGGAGCAATATTTGGCCAAAGCCAACAGCCAGAATTTGGCTGCTAAATCTCATTCGCTCCCTAGTTCGTGTGGAGATTTTTGGTGGCTCTGAGTTGGAATAACAAGGCACGAGAACAGCTGGGCTTTGCCCATGGCACAAGGCCACTCGTGTACATGTGCACCAAGCTGCAACTCACGCAGCAACTTTTCTTCAAGAAAGAGACATCTGACATGTTAAACCATCTGGAAACAATGACTTTGCCTGGGGACACCCCAGCATCTCCCCGCCACCTCCTGCTCCTAAAGGGCTTTGCAGCAATTGGGAGTTTCGCAGTGGATGATCTGGTGCGAATGGCAAGGTACTCTGAGGAGATTCTGGACAGTATGGGAACAAACGTGAGCCACAGCCTCGTATATAGACACCAGCATGTGTGAGTGCAGACCCAACCCAAGACTCATGTGGCTGGGGCTGGCGTTTTTGGCTGCAGGTGCTGTGCAGTGCTGGACATCCTGAGCTGGCTCCCATCAGTCTGTTTGAATTGCAGGATCAGTGCAATTCACTGAGAATGATGTTCAAATCAATGCTGACATCTCGCACATGGAAACAGGTGAGCAGCACTAGCCTGCATAAAAGCAGCATGGCCAGGAGAGGCCCGACGATCAGCACACTGTGCATTGGAGAGATGCCTCCTGCTAATGGGGCCCAACCACTGTTCATTGAGCCATGAGAAAAAGAGGCATGAAAGCGAGTGTTAAACAGAGAATCGCTGTGAAAAGCAACTTACTATAATGCTGGCCTCTGTGATGAATATTAACAACTTAACGAGCTGTTAATTAGATGTATTCTGCCTCTCTGCCTCATGGCAGGAAACTGAGCTAATAATTACAAAGTGCGCCATACCCAAGAGAAATCCGCAGGGAAACCACCCACAGTACAGTGCAGGATAAACTGGAGGCTGCAGTTAGAGCAGGTCTTTGACATTTCCAAATTTGTTTTCATTCTGAATAGGAACAAAACAGAGATTTTCAAAGCTTCCCACCAAACCAAAGTCAGAGATTTTCTCATTTCAAATTCTTTCTTTCACGGGAAATTTTTTCCAAAATCAATAAAATTTTGCAAGACTTGCCTGTGGGGCAGCTGGGGGAGAACGTGAGGAGATGTGGCTTGTGGTGTCTCCAGGATGCTGAAGACACTCAGCTCTGTGACCTTATTTCAGCATCTCACTGGTGTGGGGGCTTGGATGATAGCAGCGGCAGCGGTCTGGAGCACTTGCTTTCATTTGTTCTTGGCTGGCAAATTGCCATTGCTTTGGTCAGGTGCAGGGCCTCAGCAGAGTGGTCCAGGCCTCTGTTGCCTGGAGAATGGATTGCTACAGAGTGCTCTTGGAAACTTCCTCTTGCACCAAAGGTGGTGGGCCTTCCTGGTGGACTAAATGCCCCATTCATACTGTACTTATCAGGAAGGACTGATACAGTTAATCTGTATTCATCACACAGTACAAATACAAGGGGACATGAATTACAGCCTTAGAATGAGAGACAAGCCTTGGAAGCTGAAACAGAAAGCTACGGCTGTGGACGAAGCTCTTCTAGAGAAAGGATAATAAACAGATAAATCACATGAGTTATTTTGCTGCGCACATAAGGTAATTAACCAGGGACCCAGAAGGAAAGAGCATCATTGGGCTCAAGAAAAAAATAGCTGCTTCTGGCAGCATGGAAAGGCCATGCCATGCCGAACACAGTTGTTAGAAAGTAGTAACAAGCTCACAAAGTACAGACACCTGTGGCCTCAACGCTGTCTCCTTAGCGGGCTTGGCTGCTTGTTGAGAGAGGTTGTCTTGTTCACCTGGTTTGTCTTGGTCCCCTTGGTGTGCCTATGCATAACTTATTTATCCAGGAAAGTTCATCTCGGATACATCATCTGTCTTTGAGGCTGTCCTGCCTTTGCCTGTGCTCATCTGGCAGATCTGAGAAGGTAACAGGATTAGTTGCCAGCCAAACTACTGAGTCAGGCAGATTGGACAAACAGGGTCTTCCTGACTGCCAGTCCTTTCCAAACAATCCATGCTGCAGATCCATTCAGCTTTGCTTTCTGTCCCTTTTGTAGCTGCAGAGAAGTTCATTTGGAGTTTCTAAGGATAACATCTATGATGGATTTGAAGCTGCCCACTCTCTCTTTATGGCTTGGCCCTCTGGCCAGGTCACTATAATCCTCCCATCCCAGGGTATCAAAATCCAGGCAGTCTTTTGCTCCACTGCCCAATCTGCACTTCTTTCTCCAGTGGCTGGTAGGGGACCTGGCTCTGCCATCTACGCTAGGTTTCAGTCCAGGGACCCTATGTCTAGCAACTGTGGTCTGCCTTCTTTCACACCTGGATTTTTTTCCCCTAGACTCCTTCTTACACTAGGGTGACCAGATGCCCCAATAAAATCAGGACTGTCCCGATTTTTAGGTGTTTATCCCGCGTCCCGATCGATGTTTGGTCAGGACAAAATTTGTCCCGATATTTCGCACTCCTGTTTTTTTTGTTTTGTTCCGCCGGCGGGACTCCACCTTTTTTATTTTATTTTTTTCCCCCTCTGCCGGCGGGACTCCAGTCTTTTTCTTTTTTCCTCCTCTCTTTCTATCTCTCTGCCGGCGGGACTCCTTTTTTTTTCTTTTTTCCCTCTTTGTGCCGGCAGGACTCCCCCACATATGTCCCAATATTTTCTTCATCCCATCTGGTCCCCCTATCTTACACCTTCTGGCTCCCCCCACTCTGGGTTTACCTGTCCAAACTACCTCCATCTAGGGAGTACTCACAGACTACTTAATTCTATAGCTCTAAGCACACCTCCCGTCTCCCAGGGGGTGACTGCAGACTAGTTCCCCTGCAATCCTTTTCTGTTACCAACTTCCTGGCTTTATACCAGCCCTACCCATTCCTTCTCAGCCTGGCTCTGTCGTAAATCAGCCTTTCAATCGCTGGCTTTCCCACAGGTGCAGCCTATAAGAATAATTATCCTAATTTAACCTGCCTTGTGTGGGGTGAAGACCCTATCATAGACCCATCTTTTTGTTCTGTTGGTACAGTGCCAAGCACCTGGTCCAGGACTGGGCTGCTAGGCATTATGGTAATAATAATATTAATGAGGGAGGTAGAAGAGATAAGCACTGGGGAGAGCAGCAGAGGGTGCGGGAGTGAGGGTGTGGGAGGACAACAAAGTGTTAGGTGAAAGAGAGATGGAGGAAGTGGAGGAGAAAACAGAGGCTGTGGATTGAGAGGGGGAAGAAAAGGGTTGAGAGAGTTTAACTCACTGACCAGAGTGTGTCCAAGGGTCCAGCTTGGTGCCCGGTCCAACAGGCGGTGAGTCTAGTACAGCCGCAACTAGGGAGCCCAGCTCTTTAATTCAAGCTGTAGCACTTGGTGCTTTTAGCTTGTGTGCATTGGAGATTCCCAGTTCAGTCCTTGGTGTCAGCTGCGATGGTGGGCCTCCCATGAGGAAGGGAGAGAATAAAGGAAGCTGGATGAGGGAGAAAAAAGGGAAGGAAGAAAGGAACATGGGACACCACCGGAAGGGGAGAATCATGGCGTAAGTGGATGAGGGAGAGGAAGAGATTAGGAGTGAAAGGAAAAGGGGGAAATAACGTGGAGGGGGTTGACGGAAGGAGGGAAAGGAGGATGGATTGGAGAACAAGAAGCTAGTGTGGTTGATAGGGGAGAGATGAAGTGGATGAGAGGCAGTGGCAAAGGCTAACCCATTTATCAGCAGCCTTCCTTCACTCACTCCTGTCCTTTTTGCCTTGTCTTGCTGCTATATTCCCTCTGGACCCTCAAGGGCACGACCATGTTCAGCACTGAGCTAGCCCAGCCATGGCTGCTATGGAGAGCCACACAGAAAACCTGTCTACTCTATACTTCCTCTCAATCCTGCTGCTCAGCAGGAAGTGCTCAGTTAGAGGTGTTCGGGGGTCAGATACTGCAGCCCCTGGTAACTAACTCCTCAGCACCTGTTAGCATCTCGAAATGGACAATCTGTTCCATGTCACTACTGCATCATAATGGAGCTTGGCAGCTGAACCCTGGGAAAGGGACAGGTTCAGATCATTGGCTGTGCCTGTACTTCATGGCTTTGTATCTAACGTGAGGCAGTTGGTCACATGGTGGGTTGTCTGGGCTGAGCCAGAGCTCACAGACCCAAACACTATGCCCATGGCTCAGCAAAACATTTGCATTTATTAGTAGTAGTATTTATTTCTGTTGCACTAGCACTGAGGTTCCAACTGACTCCAGGCCCTATTGTGCTGGGAGCTGTATAGCACATCATGAGAGCTGGTCTCTGCCTCAAATTTCTTACACTCAAAATAGACAAGGCAGACAAAATGTGGGAGAAAGGAAGTGTACTCTCCCCATTCTATTGATGGGGAGGTCAGGCACAGAAAGGGTAAGCGACTTGCCCAGCTTCACCCAGGATGAACCTAACTCAAACGGATCTGCAGCATCTCACCAACTGTCCATAGCATTAATGAAATCTGTGCAAGGGTACCCAGATCTGCCAACACAGAGCTCACACCACACAGCAATCCCCTGCACCCTCTCCCAGGAATAACAGGAGGCTCAAAGTTCAGATCCAGAGGCTCTCAAACTTTCCCCAAATGTTGATGGGTTTGATTCAGGGCCCACCCCTTCCTCACAACACAGAGCAGCCATTGGCAAGGTTTTTCCTCAAGGGTTAGTGTTTATAACAAGGTAAAATCATGTCGCATCAGAAAAACTGTCAGTTTGGGGAGCTGGAACCCAGCCTTCCAGCCACTAGCTGTGAAGCCTGCCCTTCCAACACACACTCTCCTTGTCAGGGGCAGCTCCAGGCCCCAGCACGCCAAGCGCGTGCTTGGGGCGGCATGCCGCAGGGGGCACTATGCCGATCGCCGGGAGGGTGGCAGATGGCTCCGGTGGACCTCTCGGCGACCAGCAGAGCGCCTCCCGCGGCATGCCGCCATGCTTGGGGCGGCGAAATGTCTAGAGCTGCCCCTGCTCCTTGTCTCTGCCTCCTGAGTATATTTATAAGTTATTGTACTTCACTCATTGCCATGGTACCTGAGCACCAAATATTGATGAATTTATCCTCACTATACCCTCCTCAGGTCAGGAAACTGAGTCACAGAGAGATCAAGCCATTTGCCCAATGCTACACAGCAGGCCTGTGGCAGATCCAAGGTTTACACCAAGGTCTCCTGCCTCCTGGTTTTTTGACATAACCACTAGGCCACCTGTCCTGCCAAACAGTGAGCCTCATCATCGTCCTCTGAATACCTAATCAAAGGGAAGGGGAAGCTGAGATAGAGTTAACGCCTTGTTTACTGGGGACCTGAATGTGCCCCCACCCCTTTTCACAGGTCCTCTACAGAGATTAGGGCAGCTGATATGTCTGGCTGTGGATTCAAACATTTCCCAATGTTTGGTGATTTTTATTATTGTTTTATTTCGACCCATCTCTGGTTAGTAGCCTGTCAAGGCTGATTCCCTGACTCTGGCACTTCGAGTGCAGAAGGTGGGACCCGCAAGGACTCCAAAAATTAATATTGGCCATTCCAGGTTGGTGTTAAACTCTCAAGGTTACAGCTTCTCACTGACCTTGTCCTGGTAAATGCTGCCACCACTCAAGTGCAAACCCCTTTTCAGATCCCAGGAAGGTGCACTTGGGAATTCCATCCTGTGGGATACCCTCAAGCCCTTTCACACACACCCCTCCGGGGAAGAGCTGAGAAAGAAAAAAAAGGGAAATCAGCTGTTGCCACCAGCTAATTAAACAACATGTGCACAAACCTCTTAAGACACAAAAATCCAATTCTGTTCTTAAAAAAGGTAAATGTTATTAATAAAAAAAAAAGAAGAAAATACATCTGATAATTTAGGTTTTTGCTAGATTTAAAAAAAAACAACTACAAGGATTAAGCATTAAGACTAGCTCTCTTGAGACCTAGCTTAAATGTTACAAGCAAAACAAAAGCACTAGGGTTAGCACAGAGGAATACACAAGCCATAAAGAAATAAAAAGGATAACCCTAATCACGTCTTCCTAGACATTTCCTGATCTACTTACATATCTGAGGTTTTAGATGAGTAGTTTCTAGGTATGATACTGAGGATTTTTCATACCTGGCCCAAGCCTCTCACAGCATAATTGCTCCCTGTCTGCCTCTTCCCGAGAACAACAACCAACAGACAAAAGGGGAGTCTTTTTCCAATTTTAAAAAGTTCTAGCATTCCCATTGGCTCTTTTGGCCAGGTGCCGACTCACTTCCTTTTACCTATATAGCAGTGAGACTTTTTAATCCTTTACAGGTAGAGCAATTGGAGAACAGCTACTAAGAGGGATTTTGCCCACTCCGGCGGGTAGTTCCCGAGAAAACACCACAGATACAAAGAAGGGGCAGAAAGCCTGTCCTTATGCAACCTGAACAAGCACTGAGAGCATGGCCCTGAGAAAAGTGTATAGACAGCTTTTTCGGGCTGAGTGCTGGCTGAAAGAGGGTTGGTACCTTCTTTGTAAATGAACAAGATTGCGTCGAAGATACTTTGACTCCATCATCAATTTCTCATCCTAACCAAAACAACCCGCTGGGCCCCAAGTTTGGGCTAACTGCTCGGGTCAAAAAGGGGTAACAATATATTTGAATCTCATGTGATGCTGTATTGTTTTTAAAAGTGCAAAGAGGGCAAACACAGAGCTTAGCGCTGGTGTGAAGTTGGCAGCACTGACGAGGAAGGTATTTGAATATAATCCTAAATGATGTATGACTGTCCGTCGTGAATATAAAGACAGCCATATCCCCAAAAAGATCACTAATATTCTCTTAGAAGTGTGGAAACCATGCCCTAGGGGAGCTGACATAAAGACAGATGTGAGCACTCAGTTATATTATTGACCTTCATCCATGATCCTTTGACAGAGCTAGGACAAAATGCTCAGCTGGTACCAATCAGCGTAGCTCCCTTGACTTCAATGGCACTATGTCATTTTACACTAGCTGAGCTTCAGCTGTCTAGAATTCAGCCCCACTGCACAATATCTTTTCCTGTATTCCACAGAAAGGTGTAGGGTTTTTTTTACTATTTCACCCATGGAAATTAAGTGTGTGATGAGACCAAATTGATAAAACCGGTCACTGCATTGATAAAACTCAGTCAGGGATTTTTCTTATAACAGCAGCAGTAAAGTCTCCTGGTAAGAACCCAAAGAGATGTAACAATTTCTGGCTGAGTCTATAGGAATAGCACACAAAAAAGGTTATTACTGGGGAGAAGTTCCAGACCAGCAGCCCTAGGGGCTGAAGTCCTTATTTAATCACAAACAGGTTCAGGCCAAACATCCCCACTGTGACCTTCCCAGTAAGCCTGGCCATGACCTGCATTCCTCACGGCCCATTCAGCCCCTAGCCTCTTGGTGGCCAGCAAAGGGTCCATGTTACATCAACATGGGGTGGGTTTTGTTACATGAACCTTTGTCCATTGGGAGCTAGACTAAGACCCACCAACTCATTGCACAGAAGCCACCAAACCACAGTTGCATGGTAACTTTCAGTCACTTTGCACATCCCCTTTGGCTCTTCTTTTGTTAGGGTTGCACTGGGACTTAGCAATCCAGCCAGCATAAGGAGCAGTGTGTAGCAGGGCATGAACTGCTACCCGTTGCTGCCAGGGAGAAATAAGCCATGCCAGGTTCTGGGTACAGGCCGGTGTGCTGGGGGAGAGGGGGGGCAAGGCGCTTTCCACCTACCTGCACAGGATGGAGAGTAACTGCCTCGGTGGCTGTTCTACCCCTGTTTAGGCTCTGGAGATGTGGGAAGCCCTCCGCTCCCGCCTCAGTGGGCTGTCAGGAGGCTCCTTATGCCCTGTTATGACCTGTGGGGGTGAGGAGGGGCCTACAACCGAGCTCTTCCTGAGGAATCTGGCAAGTGTGTCATTTGGAAGGGAAGTGTCGGAGAGAAAACTAATCTTTTTTTACTGCTTCTCAGCTTTGAGCACGGACTTGAGTGCCATGATGAATAGGCACCGCTCACATCCTCCTGTCTAGAGACACTGAGAAATCCTTGACTTGAGGTGTGTATTGAAATGAGATGAAAAGAAGCTGGGATATTCTGTTTCAGTTCCTCTGGAACATGCTCTCTGGTCAGCCATCCCCGGGATCTGTGCAGCCAGTTCCCATCTGCCCCCTGAAATGTCTTGGCTTTGAGCATTGTCCATTGGAGCTGGCCCCAGAACGTGATTGCTCTGTTAGGGGCAGCATTATCTTGCTGCAAGAAGTATATGCGCTTTCCTTCCCAGTTGGACACATGGTTATTGGTCCTTCATTGTTCATGAGTGTTGTGATCGTTTGTTTCACAGTAGCGCCTACAGGGGCCAGTCAAGATCTGGGTCACATTGTGCTAGGCACTGTACAAACGCCAAAGAGCTCAAAGTCTAAGCAGGCGGGAAAACAGGTGTCAAGCGGAGCAGTGACCAGCCCAAAGTTACACAGCAGGTCAGTGGCAGGGCCAGGCCTCCTGACTCCCAGCCCAGTGGCCAGCCACACCTCTTCTCTAGCTAAGGCTCCAGACCAGAAATCCTGCAGGCCAAGGCCTCTGCTCAAGCACAGGCTGCTAGGTATAGGCCAGGCAACAGTAGGGTGAGCTTCTCTCACACACCAGCTCCAAACATGTGCTGACGGGAACATCTCCAAGGGCCAGAGGGGAATTTGTCTTTGGAGGCTGGCCTCTCTGCTGATCAGGGTGCGGGGGAGAGACTGAATGAAGGGGATGTTTTCCCTGTCCACGTGGGACATTGTGTCCTTGCTCACAGGAGCACCCAATGGCCTTTAGCTCTCTGCAGGGCAGAGGGCCAACTGCAGCAGGATATCCCTGCTAGTGAAGAGCTCCACAGGGTGTAGGGGCTCCACCTCCCCCATGCTCCAGGGGCAGGCCCTGCACTCAGACTGCTGTGATGATTGGGCCTTGCCTGCAGAGGGGACAGTTTGGCGGCCCCTTGTATAGCCATGCAGAGGGAGGGGTAGCCAGCCTGGGAAAGTATTTCTCCCATCTAGCTGCTCCCTCTCCCAGGGCCAGTGCACCACCTTGCACCACCCCCACTCCCAGCTAACCCTGCCCCCCCACAGCACCTTGCGCCAATCCCCCCCCCCCACACAGCAGCAAACCCTGCCTGAGGAGCCCACCCCAGCTCACCTCCGCCCCGCCTCCTCCACTGAGCACACCAGCGCCGCTCTAATTCTCCTCCCCGCGTAGGCTTGCAGTGCTGATTGGAGGAGACTTAGAGCAGGGGCTGTGTGCTCAGCGGAGGAGGCAGAGTGGAGGTGATCTGGGGCGGGGAGCGGTTCCCCTGTGCGCCACCCCCATTACTGCAGGCGGCCATCCCCGCGCTCCCCGCCCCTTGCCCCAGCTCACCTCCACTCCACCTCCTTGCCTGAGGGGGCTTTTAGGCTCCCTCAACCACTAGGTGCCCTAGGTGGCCGCCTAGTTTCCCTAAATGGTTGCACCTGCCCTGCCCTTTCCTTTGAGTCACCAGTACCAGGTTTACCATGGTGCCGGCCCCACAATCTGGGGGAAAGAGGCAGTGGGGATGAAGGGGGTGGGGTGGGGAGGAAATTGAGTGGTGGGGACGGGGCATGGGATGGGGAATAGAAGGGGATGGAGGCAAAGGGGGAAGGAAGCAGGTGAGATGAGGAGGAGATGGAGCAGTGGCTAAGGGGCATGGGATAGGGAAGAGAAGAGGATGGGGGAAGTGGGAGCAGGGGGGAAGCTGGAGCCTAGCATGTGGCATCCCCTTGGCAGCAGCTAGGGCTCTCCTGTTAAGCAGGCCCATTGGACCCTCACCCTGACAAGCCCCACCTCCCTTGCGTCTGTACCACCCCTATGAGCCACCCAGACACTCTCCTCACTAAGCCCCAACCACCTACACCTGGACCCCCAACCAAATGAACCCCACCTCCCCTGCACCTAGACCCCCCCCTGCTGAGCCCCAAACACCTTCACCTGGATCCCCTGCAGAGTCCCATTGCCCCTGCACCTGGAACCCCCCAGTGAGTTTCTGTGCATCTAAATCTCCCACTGAGCTGCCCACACCCAGACTACCCCACAGAGAAATCTCTTACCCCCACCTGGATTCCCCCCACACACACACTAAGTCCGTCTGCACTTGGATCCTGCTGCTGGGCTGAGCCTGCTCACCCACACCTGGTGTACCTGGCGTACCTGGCACAGAGGGGAGGACTCCAGGGCATTTCTGGGGCAGGCCTGGCCCTTGCACTGTATCAGAGTAGGGTGCAGCCTCACTGCCAAGTCCCTGTCCTGGAATGGGGTGCGGGAAGGCTGCAGGGTGATCTCTCACCTCCATGCAGTGGCCCGTGCTTCCCACTGCCATATTGAAGCCTCCACATTTATTTACTGACAAATACAATTTGCAAAATTTTAAAATATTGTGCACAGAATTTTTAATTTTTTGGTGCAGAATCCCCTCAGGAATATGAGCTGCTGTGCAGCTGTGATGGTGGGACTGTGAGGAAGGTGGTGGGCAGTGGGGAGGTCTATGGGCGGGGGGCACTGGGCGAGCTGTGTGGTGTTCAGGATGCTGTGCAGTTGTGGTGGGAGGTCAGCGGGGGAGGTCTCTGGGAGCTTGGCATAGAGATCTGTGGTAGAGGTCTCTGGGTGAGGGGGCGCTGGGGCATAAGGGTGGGGCACCGGGCGGGGGGGCAGTGTGGTGCAGGCCCGCCCTCAAGGGAAAGGGGCATACTGGCAGCACAGGGCTGGGCAGACCAGTGTGTGTCCTGCAGCGGCAGGTTTGTAAACAGTGCCCTCCTGCTGGGCTGCGCGGAGCAGGGCTGCTCCCGCTGCACTGTACCTCATTGCCCCCAACCTGTCCTTCGCTCTGGAGACTGACTATCCAGTCCCCCTGCACCTTGCCCAATGGAGGCCCACAAATATGTTTGGCGCCGGGCCCACAAAAAGTTAATCCAGCCCTGTCAGACCTCTATCCCATTTGCTCTGGGGCGCTATGCTCTGGTTAACCCCTTCCCTGCCAATTCCAGCCTTTGTAGCTGGGGCCTGACTCCAAGGGGGACTGGCTGAACTGGACAGCAACCTGGGACTCCTGCAACTGTGCTGGCCCAGTGAGAGCAAATCCACATGGTGCTGCTTTGGAGAACGAAGCAGCAATGTTCATTCCTTCACATACCCCTTGGCTTCCTATGCTGGCCCACCCCTTGCATGGCTGTGGGGGGCCCCACAAATGGTGACACAGTTGTTTCCCCCTCCTTTACCCTTGAGCTGCAGCCCTCCCCATGTAGTTATGACACCACTGAAGAGGTGAGCCAGTGTCTGTGGGGATCTCACATGCAGCAGCGGGAAGGAATTGTGCTGCTGTGTTCCTGCTCTTGGCATGTTGTCTTCCTCAGAGCAGGTTTCTTCTGCTTTCCGCAGTAGGCACAGCTTCCTCTGGCTCGCCCTTTGCTCTGCTTCCTTGCTAGACCTCAGTTCAATCTCAGCCCGGAGGAGTGGGGGCCTTTTCTTCCCACTCCTTCCTGACTGGCTGTGACAGGTGCATTGCCTATTCGCAGCCCGTGTCTCACTTGCCTCTGCAATCAGCATGTGTGTGTCCCATTTAATATTAACCTCCAGGTAAAAATCAGATAGCCACCTAAATTCCTGTGTTACGAATGGCTCCTTCAGTCAGAGGCAAGGCAGCCTAGTGGGCAGAGTTCTAGTCTTGACGCTCATCTGCTGTGTGACCTTCGACAAGTCTTTTCACCTTTTTCCCCTCCCACCCTTTCTTGGTCTTGTCCATTTAGACTGTGAGCTCTCTGGGGCAGGACTGCATATTACTCTGTGTTTGTACAACACCTAGCGCAGTGGGTGTTGTGCTCCTAAGTTAATCTGTGGCATACACAACCATTAAAAGGGGAGAAAGTTACAGAGTGGATTTCCTTTTCACCACCGAAGCTTGTTGGTTACATTATGCTTTTCTATCAGCTTGGGCAGTGAGACTAGAATTATTCAAGTTTGGGCTAATGCAGGAAGCCAGATTCCAGCCATGATATGCTCTGTTCTGGCAAAATCTGCATTCCTAAACTAGGTGCAGCAACCAGGGCTCTGTTTTCCTGCAAAGATTACTAGTAACGCCCATTAAAGTCAATAGGCGTTACCTGTATCCTGCAACTGGAGACTACAAGATAGCACAGCAATCAACCCATGTCACCCACAGTGTTCCTCGGCCCGCCACTCAGCTGAAAAGCAACTTTGATTCTGGTCTCTCCAGTGCCTTTATGGCACAGGATGCCTGGTGGCTGGGTAATGTCGCAGGCACTGTAACCCTCCCACCCAAGGCTATTGGGGATTCACTGTGATACATGGTGAGCAGGACACACTGTCATTGTCATCTCCCATTCTCCCTCTGCAGCTGAGGCCCCTGCAGGAAATGGAGGCCAGGATGCTCTGCTATAAACGGGCTTCAAAAGCCATTTCTTATTATTTTAACCCTCTGATGCACCTGGCGATTGCACTGGGCATCTGCCTCAGTCTCCTGGCTAGTGGAGATCACGCTGAGCTTATCAAAAGGCTCTTTGTGACGAGAGTTAGCGCAAGGGGCCAGAGCCCAGCATATTCGCTCTGCTCCGTTGCATTCTAGGACTCCCCTGTGCCACTCAGCCAGGCCTAATGAAAGCTGTGCAGCAGAGACACCTGGCAGGAATGGGGCAGATTGGTCGTGGGTGGCTGTTCCCGGAAGGCACACACACACACACAAACACTCACACTCATTTCTCTTTCACCTGCCCGTACATAGCTGAGCAATAACTAATTGAAAGAAACATCTGACCAAGCAATGTGGAGACTATAGATAGCACATTGCTATTTAATCACACTGTTGGGCAAAGATGCACTCACACTTATTTAAATCCACGGGAATTTTATTTTAAAGCACATTGTTGTGCTGCAAAGTTTATTGAATTTGTTTGGACACAATCCTGCAGAGGAATTTATCTGAAAAGACAAATTCTCTAATCTGTGGAAGGTACCAGCACCTGTATCTCAAATTCTCTATGATCAAATCAACCTCTAAAACTTTGTCATCTCGCTGCCAAGAGCCATATCTCAGGATGACCAAATAAAAAATCAGCAACCTCTGTCTTTCCTGCATAGGATACTCTTCATTCCTATGATGCACTGAAAGGACAGCTAATTTCCTTTCTGTGCCAGCGGCATCTTTGTTCCAATTGGGGTGGCTGATTAAAGTGCTGAGGAATTGCCGTAGAAAATGTAATGCTGTTTTTTCCCAAAAAAATCTTGGACGCTTTTTGTTATTTTTATTGAGCTAGTTTCTGCTCTCAGTTACATGGATGGAAATTCAGAGCATCCTCAGTGAGTTCCATGGAATTACTTTGGATTCTAAGAGTAGGCACATGAGTATGACACATTAATATGGCACCACAATTTTGCATGGTGCTTCAGAGAGATTATTTGAAAAAAAACAATCCTAGTGTGGCCTAGTGAAGTCAACTTCAATAGCTATTGCACCAGATCATGGTAAATGCCTTAAATTCAAGCTTCTAACCACTTTGTGCCTCAGTTTACCCCTTTGCAGAACAGGTGAAATGCTACCTACTTTGCAGCAGTGTCATAAGACTTAGTAAATTCATGCTTGTAAAGTGCTTTGCAGGGCCACCCAGAGGTTTCAGGGAGCCTGGGGCAGAGAGGGGGAGCTACGGTGCTTGTACTCACCTGGCGGCGGTCCAGGTCTTCAGCAGCATTTCGTTGGCGTCTTTGGCAGCACTGAAGGGCCCCCCGCTGCCGAAATGCCGATGAAGACCCAGACCACTGCCAGGCCAGGGCTCATGGGACATTTCGGCGGCCGAAGGCCCTTCAGCTGCTCCGCGTCTTCAGCAGCACTGAAGGGCTCCCTGCTGCCGAAGACCCAGACTACCACCCGGGTGATCACAGGGGGCCTGCCCAGTACTGCCCCACCAGTAAGTTCCCCCCAGCACACAGCATCCTCTGTCCAGCTGCAGAAGCCTCAGTTCAGGGGTGCTCCTAGCAAAGGCAGGGACAGGCCATGGGCTTGTTGGCTACATGCAAGACTCTGATTTGAGTCAAAAGGCCCCATGAATTTGTGAGATGACCATGTGTATTTGCCTGATGCCACACCAATTTTATTGTCCTTTTTAACTCCCTCTGCACTTGGAAGGACAGGAGTTAGACAGTCCATTTGAGTCCAGGTGTGAAGTGTGCACTGTGCTTTGGGGACTATAGAAGTGATGGTTATCATGACTACATGGGGGGTATCAATTATGGCTGGAAGTTTCAAAGGAACCTAAGGGAGTTAGGTACTGAAATTCAATGTGAGGGGGGCACCCAACTCGCTTAGACTCCTTTGGAAATTCCACATTTAGATGCCCACTGCACATAAAAGTCTATATTAAAAGGTTAAAGTTGCAAAGTCAAGGACTGAAAAGTCAGGAGATGTCAAAATTAAGGTAGCATATGCATCCTTAATTCAGCTCCCTTGTGAGCGTTCATTATGATACTGTCTTTAATGACATGATCACAGGCTATTTTTTCCACTGGACCCCCACTTCATTCAGTGCACAGGATGGACGGTGCTCACTGAATGAGCAGCTATTCAATATTTGGTTTTCTTTTCGTTGTTCCCTGTGTGGCCCCATCACTATTCAAACTCTGCTCTGATGACAGAATTCTGAATATCCTCATGGGTTTCCTGTGGCACTCCCTCATTGTAATATCTGAGTGCTTCATAACAACTGATGAATTTCTCTTTGCAATGCCTTTGTGAGATGAGGGAGTGGGATTATCCCCACTTTATAAATGGGAAACTGAAGCACAGAGAATGTATTATCAAAGTGTACATTAATTTTGGGTGCCCAATTTGAGGACTTGATATAACAAGAGTACTTAGTATTATCTAGCACTTCATATGTTCAAAGCACAGCTCCCGTTGACTCCAGTTGCAGCTGTGGGTGCTCAGCAATATATGCAAATCAGACACCAAGATCTCAAGCTGGGCACCAGAAAATGAAGAACACACAGTTAGTGGTCACCTATGAAAAGTTTGGTGTAAGTGATTTGCCCAGCATCACATAGGAGCTCAGTGGCAGAGGCAGGGATAGAATTCATTTCCTCAGGGCAGTATTCAACTGCCTTACTCATTTTTCTTTTCCTTCCTACAACCCCCTGCCTCATTCATTACACATTTTCCAGCTTTTGCAACAAATTATTATTAATTATGTTTATTACAGTAGCACATAAGGACTAAGCAAGAATGAGACATTATTGTGCTAGACATGATACAAACAGAGTAGAGGAGTCCTACAGCTGAGTCATCTTCAGAGCAGGTCAGTCCTGTGCAACGAAGGAAGCACAAGTTGGATGAACAAAACAGCATGTGACGGTGTAACTAAAGACTGTATCACAATGCATAGGCACAAGGCGTCAAATTAAAATTGCATGGGCAACCTTAATTCTGGCATTTCCTAACTCTGTGTATGTGTGTAACAGGAGTGGTAGTCTGGAACACATCAGCATTGAAGGGTTAATGTTGCAGAAATAGAGTTAAATGCCTTTGCTGTTTTATTTTTTAGTTTAAAATAACATTTTCCTGGGTGTTCCAGACCATGTGGAAAGGGACGCCAGGAATCCGCAGAGCTGCTCAGCTGGTCTGGTGTGTAAATATATTTTTAAAAATTTTTATGAGGCAGAAAAGTGACATGTCTGGATAGTGCAGTACTTACCTGATCTAATGGGTCAGCTGGAGCCTTTCCAGTCAATCTATTTAAGGAAATAAATAGGTAATTTTCTTTTAAAATAGCTTTTAAAATATATTTTATTTACCCCACTGTCCTGGTGCCATCTCTCAGTTAGAGAGACAAGTTTTACTGGCACAAGATTTTGCTCCCAGGTGGAGACCTTAGGGCTGAAGGAATCTTCGAACGGCCACAGTAATGGAAGTGCTGGCATCCACTCGCTGAAGCAGTGGGGAACATCACTCCTCTGAGCCATGCATGATTTACGGGGGCTGACTAACTGCCTGAGCTGAGATGCTGACAGCACTGGGGTGCTGCATGACCTCATTTGTTTCACATTTTCAGAAGTAGTTGGGAAGGGAGGGGGTCTCCCTGCTATTGCTGAGAAAGCTCTGGGTTTGGCCTAGGCAGCCAGTCAGTCTGTCAGAGACATGCACTCCACATGCTGTTTAAACACAAGTTGCAGGAGAACATCACTTTCCTTTGGGCCAGACCCAAAACCCATTGCAGTCAAGGAGAGTCTTTCCATTGGCCTTAATGGGGTTCACAACAGGCACATAGAGCCGAATTTGTCAGCTTCCTTCAGCTTCAGTAACATCACTCCTTCCATATGGCCACACCCTTTCTGGGCGGGCCTCCTCTGATCATCACAGTGCAGGGGTGAATCTCTCCTCTTTCCTGCTTACACCTCCTCCCCCGCCACCGCGCAATGCCAGTAACACATCAGAATGGTGATTCAGGGAGAAAGATCTCATGGGAGCAGAACAGCTCTTTGACAAAAGAGGCAGGCATGGAGGAGATCCAGGAGCCTGGGGCAGCATGAAGGAGGGAGCTGAGCCAGGGAGGAGAACTTGGAGGCAGGGGCAGGAAATGGACTCAGTAGGGCAGGGGCAGGGGGGACCTCAGGGGTAGGGAAGGGGGTGATTTATCAGCCAGAGGTGGCTTCAGTAGGTAGGGGCAAGGGGGATCCAGAGTTGGGAAGATCTAGGGACAGAGAATGGACTCAGGAGGCAGTGGCAGGAGTGAAAAGGTGGGGTTCTCCGAGTCACATTAAGCCCCATGGCATGTTCCAATTCAGCAAAAGAAATGATTGACCTAGGAGGAAGCAGGAGCAGAAAACCTAAGCCAGTCACGGTGAGTGAGCAGCGAGAATCTGCAGCTGAAGGCCTCTGGGGCCTGGCTTTAGCAGGGAGGCCTCCTCCATGTCCTCCCCCCTTGCAGTTATCCTTGAATATATTCCAATTGCTTCTGCGTGAATCTCTGGGACCCTGGGAGGGTGGTGGCAGAGCACTGGGACTGAGACGCCTCTTGCCTGTCATCTCACTCACTCTCTTCCCCTCGGTGACTCATTTTCAGGTCACCCGTGAAGTGGGAACATTTCACACTACACGCCTGGTGCTGATTTGAGGAGGAGATGTGAGTGTAGCCCCAGGGCTCCTCCTCTGCACTCCGCCTGGCTTGCTGGAGGCACCAAGAGTTTTATTTCAGATGTATAATGAGGAGGAAAAAAAACAGATCTATGAGTGAAGCAGCAAAATAAACAGTGAGGAGAGCGTGTGCAGGAGGGAGATGCAAATGCACTGAGCCAGATCCATCCTTGAACCAGTGTGAGGGCAGTACGGGCGGCCCTCGGCATGGTCTAGGGTACCCCCCTTGCCCTGTACCTCTGCTTCAACAGCCCCTAGGAGGCTGTGCAAGGACACAGAATCGGCAAGGCCCTGGCCATGTTCCCTCAAGCCCCTTTCCCCTTCCAGCCTGCCCACTCCACCCTAGTAACCTCTGGCACTTGGGGCTGCAGAGCCAAGGTATAGGAGCCCCCTGCACTAATGCTAGTGATGCTCCCTGGTATGTCTTTAACCCTGTCCTGAGGCCCCATTAGCTACAGTTACTGGCCCAAAGGGGCTGCAGGGCAATGATGAATCAGCCCTGCTGCCTGTTTGATTTCACTGCTAAGGGAATGGAATGGGAGAGAAGCACAGCATTCCGTATTGCCAATTCAAAGGGTATGTTAATGTTCATGAGGGAAACAGCACGGTTGGGGAATCTGCTCAGAGGGTACAGAGCTGTTCAGCCTATGTGCTGTCATTTCACAGACAGCCCCGGTCTGCAGTGACTGGTAGCTGTTACTATACAATGGCTACTTGGCGGTCCATTTGAAATAAGTTGGGATTGTTGGTCCAGTTGTCAATGGATAGGTAGCTACAGCACAAAAGCCATTAATCGGCACACTGCAGTGATTGCTGCTATGTAAATACAATAGATATGGCTTTGCCTGGTGCCCCTAACACAGTGAGACCCCATCCTGTTTGGGGCCTTTGGGCTATACTGTACAATAGCTCTGAAATAATAATTAATCATTAGAGCTGAGCATATAATTCACTGATCAGTTTGCTTGCCCAGCTGAAAAAGCCCCCCAAAATGTGATTCATTTTGAACTGAAACTGAATTTTTTCAGTTTTTCTCACCAAAATGAAAAAAAAATCATTTGGATCAAACAACATGTCTCCAATGTTGATTCGAAATGTCAGTTTGAAACGAAATGTCAAAACAGTTGGTTTAGAAGATGTCAAAACCAACCATTTTGACATTTCTGACTTTTTTCCCTTTTTTGTAGGGGGCAGAACTATTTCCTGAATTTGACCCAAATTCGCAAACAGCGCCTTGAAAAATGCATGTGCATTTTCAGTGCCTTGAAAAATGCATGTGCTGAAAATTTTTGCCCAGCTCTACTAATACTAGAGAGATGAAGAATAAATATACAGACAAAGCAGATGATGAGTGAATCATGGACCCTGAATTCCCCTCCCAATCCGTGACTCTTGCACCATCACTGCCTGTGGCTAAAGGATTTCAATCTACCAGAGCAGACATTCTGGATCCTTTTATCAGCACAAAGTCCATACCGATATGTTTCAAATGAATAGTAGAGATCTTCCTGGTAATTTAGCCCAAGCAAAGACTGCTCCAGAAAGTCGCATTGAGCAGAAAAGATATCATATGGTTTGATGGGACTGAGAGCTAATAAAGGTTGGGGATGAGACAGATAAATTACTGCATTTCACAAGGTCAGTTAGAGCTAAAGAGATTCTATTATAAGCAGATTGTATGTGAGCAATAAGTGTATTGTGGAAGAGAAATAATCTTCTTATGATTTTAATTTAGCCACCATTTCAGGTTTTGTGAAACTGGCAAAAGATTCAAAGGAGCATAAGTCTGACTGGGCTTATTTTAGTTTTCTCTGTCAGCTAGAAAATCTAAGTAATAGCATCAACTCCACAAAAGAAAGACACTGGATCCCTGAGAGAGAAACAAGCTAAGAGTTCCCCTTTCTTCTTTATTGTTTTCATCTTAGCATCTTCTTTAGTGTAGCAAACAAGATCTCATCCCTGGAGGAAAGGTATGAAAACAAAGGAGAAGTGGTGACTCATGGCACTGCTGGTAAATCAAATAATGATATTTAATCATTCCTTTTTCTCTTCTGGCTCAGAGGAAACTGAGGGCCACTGCAGACAACAAAGGTTAAATCCAGTGTCCTCGGCAGATTCTGCCATTTCACTGGGCTACAGTGATCTTCATTTTCTGTCTCAAACTGCCATGGGTGTTGCTGTGCACTGGCCAACAGTTGCTGTGGAATCACTTCACAGGTAGTGGAGGGGGAACTGATCACTGGGAAGCATTTCAAGATGCTTCTGGAGAACAGCACTATAAGGAGCAATCATGCCTTGAGCAGAGTGTCGTCAGCCTTACTGACTTCAACAGACTTCCAGAGCACTCTGCAAGCTGCAGGATATAGCCATTAAAGAAGGAAGCATGGGGGAAACCTTGTCTAGTGGTTAGATTAGGGGGGCTGGAAGTCAGAACGCTTTGGTTCTTATTCTAGCTGGGCTGCTGTCTCAAAGTGTGACCATGGAGAAGACACTGAACCTTCCTGGGCTTTGGTTTCCCCATCTGCAAAATAGAGACAATAAAGATTGCCCACTCCCCATCAGCAGAGAGGAAGGCTGGTGTCACCAGGCAGCACTTCTCCCCAGCTTCCAAACACTGACTGCCACACCTACTCTCCTTTAAGGTTTATTCTCTTAAAACAGACAGAAAACAGTCTCTGATTTCTCCTTGCCTCTCAAGCTTTAGGCCACCACTCCCAGGGGGTTCTCTAGAGCTCCTACTCCTGGTAGCTTTAGGGACTGGGTTCAGTCTCTGGTGCTTCCATAGACTCCCTGTGTAACCTCAGGCAAATCAGTTAATCTCTCATTCCCCACCTCCATAAAAGGGTGGGTAATCATGCTTGCTTTGTTAGTCTGTGGACAAATTGGAGAGAGTCTAGAGAAGAGCAAATGATCAAAGGTTTAGAAACCTTTAACTGACCTAGGAGGAAAGGTTAAAAAAAAAACTTGGCCTGTTTAGTCTTGAGAAAAGAAGCAGGGGGGAGAGACCTGATAGTTTTCAAATATATTAAAGGTTGTTCTAAAGAGATTTGATCAATTGTTTTCCAGGTCCATTGAAGATAGGACAAGAAGTAATAGGGTTTATTCTGCAGCAAGGGAGATTTAGGTTAGACATGAGGAAAAACTTTCTGGCTATAATGGTAGTTAATCTCTGGAATAGGCTTCCAATGGTGGTTGTGAATCCCTATCATTGGAGGTTTTTAAGAACAGGTTGGATGAACACCCATCAGGGATGGTCTAGGTTTATTTGGCCTTCTTCATTGTAGGGGGCTGGACTTGGTGATTTCTTGAGGTTCCTTCCAGCCCTACATTTCTGTGATTCTGTGTAAACTTTTTGGGATCCTTAGTTGAAGAAGCTATACAAGGGCAAAATATGATAACTGTTATTGTTACTATTTGTATACATGTACATTATTAACAATGCTTTTTATTGTATTATTATTTATTATTATTTATTTTTTACAGGCAGAAGCCAATTTCTTAGTGTCAAATGGTAACAAAACAGGGCAGCCCGTATTCAGGCAAAATCACCCTTGAACCTTCAATAGGAATTTTGCCTGAGTAAAAATTGTGCAAGAACAGGATTTGGCCAATTAGTAATAGAGGGGTAGGATTAATTGCTCATCATGCTACAAAAATAATACAGACAAAAGTGAACAGCTTTCTCTTAGCTGTCAGTCAAGAGAAATACCCTGAGTCTCTTGTTGTTAACTTAGTGAATGCATACTTTAGCCATTTGGAAGTGAAGAGAACTTAAATGACAGGAAACGCATGCAATTTAAATCCTCTCTTGGATAAAATGAAAGAAGACTTTTAGGAGACACAGCAGATTGTCACGACTGAGGGAAATTAATATAATTTTGTGATAAAATGTTAATCTTAATTATATTTTTTTATTTGTAATTGTCTGCTCGCTGTGGCTTGTCTCATTACTTGAAAAGCTAGAATGTGTGAGCTTCTCAGTTTAGCTGCAGTCATGGGATTCCCAGATTAGACAAAGCAAACTGAGGGTTCATGTATAGAGCTTGTTCTCTGATTTAGGTTTCATCATTACAGGCCAATGAGACTCATGAGGATGGTCAGAGAAGGCTTCATAGTCATAGCTCTGCCAGGCAGGAGTAACTCAGTGCTGATAATTTTCAAATTTGCAATCAGCCCTCCACCCCCAAAATCATGAGATTGGCTAAAAAATCATGAAATTCTAAAAATAATATATTCTGGATTCTTTTTATTTACCTGCTGGATCTGAACCTTTAACCTACACATGGGTCAAGTTTTCAAGCTTTTCTCCACAGCCCTGAGGTCTAGAAACTTGCTTTTTATTTTTTATTTTCTTTAATGAAAGTTGAAAATCTCATATAATAACTCCTAGAGCTGGGGCTTTAAGACAAATACCAAACATTGAAGGATAAATTATTGAGAACATTGGGATCATAATGATCGTCTAGACTGACCTCTTGCGGGGAATTTCACCCACTGATTCTTGCATCAGGCCCAATAGCTAGCGGTAGAGGTTGGAGCATCTCTTTTTAAAAGGCATCTATTCTTGATGTAAAGACTTCAGGTCAGGGGGAAGACAACATAGCAATGTGAGTGCAAAAGCATGGGTAGTTAAAAGTCAGGAGGCATTGCGCTATGCTGCAGCGGGACACGGAGTTGATTTATCATGGGTCAGTAATGAACACAGGACAGAGCACAGGTGCTGGGGGGCGGGGAGGGGAGGCCTGAGAGTAGCCCCCAGGCTGTGTCTCCACCCCTCCAACCCAGGGCAAAGTGGAGGGTCTACAGTTTCCCACAGCTGCCTGCACAGCTCTTACCCCGACTTGGCTTCCAGCCTGGCTTGGTGGTGGGACCTCAGGGGTGGTAAGAGCCACTTAGTCTGTGGCTGCCCACAGTTGTCTGAGGAGCCGGGGCTCCTAACAGTTGCCGAGGCTCCCCAGACTGCTCTTACCGGGGCTGGGCTCCATCTTCCTGCCTGGCCAGGGGGTAGGACCTCAGGGAGAAGAGAAGGGGTGAGGCCCATGGTGAAAAATTGGAGAGTCATGGCCCCTTGCCCCCCCTCTCCATTCCAGACCCCTGAACACGGTGCATACAGTGCTTCTATACGTGCTCTGGGACAGGGTGTACAAGGCCCTTTGAAGCCCCCTATTGGAGGCCTCACAATCCTACCTCTACCCACCCCAGAAAAGGAGCAGTGAAGGTGGGTCCTCCATGCCTGCCTAGAAAGGCTGCAGGGAAACAGGTGATCAGAGCTCAGCATAAAAGGAGCTGCACAGTTGCATATCAGTTGCTGTCTGGGACCAGAAGGGTAATGGAGACTGGAAGACTGTGAAACTCCCCAGGTAAAGTGACCAGGGTGAGTCCCTGCTGAAATAGGGAACAGACAGAGAACCCTGAGGTCAGGGTGAAGAGGAAAGGGCTGTCTGGGAACAGCAGCAGCAACTCTTACAGGAAGTAGCACATGGCTTCTATTTGTAGGGTCCCTGGGTCAGAACTCAGAGTTATGAGTGGGTGTGGGTACCCCACTGGCAGGGTGGCCTAAGCCCCAAGAAAGGGATAAAGCCTCTTCAGAGGCCCGAGAAAAGGGCAAGCCTTAAGGAGTCTCCAGGGAGAAAGCCCTGGGGGCACTACCCTATACCAGGGCAGACATGGACTTAAAGCTAGCCCAGGAGGGGCTGAGAATTGAGTCCAGAGAGTGGGCTGCAGATATCAACCAGGGCGCAGGCTCTGTTCGACCTTTTATACCGGAAGGGGTTTGTTCATTCACATATTGGCTGTGTGTGACTTGGCCAGAGGACGGAGGCACTGAAGACCCACCTGACAAGGGCAGCAGCTGACAGAGGGCACCGTGAGCCCAGAAAGTGCAGGTTCACACTTGGCTGACAGGAGGTGCTCATGAGAAGTGAGTGTCCCCTGGCACATGCTCCTTTGGGTTAAGAGGAAATATCTACGCATTGAGATGTTCCTATTATGTACACAGAATCACAGAGACTGTGACCAAAGCTTTTCTTACTGTGTCAGACACGTGCAAAAAATATAGGAAAACATTTGTAAAAAGAAATGAAAATAAGTAACTGGTCTTTGCTCTGTTTGCCAGAAGCTGGGAATGAGTGATGATTACCTGTTCTGTTCATTCCCTCTGAAGCACCTGGCATTGGCCATTGTTGGAAGACAAGATACTGGGCTAGATGGACCTTCAGTCTGACCCAGCAGGGCCATTCTTATGTTGTTATGCTCTCCCTCTTGAAAGGAGATGCCAATATCTGATTTTTCACTCTTCAGACTTTATGGAAATGGGGAAAATAAGGAACTTAAAAGGGTTCATGTAATTAACTTCATGGCAGCCAAAATGGGAGGAAATCCTTGCACTGGTTAATGGGTGTGGTAGGAGCATCAGAGAAGCAATTTTTGCCTCAGCTCTAGATTAGACATGCAGCAGCAGCGAGCTCAGATTTGGAGAAAGGCCTGATGGGGCCAGAATTTATAGTTTTATTTCTTTCAAATGTTTTTTTTACACGTCCTTTACTGAATTTTGACATATTACAAAAGCTAAAAGAAAATGAAATGTCAGTGTAGCAGCTCCTGGTGCCTTTCAGCCAGGATTGCAAGATTTCGGATATCGTCTACATCCCAACAACCAAAGTGTTTGCTTGTAGCTCTGGAGAGGAGTGGGATGGAGAATTAATTATCGATGTTTGCCTTAAATTCTTTATCAAGTAAGATTCCCATTGACTTATGTCTGTGAAAGGACCCTAGAATTCGGTTCAGTAACTTGAAGAAAACTTTGCCAAGGCAAAAGAGGAATTTATGCATATTTAAGTCCTGCATAAATTACATTAAATCCTGTAAAAATAAAAAGCTTTGAAGATCTGGCACCTGAAATGCTGGCTGGCAGGCACTGTCTGCAGGAAGCTAGATTGGTACTCCATACAATGCAACACAAGCCGCGATTCCTCAGACTCTATTTATGAATCATCATCACAGATTTTGAGGACCAGAATATCCAAGGCTTAACATTAGTTTTACTATGTTTTCCAGCTCCTGTAAAACTAAATTTGTTGTATGTTGATCTGGAAGGTATAAAACGATGTGAGGTGGAAGTAGTAGAGCCAACAATGGAGTGGAAAGAGAAACTCACACTATGCAATGGGTGTGAAAGAGCCTGATTGATATGAAGGGAAAAAAAACTCACTCCCTTTACGGGGCAGTTTAACAGCCTTTGGGCCTGGAAATTGGCAGAGTGAACCATTTCTCATAATTAGCCAAGGGCCTGAGCCGTGAGGCTGAGATGCAGATCTGGGTCAGAACTTCCCTGGAAGTTGTAGGGAGGGTCAGATTCAGGCATTTCTCATCAGATGGAAGTGTTTGTAGAAGAGGACTCTCGGAAATGTCTTGAGAGATATGGGGGTTTGGAACAGGGCACCCTGCCCCTTTAAGGGTGAGGAGGCCTGAAGCAAGCCAGCCCTAGTTGGTTAGCCTTGCCCTGCTACACCTGTGCTATGTGTTAGACTCAAGGGAAGGAAAGCCCAGCAGCTGGGAAGGAAGGTGCTTTGGCTGCTCTGAAGCTGGGTTTGAGCTAGGAACTGGCTGAGGTCTGCCAGACAGCCTGAGCAGGAGGGTAAACCTGACCTGGATGGTTGGGTTACCTGGAGCCCAGAAGCCAGTGGCCAGACAATGAGGCAGACCATTGTTGTTGGAAGCTGGCCTACAGGAGGAGGCTGCAGGCTGAGCCTAGCAGGGCTTAAGATACTTTTTTTTATGTGGTTTTGGACTTGGTCTTGGCCTAAGGGGCACTGCTACCCTGGAAGGGGTTGAGCTCTTTGAAGTGGTTTGACCAGAGGGTCAAATCTCTTCTGTGGGGGCAGTAGGCTGAAGCAGCGTTTAATTTGTGCCAGGGCTGAGCCACGGCACCTCTAGGCTTGCCACATCTGTTATGAAAGTAAAAAAAATTGCTTGAGCCCTGGCACCTCTTTCACTACAAATTAAGCACTGGGCTGAAGACCATTGTGAAGAAACTAATGCAAAAGTGCTGCAGTGTTGGGTCTCGCCACGAGGGGACGCTCCAGAACGGGAAGTCTTGTAACAGGGTTGGTGATGAGTGGTACACTAAAACCTGGGAAATTTAGATCAGCAGTCAAAACCGTATCCACACATCTTGGATTTGTAAAGCTGGGCTAGAAGTCTCCAAACAGGCTTTCTTTTGAGGTTCACACTACAACTCACTCCCAGTCAGACCAGAAATACTCAGAAAAGGACTGATCTCATGGGATCTGGGCACTTATGCTTCCACCTCAAACCCCAAAGAGTCCAGAAATGAAAAATAACCAGAAAAGGTTAAGCAAACAACAACAAGGTGCCCCTAGAATTGAGCAAAGGTTTGATTGTAGAATGGGAGGAGGAGGCTGTTCTATAATGTGACAAAGGTAGTGTTCTAGAACTGAATAATGACTGGGTTTTACAATAGAGAAAGGAACTTCTAGACTGGAGTAAAGGTTGAGTTCAGGAACTCAATAAAGGTTGATTTATAAAATAGAGTCAGGGTTTTGCTCCAGGAGAAGGTACAGGGTTTGTTTTAGAGTGAGTACAAGTTGGGTTCTAGGCAGTGCAATGATTTCATTCCAGAACCAAGTGACAGGTTCTTGAAATGAGAAGAAGGTTAAGCAAGCTCTTATTTTGCTGAATCATACCAACCCTTGCTATGGCTAGCTGCCCTTGTTTGCTTGGACTCTTTTTCTGTAACGGGGCAGTCTGAATTTGAGCTGCTTTCACTAACCCCACTGCATGGCTGACTGCTCTAGTGCTGTTTGGCTGCCTGTGTTCTACGGTGCTGCTGTGCTTTGAGCAGTGCCTGGTCTGTGCTGCCATCATCCTGGTGCTGCTCCCTCCAGAACTTGGGATATCTCTCCGCCAACCAGCTGAGTGGTGTGAACTTGGGAACTGGTGCAAAGTTACAGCCCAGGAAGGTGGGAGAGAGGATCTCTGGACCTTAGGAGGAGATTCTGGAGGCCAACAGCAGCCCTGGAGGACTTTCTGGAAATATTTCCATATCTTTTATCTCCTCCTCACTGTGTGAGGTACAGGGAAGAGTATATAACTCTCAGGAAGTGCTGAACTGGTTCTAGCCTCATCCTGGGAATAAGAGAGAACCAGCTCAGTAACCAGTGCATAGCTCCCCCTTCCTCCCAGTCTATGAGAGGTTCCCAGCCTGCTCATGCTTGCAAGGGCAGACCCAAGAACATGTTTCACATCAATGTGTTCCTTAGGCCATTTCTCAGGTACCATCAGCACTGGATGGATCTTTACCATGAAATGCTGCATCAATGTTGCATCTACTCCAGGCGAGCTCATTGTCCAAGTCGATTGCAAATAAGAGCTTGTCTACACAGGGAGGTAAAGATTATTATGCAGTGAGTTGTACACTGATTGGTGTGTAATAGATAACTTAAAGTGACAGCTGTTTCCTGTTTGTCTTTATCACTGTGTACGCATGACAGAGACTTTGTGTGGAGTAAGTGTATTCTGTGGTAGGCCATGCCTTTTCCTGGGCTCTGCATACGGGACAGTAGTAGTAAGGGGAATGGGTGACAGCATGTGTGTTGACATTTATAGTTTGCATCAGCTTTTTTAAAATCTTCGGGAGACACTTATGGGACCTGAATAATAAGAGATTGGGTTTGCATGGGGGATCTCAAGGAAATACCTTGAGAAGGTAAGAGCTTGGGTTATTTTAGCCCCATAATTAGCTCCATGAGGCACAATAGTCTGAAAAACACAGACACAATTACCAAGATATTGGGGTCTATTCAGAGACTGCATTAAATGTGCAGTTACCTAGTGCTACTTGCGTTTCTGTCTAAACCTAATCTATCTGCACTTCATACTCATCTAGCACTTTGTTGGCACCATTACATTTAATCCTTCACAACAGTAACCAGAAGGTTGTTATCCCACTATATTGCGTAACTAAAATCCATCCTATGATCAGAATAGAGGCTAGATTCATTCTGAAAATGATCCCCAAACTCCACACTGCCTCTCAAACTGAGTGAAGCCCAAAGAATGGTACAGGTGATACAGTTCAGCCTTCCCAGAGAATACAAATTACCCGGGTATTTTAAATCCAGTGGAATTAAAAACACATCAAGAGATATTCGCTTGTGGTACCAACCAAGAATGCTTTGCACTAGCTAAATCCAGCCAGGTTATTTTTATTGATCTTGTCTTTCCTGCTCAGTTTGTCTTCAAATCACCAAATAGGTCAGATTTGCTCATGGACTGGTGATGGGAGGTAGGGCTTTGTACCTCATACTACTGCTTTCAATCCACCTGGTGCAGCAGTAACCACAAATTACCATCCCTGTGGATGACATGAAGTAATTGGGTTGGGTTTAGTTCAGTCTTCAGTGGATCAGGTGTCCATCTTCCCAAAATAGCCACTATAGTTGACCCCGTGATGTGTGGCGGAGGCCAAGGACTGACCTAGACCCTCATGCCAAGATGTTCCCCATAGGCGAGGGGCAGCATGAAGGAAGCCTTGCCTGCTCTGGGGCCAGAGAGAGGATGTCAATCTCCAATGTTGCCAGTCTTTTCACCAGCCATTAAGTTTTGTTGAATAGATGAAACCTGTTTCTCCTCTTTCCGTTAAAAATTCTGAGCATCTCTTCCCCTCATCACCTCCAAAGTGCCCTGTGCGCACAATGCCCAACAAATAGCATCTCACAAAGACAACACCAAAGATTCTTGGGACCATGTGCAGTCTTCGCCGAGTTGTATAGGAGACTTATTGAAACTGGTGATACTGGCTCTTCCAAGCCTCTCTCAGCTCACTGCAATACATTTCTGATGTTAACAGCTAGATGAAGCCAAAGCTGGGGTATAATTAAACTGCGCAGCGGCAGTTCAGTCAGAGCACTCTTCAGTGGAGATGTTAACGGGCTCCACAGTGAGACAAGAGAGACTCATGATATAAGCTATTCTCTTGTTCTTGATTGAGATGTATCTTCCAGACTGGTGGCAGCTGGTATGTGCGGTCTGGCTTGGACATTGCATAGCTCCAAGGGTGTAAACAGAGGATGGAGCAAGGGATCAGAACTTCTGGGATCTATTCTTGGCTCCACCACTGAGTTGTCTGTGTCCATGGCAATCTCATTAAGGAGAAAAGGGAGTTGTGTTCTTTTTGCCTTTTTTATGCTGGGCCACCTCCAGCACCTATTCCTGAGAGGAGGGACCACCAGGTTGAGAACCCCTGTCCCCATATTAAGTATCCTAACACCTTCTTGATAATTGTCTGGAATGAGCCATCTTGATTATCACTACAAATTTTTTTTTCTCTTGCTGATAATAGCTCATCTTAATTAGCCTCTTAGAGTTGGTGTGGCAACTTCCACCTTTTCATGTTCTCTGTATGTATATATATATATATCTTCTTATTATATGTTCCATTCTATGCATCTGAAGTGGGCTGTAGCCCACGAAAGCTTATGCTTAAATAAATTTGTTAGTCTCTAAGATGCAACAAATACTCCTGTTCTTTTTGCGGATACAGACTAACATGGCTGCTACTGTGAAACCTGTCCTAGATTTAAATTCCTCTGAACTTGGAGACAGTTCAGACCTGGATCCAAAACCAAATCCTAGTTTGGGTTGCCCTGAATTTCATGAGAGTTTGGAGCTGGATCCAGGTATGTGTAGCACAGTTTAGGACTCATCTCTAACAAGAATAAAATTCTGAACAGTCAGGCTGCTTCCCCACTCCAGTCCTGTTCTGCTCTATGGAGTTCCTGAGTCTCGCTGGGATAATTCCCATTGCCTGCCCTTTTTGTAACTTTAGTCACATCACTGGGCCCAGGACAAACTTTCTCCTAAACCTTTCCAGAGGAGTCAACACACATTCAAGGCCCAGCTCCCTTTGGATCTATTTTTAAGTCTTTTTAGCTTGTAATTAGTCCTAAATTAAGTCTAACTTCCCTCTGACTGTTCAGTATTTCAGTTCACTTCAGGCTCAGTCCAGTTCCTAGTGGGAAGGTGTTGACATCAGAGAAAAAGCCCCATCACTGGCAACAGCTCTCCCTCTTGCTAGCCACCTCAGTGGAGTGCACCCAGAGTGAACTCCATGAGTGGCCCTAGAGAAGTGCTCCTGGGGTCAGGGCAGAGGCTTGCAGGCAAGACAAGTGCGAGAATTTGGGCCCTGCCTCTGTGTGTTAACAGGACACAGGCAGCGAGGCTGAGTCTCCAGGGCTGTTCATCCACAAATGCAACAGCTCTGTAATACTGTTAGCAGGCAGGACAATAACAGCCCCAAAGCAAGTACTCTTGAGCCCAGCGTGTGCTCAGTCAGCAGTGAAATGGAGTGAACACCCAACTTGTGTCAGCGCATCAGTGTGCAAAGTGCCAGACTAGTGAGAGCAACTCTCTGCCGCCAGCACACGGAGCTTGCCCATGGCACGAGCCATGTGGGTATGCATGGGTGCCACTGTGGATCAATGATTCATAGCGGCAAGGAGAGAGCAGTCTCCTCAGCACTAGGCACAGGAGTCCATGCACACAGACTCTCAGGGCAGGGTTTGCCATGGTAACAACCCAACTCTCCATGCACTCCAGGTAGCTGGGTTCAATAAGTGTCTCCAACCAGGAGCATCCAGGGTTGGCCAATAGCCTTTGAGCTGCTTCTGTTTGGTTTCCTGCTCTCCCAGCTGGGGACTCTCATTTCTAGACCATCAGCAAGGCCCTTGCCCCTTACGGAAAAAGCAATCCAGTATTTGGCACTCTCATGAGAATGATTAGTCTCTGTGTGAAGTATGAGAGCGGCCTTTTCAATGTTCCTCCAAGCTTTCCTTCCCCCCATGGACGGATGAAGGCTGCATGCTGTTGCCCAACTGGTCCAGTCACCCAGAGAGGCTAAGTGTTTGCTTTGTAGCTTTTTAAGTGGAGTGGTTCCTTCATTTTTAGCCCTTGAGATCATCCACTTAGTGCCACTTAGCAGAGGGCATTTATTTCTCCCCTACAGATCTGGGGCTTATTTAAGTACAATAAATTAGCAGTACACAGTCCCTAACAAACCCATAATGAACAGTCAGTGTGCCTTCATTCCCATTCACCTGCTCAGCCCTTCCAGCTGCATTGCTTAAAACAAGATGATGATGGTTGTTGTTGTAGTTACAATATTTATATTGTAACAGCATCAGGAGACCCTGGCAAGATCAGGGCCCCATTGTACTGGGTGCTGTCCACAAACACAGAGAGAGAGAGAGCATCTCTGCCCCAAAGAGCTGACCGTCTAAAGAAACATGACAAAGAGTGGCAGTGGAAACAAAGGCACAGAGGACACAGACTCTATGACATCAGGGGCAGGTGGCTTGGCCTCTCTGTGCCTCAGTTCTTCATGTGTACAATGGAGGAGAATAGCCCAGCCCCCCAGAAGTGCTGTGAGGATAAATACATTAAAGATTGGGAGCTGCAGAGCTACTGTGGCAACAGGAGGCAGATGAGTACCTGAGTCAGAGGTAAGGGCCCAGATGTTTAAAGGTAGTTAGGCATCGCTGTGCTCAGTGTCACAACACTAACAGATTTAGGAGCCTTAATCTCATTTTCAAAAGGGATTTAGGCATGTAGGAACCTAAATTCCATTGACTGCTGATTAGATTTAGGCTCCCAAATCAGTTAGGTGTTGTGACACTGAGCATAGTGATGCACCTGGGCCAAAGCAAATGCCTAATGGTCAGGAGCAGAGTCAGGACTGGAACCTATGTCTTCTGGGTCCTAAGCTGCCTCCTGAGACAGTAAAAGCCTCACAACCGTCTATATAGTCACAAACCACAGTGATTGTCACCTACAGACCTTGTTACTCCCATGCCAGCACCGTTAGCCTGTGTCTGCACTAGAGAAACTGCTGTGCTTGCGATGGTGGGGCACACCTAGCAGCCTTTGCTGTTCCCAGCCCTCCCCCCTCAGCCATTGTGGAAAAGGGTTACCTCACAGTGTGAGCAAGGTTGGCTGAGTTCAGTGCCCAGGCACAGTAGGAGGGGGTCTAGCACACTTTGCTACAGTGGGTGCTGAACCCAGGTGGCCCTCTCCATGCTGGGGGGCTGGGTAAGGGGATTGGGGTGTGTGTGTGCATGGGAAGGTGAATGGTGTGGGGGAAGCAGGTTGAGTAGGGTGAGGGATCACATGCTCAGGGCAATTTCCCTTTTCCCCAATCTGGGCAGTTCTGCTCTACATCAAGGTGGGCATCCCTGGGGGTCCCAGAAGGAAAGCTGGACAAGGAGTTGGAACTGGAGTACTTTCAGTTGCTCTGTTGTTTGTCAAAGAAGCTGTCTTGTAGCCTTCTTTAATAAGATGCCTCCTGTGAGGGAGGAGCATCTCCTCACGCTAACAGTCCCATCCACCAATCCAGGCAGCAGTTTCTGCCACGCTTCCCCTCTAGCGCCTTGCACGAGCAGCAGATTTACAGAATTCATGGACAGCCCCTCCATTCTATCCAGCAGGCAGCAAAATTCAACTGCTGGAGAGACAAACACACACACGGGAAGGGCAGCAAAAGCAAGAGAATGCCAAGGAAGGCTTGCTGGGCTGGCAAGGGGCCTCCTGCGTGTGAAGTACATTGTTACTTTCATGCATCCTCAAAGCATGAGCAAGTGGTCAGCTGAGGTCAGGGGGAAACCCTGTTCCCAGACCCATGGTAAAATATCACACAGTTAGAGTAACACTCATAGAATGCACCTTTCTTCTGAACCATCACAACTGACTGCTATATGAGATTGGGTATCACATGCACCAAGAAACTTTCCCAGAAAGAAACTCTTCTGTTCTCTATCGGTAATGATATTATTTACAGATTGTGTCTGGTTTTTCCAACATTGTGAGGAGGGACCCCGCTACTAGCTCAGAAATGCAACTTCCATCAAACCAAATGCTTCACCTTCCTGTCTGGGCATGATTTTTCCTCTTACCTAATTTAGTCCAGGGATCATACTGCTTACCTTACGGCACCACTTCATGGTACTGCAATTAATTTGCTCCCAAGAAATCAGTGCATTGCAATGATGAGGGCAAAATTTTCATGAACTTTCTCTTCTTTCATTCTTGTAATTGATTAGCCTCCAAATATCAAGGAGATAATTATTAAGTCCTAGTAGGACACTTCATTCTCTATCAGAGGTATTCTGTAGGGGGGAAACCTAATGATTGCATCTGATCCACGGTGGAAACTGGATCTATGCTGGAGAGTAATGAGATCTTCCATTTGTTTATAAAAGGTATTACAATCTTTTGTACTGCATTATTTTGATAGCCTGGTTATCTTCAGTTTAAGAACAGCATCTCTGAAGGAATCTGATTTTCACTATCAAATACCAGTCCCTTGGTGGAAAATACTAGAAGGGGAAAAAAATGGTTTTCATTTCCTTGACTTTCTAATTTCTCTCTCGCTCATCTTCAGTTTTCCAAACTTCCCAACTAGTGATGACAGCTAAGGTCAAAACTTGCTTAAATCACGTAATGGTCAGGAACAGAAAAAGTGACAGGGTTTGTGGGTCTGTCTTCACAGCAGAGTTAACTTGAGTTATCAACTTACTCCTCTCGAATTGGGAGCAGCCACATGGCAAAGTAATGTCCACACTGCACCGAGTAATTGGATTAGCAGCACAGAGTGCTAGTTGTGTTAGCTGTGTTCACTCGAGCTGTAGCCTACACCCCTGAGGGGCTGACCAGCTGGAGTTAAAAGCGCCAGCATGCTCAGGTGAAAGGATTTTGTGTGTGTACCGGACTCAAGTTAGGGGCAACTCTTGAGTTTTAGCTCAACTCTGCACTGAAGACAAGCCTGAGTCTCACTCAGACTCACACCCTTTTACATCTCTCTAGCAGCGTATGGGGCCTTGAAGTGAATGTAAATAGCCCCCGAGAATCCGCACTGTGCATAAGGCCTGCTCAGCCAGTGTGGAGCTAGTATAAGGGCTCCGTGTCAACCCTGCTCCCAGCTGCTGGCATAGAGGTGGATTGGGGCACGTCAGGGACAGGCACTGGGCTAATCCTAATCTCTGTTTTACAGGTTCCACAGGGGCTATAGGAAGCAGAGCATTCACTGGGAGCTGGGCAGACCCCTGTACAGTCCCAGGATATAGGGAATGCAAAGGTGCCTTAAAGCCCACCTCCCTCGTGGACCCACACCCGTCCCTGCTCCAAGCACAGGAGCAGTGACTGCCTGACTGGCTCTCAGAGTGATGTTAAGTAACTGGCTCTTGTGGCTCTCTGAGTAATGTTAAGTTGTTTGCATTGCATGCATTGGAGCAAATGATTTTAATGCTGGCATCTAATTTTGCCCTGCAGTTTTGCATCCTCGATCCGTTTTGGGTAGGCACAAACAATGGCCCCAAGCTTTCTGCCTGCTTGCTTCCTTGGTCGGTGCCATTAGCAGGCTAAATGCAAACATTTGTGTCTTCAGAATGGCATCCGAGTTGACAGAGGGTGCACAGTTGTCTGGAATTTGTGCAGGCTGTAGCTTGCTCGGCACACTGGGATACCCTGCTTGCCTTTGTCCTCTTCAGGTCCAAACCTTCACCCATTTCCATGGCACACCTGTGGTTCCTGTGCCATGGTCTAGCCCCCTACTCTTCATAATTTTCTCCCTTGCACCTTTTTTCTTACATGTTTTCTGCTCCTTCCTGCACTCTGCGAACCTCTCCTTTGGGAGAGCTCTGCTTCCACCACTGCACTGTCCAGATCGCTCTCTTCTCGCTATATGCAGGAGGACACTTAGGACCCACCTGTTCATCACTATCCATCATTTTGTCTTGTCTTTACTGTAAGCTCTCCACAGGACATCTAGTTTGTCCGTAAAACATCATGCACCCTTATGGCCCTAGAGAAATAATGACATACATGGGAATATAGGAGCTGCTACCTCAGAGCAGGACAGTGCTCCATCTAGCTCAGGTTCCTGTCTCTGACGGTGGTCAGATACCTCAGAGGAAGGTGCAAGTAACCCTCAAGAGGGCAGTTATGGAATCACCTGCCCCCAGGGAAAGAATCTTCCTCTCCCCCCTGCATTAGCATTTGGCTCAAGCCCTGTATCAATCATCATTCTTTCCACACCTTCGGGTGCAGAAGGCAGAACTCAAATGACACCAGTCATCCCTGTCCTGGGCTCGTGTTTCCAAGTCTTTTATATTCCATTGTAATGCCACTTCAGCCATTATTGTGCTGCAAAATCAGCCTCTCCATTTCTTGCCCTGGGGGTCGCCAAAGACGTGCTATAATCAGGCATTCTTAAAAGGTGTCCCAAATGTGTCCATCTTTTTTTCCATACATCTGGTACTGTTGTAGGCAGTTATGTCTATTCTAGGATCTGTTCATTACTGATTCTATCAGTCCATTTTACTTGGAATATTCTATGCAGACACCTGCATTGAAAGCTGTTTGGTTTGTGTTGGATCAATTTCGTGAGTTTTCCAGGACTCTGCTGCATAAGGAGGACTCTTAGGATGTTGCTTCTAAAGATCTTAAGTCTGGCATTTTTGCTAATCACATACAGCATTGAGTTTTTGAAATACAGCACTTGCGTTACTTATTCTGGACTGTACATCAAACAGGCAACCACCAGTCTCATGAATGATGCTCCTCAGATAAGTACATTTATTAATGGTTTTCAAGGCTTCACCTTCCAAGTCAATAAAATCATCAGTAGGTAAATTAATTTTCATAACTTCCATCTTTGATTTATTAATAATAAGACTTATTTGCTTGGCAGAATTTGCAAGACCATCTGTCTTCCACTGCATATTTTCGATTGATTTATTTATAAGACCGATGTGATCTGCAAAGTCTGAGTCTCCAAGCTCGCCGTTTATCCATGCAAGTCCGTGCAAGTCCATACTGACAGTCTGTTGCATGACAGAATGAATAGCGACTTGGAACAAGAGGCGGGGCTGGGCCGAGGATTTGGGGAGGGGTCAATAGGAGGCAGGGAGGGGGCAGAGATGGGCGGGTGGGCGGGTGGGGCCAGGACAGGGGGACGCAAGCACCCACCAGCACCAAGGAAAGTTGGTGCCTGTGTGTTAGTCGCATAGTTTATCTGCATATTGAACATTCTAATATAAATGTTTAATAATGTGAATCATTTTGTTGGGGACTCCATAGACTTGTATTATCGCCACAGTCATTCTCTAGCTTCACTATCAAATTCCTTTTGGAAATTTACAAAATTTACGCTCATTGGCAGCTGCCATTCATTGCCCTGTGCTACAGTATTACACAGGATGAAGATCTGATCTACGCAAGATTGATTTGGGTGAAAATCAGCTTGTTGTTCTCTAAGGCCTTGTCTACGCTGCCACTTTACAGCTCTGCATCTCTCTCACTCGGGGCTTGGCTACACTTGAGAGTTACAGCGCTGGTGGTGGCTTTACAGTGCTGTAACTTACGCCCCATCCACATTGGCAAGGCACATGCAGCGCTGTATCTCCCTGGCTACAGCACTGCATGTACTCCACCTCGACAAGAGGAATAAAGAGAACAGCACTGCTGTTGCAGTGCTGGAGTGCCAGTGTAAATAGGGAATAATCTTACTACGCTGTAACTGACCTCCGGGAACCTTCCCATAATGCTTTTAAGTAAAGATAACACTCTTTGTTTTGTTGTGATGCCTCTCTTTGTTTTGTTGTGAACTCGGGGCTCCAGGAGCTGCTTATCTAAAAAACACAGCTCCTGTTTGCTCGAGCAGAGGCAGGCAGGGGGATCCCTTTGGAATGTCCACAGCTAGTGTTTGCTTGAGGAGAGAAGCAGCAGAGCAGGTGGAGGGGGGGCGTTATGGAACAGCTGCTTATCTGGTCTGTGAGGAAAAAACAAAGAAGGCTATTTGCATTTAGTGAATGAGAGAGGGGTGGGGGAAAGGGTCGGAACTTGCAAGGCAGGGAGCTGACACAGTGTCAGCTCTACAAATCCACTCTCTCTGTCTCCCCCACGCTCCCTGTCACGCTCCACCCTACCCCCATCTTTTGAAAAGCACGTTGCAGCCACTTGAACACTGGGATAGCTGCCCATAATGCACCACTCCCAACACTGCTGCAAATGCTGCGAATGTGGCCACACTGCAGCGCTTTCCCTACACAGCTGTATGAAGACAGCTTGAACTCCCAGTGCTATACAGCTGCAAGTATAGCCAAACCCTCAGGGCTGTGAAAAAACACCCCCTGAGCACTGCAAGTTTCAGCGCTGTAATGTGGCAGTGTAAACAGTGCTGCAGTGCTGGGAGCTGCGCTCCCAGGGTATGGCTACACTTGCAGCTGTACAGTGCTGGGAGTTACAGCTGTTTTCGTACAGCTGTGTAGGGAAAGCGCTGCAGTGTGGCCACACTGACAGCTACCAGCGCTGCAGTGTGGCCACATTTGCAGCATTTGCAGCGCTGTTGGGAGTCAAAAAACCCAATGTCCGGAAAACCACACACCAGACCCTCTGGATCTTAACACAAGGGACAAGCACCTTCCCCACTTTGCCTCTCCAGGCTTCCGCTCCTGTTCCCTGAAAGATCACTATGATTTCAACTCCTGATCCCAAAAGAAGAGGGACCAGTCACCTTCCTCCACTCCTTCGTTTCCCCTCTCAGACTCTTCCTGAGAGAAATCGATATCCGACACAAAAAATACCTCTCTCCCCACAAATCCCTGTGAATCCAACCCCATCCCGCGGTTCACCAAATAAATATAACAATCAGGTTCTTAAACGAGAACTTTTAATAAAAAGAGAACAGTAACATTATCTTTGTAAATTTACAATGATTAGTACAGGGTTTTCGCTATAGCACTGGGACATTACCCTCCCAGCCAAGTATTCAAATACAAATTAAATCCTTCAGCATAAAATACAAATTGACTCCTTCCAGCCAACTGCACATCAAAAAGAAAACAACATAAGCCTAACACGCGTATACTATCTAGTACCTACTTTCTGACTGATAAGGCCTGTACTGGAAATTGGAGCAAACCTTTCACACTGTCCCTTAGGAGCCCCAATGAACAACACCAAAAACTAACAGCACACACATAAACTTCCCTCCCTCAAGATTTGAAAACCTGTCCCACTGATGGATTCTTCCGGTCAGTGACAGCCAGGGCCTACTGAACTGTACCCTTACCGTAAAAAATATAAATACTTCTGCTATAACTTTCTTATCTTTACACAACCCAGTCTACTAAAAATCCCCACTTCTACTACGGGATAATTCCAACGCAGCTGCTACTTGGAGACGTTGCAGCTGCTCTGCTGGTGCCTATAACAATTGCACCTGTGATGCCTATGGTCATTCTCCCCAAGTGTGGCCACCCAAAACGCTTGTAATGGCCTCCAGAGTATTGGATGATCCCAGAATCCGTTCCGCCCCTGTCCTATCAGTTCGCACTCTCCCTGCCTCAGTGACCTCCCCATAAATGCCCCAGATTTTAAAAATCCTCTCCTTATCTCAGCACTGGTGTGGAGTGCACTTCCAGACTGTCACGAGCTGCCCATGCTCCATCGCCAAACTCCCTATGTCCCTCGCGTCTGCTGTTGCTGACCTCATCAGGTTTCGTAGAAGCTGGCACGTCACAGCTGCGTGCTGCGCGCGTGCTGTACATTTACCTTAGTCAGATATCAAGGCCATCCCGAAAGGGCCATGACCGAATGCCGCGCAGTGCCAGGTCAATGAAGAGCTGCGGACGTGCCATTGCAAACCCACGAAGAAACCCCACTACGATCCTGCCCCACACCTGCCACTGTTACAAGACTGGATACGATACTTGTGGTGTACCCCCCTGCCCAATTCGAATGCACCACAATAGACACTTCACAAGGGACTAGGGGGAGAGGGAGTGATGAGAAACCAGACGGGTGGACTGGGTCGGGGAGACACCCCCAGAATCCACGATGCATGCAGCAGAGCTTGTAGCAGTCCAGCCCCGACTTGGTCAAAGCAACAGAAGAGCGGACAGTTACTTAAAGCGGCTTTAATTGCGGATGAAACTTTCTGGAGCGGAGGTTACGCATCATAGCATCCTAGATTTGAATGCCCTTGATCATGTCTTATCACTCCAGTACTTGCCTCAATCTCTTCAAGAATCATCGAATTGGGGCAATGCTGCTTGCCAAAGTTATTATAGGAGAGCCACTGGTCCCTTGTCCCAGTCAGGGGCTAACTCGTACTCTGCCCACAGTGCACGAGGTGGGACCTGCTGGCACACAGCAAGCATGCATAGGGCCAGGCGGAATCCCCTTGCTGTAGCAGACCCCTCCCCGCTCTTCCCAGACCCCCAGCACGAAATATCTTCCAGGATAAACTCCTGTGAAAATTTGGAGACTATCAGTTCACTCCCTGCAACAGTATTTTCTTTCCCAAGCACGAACCCTGCACATCCCTAACCAATCAGTCCCCCTACACAATTTCATGCTCTGTTGGTTATGTGCCCTGTGGTATGGAGAAATATGCAAAAAATAAGACGTAAACTCCTCACTGTGTGGAATAGACTGTCTGAGTGGAATTCAAGCCAGCTCCTACTGTTAATGTGCCATTTTTGCCCTTTTGAATTACCTGAACACTTGACTGCCCGTATCCACCGACTGCTCAGAGGCTTACAACCTCAAAGAAAGCTGCAAACAGCAAAGAGACATGCGAAAAGCAGTTATGCATACACTCTGCCGAGAGAGTAAAACAAATTGCAACTGAGGAAAAACCTGCAGACTCAGAAGAGAGAAAGCAGATCCGCCAGAGAAACCGCAACGGCTAAGAAGAAAAGACAAAACATAATAAGCATCCCTGTGTGCCAACACCTCTATCCAGTCACTCGGTAGCCATGCAGCAGAGCACTACCGATGCGCCCCCACCCCGTTCCAAAGCTCTTTCCCTTGCATGCCCCATGTCACTCCAAACCCCATTCCCCAGCAGCCAGGTTGCTTACTCCACCAGCTCCCCAACACCTGTAGTTCCACCAACCACCCTGAGAAACTACGACCCATTACCCTCTTCGCACTTCAAACCCTATCCCAGCATATTTTCATCCTGAGGTGTTGTTACCAGTCATTGCACAGCACCCAGACGACATATTTCAACCCTGACTGTACAGTTCACCACCCACCCCCCTCCCTTAGGTTCCCCAAAGCTTGTGTCTGGTCAAAAATTACTTCTTTATCCAATAAATGACCTCTTGCGCTGTTAAAACAACACAGTCTTATTATGCATTAAAGCGAACCATAGACTATCGTACCCAGATAGAAAACTAGGCACTGCCAAATCATTTTAGGAAACAGCTTCCTACTAACATTGTAAACCACGCACTATTCCGTGCAAGCCACCCAACAATTACGGTGTTTCAGCCTCAAATTCCTCCTCACATGGCACCCTATCCGTACCCTGTGCTGCATCTCTAGAGCCTGCTCCTCTGGCTGGCAAATTAGCTCACAGCATAACCTCGATGTCCTTCCGACTGAAGTTTCACCCTTCCCTCACAAATATTAGGAGTACTGCAAAGCAGAGTATAACCGCAGGGCTGCTCTTTCTCCCAAGTCTAGCTATCCACTACAGAGATCGCCACCGCCCTTTTAAAACAAAAGCACGCTCCACAGTCATTCGGGCAACGCTCACCTGTGTTACCGAGGTCTTGCTCTGTCAGTTCCCTGTGATCGTTCATGAGCCAAGCTTAACGGTAACGGGTATCCTCTCCACCGGATACAATGGATTGACGACTCCCCTACTTTGATATCTTCGTCTGGAAAAAGCCGCCTGCAATCTTCCTGAAAGACCCGCTTTCGACAAAATCTCTCCTGCACCTTTCCAGGCCAGTACCCTTGTTGAATATCCATTTACGCCCACCCCTATAACCCGCTATCAACGTCTAGAACGCATAGATACAATAACACCCTACCATCACTTACCCAGGTGACTATAGATAATCCTACCTCTGGCGTCTGATCTAGCGATTTATATGACGTCCAGCTAGCGCCAATCTCACATCTATGAGTGTAATCACGCCATTGCATGTGCAAAACCATCTCCATCCAGTTCCACTCGCTCTTCGCTATATCGTTCCTCCACTCAGACTGCACACCTTACGGCTGCGAAATAATGACCTCGCTAACTTTAGCTGCAATCACGCACTGCATCAATGGTTAATTCTGTCACGCACCATTTTGTACTATCTCCAAATTACTCTCTTCTCCCACAACAATCACCATATTCGCTCTCATGCAGTTGCCTTAGACCACCCGCCACCTCGTCACTCCATGCTCCACTCGTCTATTTGCGCACAGTTGCGCCAGTTCAAGCTCTTCACAATTGTCGTGAGGGTGGCCAGTCGCACACGCATGCACGCATTTTTGTGTAAAGTCGTGCTCTATGATTCCAGAGTTCACTCTTCTGCCTCGCCCTGTACCTCTAGTTTCTCCAGTCTGAAGTAAGGTCATCTATTCTGACCTCTCCGAAACTCGGCGTTCCACTGCTTGTCTATACAACGGAGTCACTTTCGCATTGTGAGTCGTAGCATATCCCCTTCACTCCAGTTGTCTACTGTTCCCTTACTTCTGCCACTCTCGCTGCCTAGTACCTCACTGCACTGGACACTGTTCTCAATAACCGCTCGCCGCTCCAGCCCTGAATCGCGTAGTCTAACCCTATTCATCACAAGCGGTTTGAGCAGGACAGTTTTGCTCTCGTATAGAATCAGGCTCCTCTCTATAAGTCCGCAAATTAGACTTTCAATCGTGGAGTAGCTGAGTGCTATAACTCCGACTTCGATCGCTGCCATCTAGTATGCATCAGAGGATTTCCTCCTGAATTGTTCAGAGCCCTCTTTGAGACACTCGTCGACATGCAGCCACTTATGGGGATGGCAGCCAGATCATTGCCAAGCGCATTTATTGCCAGACCTAGCGACTATCACTCTATTCTACCTCGTTGTTTCTACTTCTATGGCTCGCGGCACGCAGATGCTTCCCCATATTCATCACACTGCACAAGTGAAACCTCGTGGGCTTACATCGAACTGACAATAGCAGAGTTGACTGATTGCGTCTAGACCTGTAGTAGTTGCTCTTGCCGCAACACAGATGGCACTAGACTCATGGAGCCTCTCTCTGTTTGTCCTTCCTCATTTGTAGCTTATGAACTACGAATTTCCACAAGCTTTATCCATCGCACCGATTCGCCCTCTATCTGTACATATCGCCGAGCGTACTTTCTCTACTCTCATCGTCTTAAGTGAAGTCATCTTCCTTAAATCCTGAGAGTCTCAACCCGAGTTCCCGCACTCGCCTATGCTTCTCATAGAGCACTCAGTACTGTACTCGGTCGTCTAGCCTCCATATCTCAGCAATCGAGTGTTCCGCTCAGCGCTGCATAGCCTCATCCCGACATACGTCGGATCAACACAACATCATGAGATTTCTAGCTAGAACTATCCAACTATGGTGCGCGTCCACAGTCTCTCTGAGGCCGTCGGGTCTTGTGCGTTTCGGCGTAGAATCTCAAGACGCAGAGCCGAGTGCATGTGCGGGTCATAGCGATTGCAATCCAAGTCTAATATTTCAAGGCAGACGACGTTAGACGTTGGGCCTAAACTTCTGAGTCGATTCAGACCAGGCCAGCTTTTCAGAGCGCCTTGTATGAACAATAGATGCCGCCCCCAAATCGATGCTCCGCACCTCTCACAGCGCCACACGAGCGTTTGTGAGGCTCCTGCCAAGTAGAGCAGCGAGTCTACTTATGTCTCACAATTGCGTAATCGTCCCGACCTCCCAACGTGATGATCTACCTCAGATAGTTCTCGTCTCTGAACCACAGTTTTAGGCGACTCGCTGTCCCAACCCATCTATCCTCTCTGTTGTCGAGTCGAAGAACTGTTGCCAGTACTGCACAATCGTTCCAGAGCGCAGACTAGTAAACAATCTGTGACTCGATGTGAATGATGTCCTAGGACCTATCGTTGATATCACACAGGCCATAGAACTTCCCCAAAATAATCCCTAAGCAGATATTTTAGAAAAAGATCAGTCTTGATTAAAATTGTCATGAGGAGGATCCCCTTGAATGACCATGCCCCTGGTAAAATTGTTCCTGTGGTTAATTACCTCACTGTCAAAAAATTTGCTCTTGTCTTCCAGCAAGATGCCTGTGGCTGCTCTTAGCAATACTTCAGCTTGGCCAGCGCTCTCTCTCTATCTCCACTTCCTTGCACAATCCGCACTCAGTGATCGAGAATATAGATATATTGTTTCTCTATGGTATGCTTCAGACGATATTGCGTGATACAGTTCTTGAGTCGCACCCCATTCTACTCATCCTCATTTGATACAAAACATACATCGCCATTAAAGAGTTGGTCATGACGCCTCGCTTCTTTTGCCGAATCACCAGTCCGTCGTCAGTTACGAGGTACCATGCAGCAACTTTTATATCCCGACCCGAGTACACACCAGTGAGGACGCGATAGAGTGTCCCATTTTAATCCCGTCTGGAGACCGCCGCTTTACTCCTTCCAGTGCGTGCTCATAGAAACGTCGGCAACAACCTAGCGGACTGATGTCGGCGCGGCGACCCGACGCAGGACCACTGATTCAATCTACCAAGTCCGCCTGCCCCTTCGCAATGCTCTTCCGTGGCCCTGTGCTCGCTGGTTAAGCAACGACTAGCTCTCTTGCCGACTGCGCTGATGGCGGCGAGGCGACTGGGAGCCGTTGGGAAATCCAGCGCGCGCCATGCGGATGTAGGGAGTGCTTGCCGTGACGTGAGCCTCCAAGAATATTTTGTAAGAAGGTGACAGGTTCGAGCAGGAAATGAGCTGCGCGTAGTGCATGCGCTGCGATGTTATTGCACAGCGCAGGGCAGAGACAGCTTACGTTAGAGGGATGGCCGCAGCTAGCAGGGACGCTGGGAATAAGGTCTGTTGTGAGCATGGGCCATAGTAGGCTTCAGTAGAGGAATATAAGCTAGCACGCCTTGAAGATAGAAAGCCCCTCTCGGGTGCTTCTGTCGGACACTTGTTACAAATCCAATAGAAGGTCGCTTGTGCTCTCCTAATGGTGTGTACTAGATTAGTGAATCGAGTGCTTCTAGATGTGTCTAATATGTAGATCTCTTTTAATCTTCTCGTTGGGCCTTGTTTTCTTCCTCTGGCCATCCCTCTCAATCGACAGCCATTCACTCTTTCATTCCTGGTATTCTTACTATGGTAACGCACTGTCTATGGTCGTCAAGTGCCATCAGAATTCATTTGTTAGCGTTATCAGACCAAAGACACTTTAATAGAGCTGTCAGGCCTTGCAATCAATCACATCACACCTCCCTACTGTAGTTGGAAGCTCTTAGAATCGAACCGGCGGTTCGCGTGCTTTGTATATTCTGTCCATCCAAACATCGACCAGCTTGATCCAGATTTAGAGTCTGCTCTTAGGCTGGCATGTCATATTGGTGCTGCGAACACACACCGCACAGAGAGATGATGAGGATATTATTGACCTCCGTTCTTAGTTCGTTTGTAGCAGTGTGAAGAGCGACTTAAGTGACGAGAGATTGTAAAGATGCTAATGTTTTCTCGCTTTTGTTTGGTCTTTCCTGTTTGACAACTATCAAGACTAGCTTTGGTTGGTCTACTTCCTTGGTTTGAGAGGAAGCTCTAGCCTAAGACAGTGCCTCGTGCGTGGACGGGTCAATAAGGCACAGAGTTGAGCAACTGAGGCAGAAGGATTTTTAGTCAAATTACCTTAAAACGCTGGGGTTCGTGTGGTTTTGTAACTCCTATTTAACTCCTGTGGTTACAAGACACTTGGGTACCGACTCGCTGCTCTTAAGTTCCACTAACCTCTGCTCTTACATAAGGTAGGCGAGCCACCAATCAAGATCCCAGAAGAGGGTCCCTCAAACCAGGGAAGGCAGGGTGACATCCTTGTGAGATTCTAAGGCATAAAAAACAGAAAATGGGCAAACTTAGCTTTCAACCTTCTCTCTTGCAAGCCCCTTTTATCCATTCAAGCACCCCTGACTTGTGTAGCATGTGGGGACCCCTGCAGTTTGTGCACCGTATAAAAGCAGCAGTCTGCCCAGATCTTGCTATACACAGCCTCGCAGGCTGGAGCCCTCACTGCAGTCTCCCTCACCTGTGCTTGTTAAAATAATTCCTCCACAGTTTATAATCACTTGGCCTTATTTGTTCTACGGACACTCTTCTTTACTTTTGGGCCTGATTACAGCTTCATAAAATTCTTCCTTTCTTTCCATCCTCCACGTGTATTCATTCATTGACATGCTCCACCCAGACAAGCTGTTTATGGTTTCAACAATCACCCTTAGCGACTCGGCCCATATAGAGTAGCTTGATCATTTCATTGTCAGCACGAGCCTGGCTTGTTCGAAGCACTGGTCCACAAGTTCACCACCCCTCGTGCGGCGTGCGCTTATCCGCCAAGTGACGCACACTCCTGTATTAGGCTATATGCTTCAATTTGTCCATTACCACCATTGGACATTCCTATTCTTATCCTAAAGCCCTGCATGAAGTTACTGTAATATCTGACAGTCACTTCCTCTTCCTAATCATGAGTCTTTACGTGGACGTGACATTGCGAGACCGGAACGCCGGGATACGAGGCGCTATGACGCGCCTCGGGCGTGGCCGCACAGTAGGGCTGT
>NC_133775.1:76574593-76796304 GCF_003597395.2 Chelonoidis abingdonii | reverse complement strand
CAAGGTTTTGGGGGGACCAGAGTGTACCAGGCACTGGAATGCCTGGTTGGTGGCAGCGCTACAGGTTCTAAGCTGGTGATTAAGCTTAGAGGAATTCATGCTGGTACCCCATCTTTTGGACGCTAAGGTTCAGAGTGGGGAATTGTACCATGACAACTGGGAAAGCTCTCTCCCAGCGCTGGTGCCGCAGCTACACAGCCACGTTAAAATGCTGCTGCAGCTAGTGAAGACATGCACTAATCTGCTCTTTATGGCAGCTCTAAATCTATTTAGAGTGACTGCATAGAAAACTTTCCCTGGGACTGAAAGCAGCATAATCCTGCACCCATTGTTACAATCACTCATAGCTCCTTTTTGGAGGAGTTTGATTATAATGCCTCTTTTCCATTCTTCTGAGGTGTGTTCCTACTCCCACACCAAACTGAAAAGGTGTAGCAGGATTTTTATGTTGTCCTGTCCACTTGCCTTAGGCATTTCTGCTGTGATTTGATCTTCACCTGGCGATTTATTGTCCTTAATCTTTCAGTGGCTATTTTAAATTGACCCAGAGTAATAGTAAACATCAAGCTGTTGCCATCTTCTCTCTATTATCAAAGTGAATTGTTATTTCTGGTGGGAATCTGTTGAGAAAGTTGTAGAAAAGTTCTGCCCATTTTTTCTTTTGTTCTTCTAAAGTCATAAGGGGTTTCCCTTGTTTACCTTTTATTGAGCCCTTTCTGCTGCAGCTAAAATCTCCATGAAGTTATTCAGTGGATTGACAAAGTGTCCTCATGTCTCCTCATCTCTGCATTGCCTATCTATTGATATATACCTTTCCCAATCATCTTTTTACTGCTTTATCTTTAGTTCTGTATTCCTCTTTTCCTTGTTCACCATTCCCCTTGCGCTAAGATACTGAGTGGCTTTTACTTATCCTGTTTTGTTTCTGTAATAGCATTGCTAATCTACTTTTCCTTCCTACTTTTGCTAAATCCAAGGATGGTCTCTGCTGTATTAATATAAGATTTGCTAATGGCTTCCCATAACTTTTCTGTATCATAAAAGACTGTTTTGGCCATATTTGAAAGCTTGCTTGAAAGCTCATATTCAAAATCATTCCTTATTTATTCATTTTCAAGTTTAAAGATGTTAATCTTTCTTGCAATCTTCTTTGCTGGTAATTTCCTCAATTTCATTTTCACAGTGATAATGCATAATTAATAATCGCTGCCTACATCTGCCCCTCTGCATAGACAGACATTTTGAAGTGATGATCAGATCGTTTTTCATACACAGAAATGATCTCTTTGATTTCTGGTAATGCCACCAGGCAAGATTCACATGGTTTAATGCAAGAGCATCCCTCCAACAATAAGATAGTTCAACTGACATAATTCAAGAATACGCTCAGCACTGTTGTTAAGTGAAACTTGCTCATTGACATGCATCCAACGAAGTGGTTATTCACCCACGAAAGCTCATGCTCCAATGCGTTTGTTAAGGTGTCACAGGACTCTTTGCTGCTTTTACTTGCCCATTGTGTCCATCATTCCATGTATCAGAGGGGTAGCCGTGTTAGTCTGGATCTGTAAAAGCAACAGAGAATCTTGTGGCACCTTATAGACTAACAGACGTTTTGGACGTGCTTTCCTGGGTGAATACCCACTTCGCAGATGCCCGGTCGTGAACATTTCCGGTAGTATTATATATGTGCAAGCAAGCTAGAGTAATGAGTAGTTCATCAGAGATGGCCCTTTCTAGCAGTAGAGTGTGAAAACCAAGGAGGAAACTTTCTTAATTGCAAGCCTTCACATCTTGATTTAGTTCCAGAGTAATGGTGTCAAATTTAGCAGAAACTAAAGAGTCACAGTTCTCTTGAAGTCTGTCTGAATTTTTATGGGCAGAGCACCTTAAATCTGCATTAGTTGGCCAGGGAGGTTAATGCTTCCTACAGCGATCTTTGTATATTGCCATTCCTAATCTTTTGTTCCTAATCTTCCTAGTGATGTCCATTTGGCCATTACATATCAGATGATGCTGCAATGATGGTAATATTACATTGGACTGCATTGAAATAAACGTGAATGTATGCTTGATCTCGTTAGGTCCTGTGATGGTGTCGCTGGGAGATATGGGAGAATTGGCATCGATTTTGTTGCATGGATTTGTTCCTACTAGATTACGAGTAACTGTGCATTGCTGATGAGACGTTCAGTGCGTTTCTGTAGTCAGATTGGCCTGCACCCAAGCCTGTGAAGTTAGGATCATTTCCCGGATGGGTTGTAATCCTGATGATGCGTTGAGTTTTAGCGGGCTGTATGTGATGGCCGTGGAGCTTTGTTTCTTTCTTGTTTGTCTTGCAGTAGAGCTTCGGTCACTACTGCTCTTTATCTTCCTAATTCCTCGTAGTATGTAGGTTTTAGAAATGCTTGAGATTGTGTAGGTGTTGTCTCTGTTGAGGGTTAGAGAGAGCGTTGTACCTCATTCTGGCTTAGACACTGGCCGTGTATGGCCCGGATGGAGCTGAGCTGAAGTAGGCATCTGTCTGTAGCGTTTTCGATATAGGGTCTTAATGTGACCTCATTTATTTGCACTGGTGTCTAGAAAAAAACAAAAAAAAAAAAAAAAAAAAAAAAAAAAAAAAAAAAAAAAAAAAAAAAAAAAAAAAAAAAAAAAAAAAAAAAAAAAAAAAAAAAAAAAAAAAAAAAAAAAAAAAAAAAAAAAAAAAAAAAAAAAAAAAAAAAACAAAATAAAAAAAAAAGAGAAAAAAAAAAAAAAAAAAAAAAAATAAAAAAAATCAAAAAAAAAAGAGAAATGGGACTCCGTGTATTGGTCCAGCTGAGGTGATGGGGTGGACATTTTGAAATCGTGGTGAATTTCTAGATCTCATCCATGGGTCCAGATGATGAAGATGTCATCAATGTAGCGTAGGTAGAGAAGGGGCGTGAGTGGACGAGAGCTGAGGAAGCGTTGTTCCAGGTCAGCCATAAAAATATTGGCATATTGTGGGGCCATGCGGGTGCCCATAGCAGTGCCACTGATCTGGAGATATATATTGTCATCAAACATTCCATGATTGCCTCGCCCCACCATAGCATTCAGATCACCCATAACAATGACAATACCATGTTGTGGAACATTGCTGATGAGGTCCTGCAGAATGTTATAAGAAGTATCCTTCTCTTCCTTGTCATAGTCGTTTGCTGGAGTGTAGTATAAAGGATGGTCATTTTCATATAACATGTCTGAAATCTTGTTTGCATAATTCGGCCATTAACTGGTTCCCAGTCTAAAATGGTTGTGTAGCATCAATATCAATGTAACTTCAGCTCTTCCTCCACCTGGGGCCCGTGAGTAAATTATAGTTTCATGGTGGATTTTCATTGTGATGGATCTGTGCCTGGCCACCTGCAGTCACTAATATCAGGATCTCTATATTGTAATTTCCATTTCTTTGATGACTTGGTCTGGCTTCCCAATCTGCAGCAGACTCTACACATCCCAAACCCTGAAGCAGGGTGGTTTATTCTCCTTCCCAAACTCTAGCTGTTCGATTATTTAATCCTCTGTAACTACTGTGACTCTGGATAGTCTTGTCATCCCTATGTGTAATAGCAACTCTCCTGTCTCTTATTGGACACCTGTCAAAACCCATTGACCTTAAGCTTCAATGGCTTTTTCTTATGTCTCAGCCACTTTTTCTCAGCTGTTGGATTGTCACTTGGTGCCTTTGTATGCAGCTCCAGGTTCTTGGCATAGTTGACAGTTGAGAGATCTAGCAATACTTATGATCACACAGAAGTCTTGTCAATATCATTGTGGGTTCCCTCCAGCACTATGCATCTAGCAAACCTCTTGTAGCACAGCATAACCTTGGTGAAATAGTCTGCTAATCTTTACCTTTTCCTCAGTAAATCGCAAAGTGCTTTAGAGTCATTATCTCCGCTTTACAGATGGGGAAACTGAGGCACAGAATGGTGCTGTCACTCAACCAAAATCCCTCAGTAGGCCAGAGCCAGGACTAGAACCCAAGTCTCTTGAGTTCCAGTCTGATGCCTGATCTGCTAGTCTATCCCTTTCTGCTGGAGGGTTGCCCAGTCCTCTTGAAAGAAATAACCACATGGCATTTTTGTCAACACATTTTTTCCCTGAGTGATTGTTAATTGTCTTGTGTCTAGAACTGGTTGAAAAATAAGGAGGAAAATTCACAAAAAATGGCAAAGAAATTTTTGTCCCACAGGATTTGACAAAGAATTATTTTTATTCCAAACTTTTGTTTGGCTTTTCCAATGTCCTGTTTTCCCCTCCCTTTTTTCTTTTCTTTTTTTTTTCCATTTGAGTGACCCAAAAAAAAATTGTGGGGAGGAGGTTGGGGGAAAAAGTGTGGGGTGGAGGGGGTGCTACTTTTTTCATTTTCCAATTTCACTGAAGAAATGAAAATTTTAAAAAAGATTGTGAATTTTTTGCAAAAATTTGCTGTTTTCTAATAATTTTTAATAATAATTTTTAAACGAAAATGTTCATTCAAAAACTGTAAGTTCGCTCTACTCCTGAGTCATGACTATTCCAGGGTTAACTGTCATTGGAGCTGAGGTGAAGTTGGCTTTTAAGCTGTTGCCCTTGCTATCTCCACAGGTGAATCTGGCAGGCGGCAGTGTACTCTTGCTCCCAGGCTAAATCTAAACAGAGCTTTTGTTTATTTAGTCCTTTATTGCTTGAACTGGCTGTGCTGCAGACCCAGGTGACTGGCCATAATAAGAGGCTTGACATGCTGAGCTTGAGCTGATATTTCAAAGAAAATTGTCGAAATGATTCACTGGTGACTTATCACCCATTGCCTGTGATTAACTCATCTGGAGTACTACAGCAAGCAAATTGCAATGTGTCCCGCATGGATGTGTAAGGCAGCATCTGAATTTCAGAATCAGCCAAAGAACAATCCCTAGGAAGGGCTAATCGTTCCCATTTGATTTGAACAGATATCACCAGCGTTGCCAAGGGGCCCTCAAAATCTCAGGAGCTTTGCGCTGTTCTTTTGTATTCTCTCTTCTGTTGTTCGTTACATATTTCACACTTGGATAAAATATAATTGCAGCCTTCGTGCCTGACCAAAACAGGACATCCCTGGCTCTGAATTCATGTGTCTCAATGCCCAGAAGTGCCCTGTGGATTATACACGGCATGTCAGACCTCATGACACAACTTCCTTTGCACAGAATCCTACCATATGGAGCTATATCTTCTCAATAGCTGCAACAAGGCTTGATTCTTAGAGGCGGCTGCGATTTTGCTGCTGGCCTACCCTGCTTGAACCTCACGTCAAATAACAAACTGACAATTAATAATTAATTAATTATAGCTCAGCTTTCATGGCAGAGCGCAGAAGCACAGTGATTGGTTGTCTCATCTTGTCTGGTTTCTTCTGCTCAAGACCTTCCCAGTGATGTCCTATTCAATATATTTCCCTTCCATTTCAGCCCCCTGGCACTACGAATTATCTTGGAGCCTCCTTTGTTCTTTCTGTGATACTACAGAGACTTCAGATATTGCAGTAATGAGCACAGTGTAAATACCTTCATTTGATTAGGACAGAAATACAGGGGACATTTTCAAAAACATTCAGTATTGGCATATCCTCTGCTCCCAATGGCAAAACTCCTGTTGAAGTAAATAGGAGCAGAGTTAGATCAGTCTTGGGCATTTTTTAAAATCCCATCCATATCGTGAATATTGGCTGCCCTTGATCAGGTCTGCCCTGCGCAGCTCTGTAGAAGCTTTTGTTGCTTTGATTTTTGCATTTAGAAAGAATTAGAAACGTTGTAATGACTCCCTCCCATTCTCTGCTCGGTTAGTTTCCAAAGAGGCAAACCAGTGACCTCAGCCACTCCACTTCTCTCCTGACAGCAGGCAACAATAATGAGCCTGACAAGCGCTCGTTTAAAGACTGAAATTAATTGACTGATTCACAACATATGACTTGGGGGCTGGGTTACAAGAAGTAAGCTCCCAGCTTGCGCATTACTGTGGAGATGGACAGGGCAGTCATAGTCCCCCCCAGTCAGTCTTGGAGGAAAGCAGAGTTTTAAAGTACGTTTGTGGCCTAAGCACTCTAATGTATCCATGGACAGGAGATGGGTTCAAGATGCAGCCCACTGAGGTCAAGAGCAGATCCTGATGTCCTAAAAATGCCCCCTGGCCTCCCACTCAATGGAAACTGAAGGCTAAAGACAAAACCGATCAACTACAGGTTGCTCTTGCTGGCAAACTCATCCAACAACTACTGCATTTTATTTTCCCAAACACAGCAAATATTATGGTTGTGGGCAATTATGTTTTATTTTCAAATGTCTGAACATGACCATGCAAGTGAGATGTGGCCTTTGAACACTTTCTAAGCTGTCAACACGGCCCTTGTTGGGACAAATTTTGGGTTCCTTTGCTCTAAGGCATCGAGTCACAGGGTTAAATTCATCCTGGGGGCGGTTCCATTGGAATCATGGTGTAAATGGAGTAAACCCCAAGGATGAGTTTGGCCCGGTATGTTCCTTTAGGACAGACATTATGGAGCAGCTGGAGTGCAGGTGTGGTGTAGATGAGTGTGTCTATATGTGCGGTGTGTACATGTACATGTATTATAGTAACCAGTTTTCAATTAATAGATCCGCCCTTCAGAGTGACACCGCAGTGTCTGCCCCTTATCCCTGCTTTCCTTTCTCATCACTCTAAAGCTCATGACTTGTGAAGAGTAAGTGACTCAGTATTATCAGTACCTTCATCAGGGCTTAGGAAGATAGGAATTCCCATAGTGGAATGGACCAATTAAGCAATAAGCCACATCAGGATGTGCATCACTTGGCTATCAGCGCACGCCTCAGATGTGTTGTGAGACTTTTGGACCAGTGCCTTCAACAAGCCAGGCAGTGTGACAATAATGATTAATGCCTCACCTATCATGGCCTATCGCTAAGGTATGTTAAACCATAACAGCTGTCTGGGTGGAGCATTCAAAATAATTCACTGTGAGGGGAGGAAAAAGGAAGAATTGTTCTGAAGTGTATCACTGCACAAGAAAGAATAGTTCCTTAGAAAAATAAAGCCAAGTGAAAAACTGTGAGGTCATTTTACAACACAGTGGGAGACAATGAGGCCCTGAGCCTGCACTGTGTATAGCACAGACTGGGCAGACTGCTGCATTTATACGGTGCAAAACTGCCAGGGGTCCTCCCACATGCTACACAATTCTAGGGGGTGGCTTGATTGGATAACAAGGGAGCTTGCAAGAGAGGTTGAAAAGCTGAGTTTGTGCCCCTTTTCTGTTTTTATGCCTTGAAATATCAGAAGGAATGTCACCTCTGGCCTTCCCTGGTTTGAGTGGGACCCTCTTCTGGGATGTTGATTGGTGGCTCTCCTACCTTATGTGAAAGAGCAGAGGTATTGGAACTTTAGCAGAGATGTCCTGTCACCCAAGTGTCTTTTAAACACAGGAGTTAAATAGGAGTTTACAAAAACACACAGACCCCAGCGTTTTAGGTAATTTGACTAAAAATCCCTTCTCCCCTCAGTTGCTCAACTCTGTGTCTTATGATGTCTCAATTTCACTGTTTCTACAGAGTCTTCCAGAGTAGACAAGATCTGAATGTCAACAGGAGACAACAGAAAAGCAGGAAACATTTTAAAAATCCCTTTAAGGTCGTCTTACACTGTAAAGAACTAAAAAAGGAGCATAAACCCCATTTTTGTTTCCTTTGCATGTCACCTTTAAGACTCTACTGGTCATGCATGTTGTAGGGAAACAAGCAGAGGAGGTTTCACAAACTCACCTCAGAGGATGGGGTTGAATGAAGTGACCCAAATGTTGTCTGGCAAAATGATGATGAATTCTGTGGCCCAAGTAAGACAATAACATGTGGAAGGTGTCAATTGGAGAGGGTTCAGAGAAGAGCCATGAGAATGATTAAAGGATTAGAAAACATGCCTTAGAGCAGCGGTTCTCAAACATTAGCAACCCAAGGACCCTTATTTTGATTTTAAAATTTTCGCAGACTCCCAAACTGGCTTCTACTTTTCCCCAGGGGTGCTTAAACCTCACTGAGCCTCATGCCCTGCTCCCACTACACCTCTTCCCCCAAGGCCCCACCCTCCCCCCACCTCTTCCGACTCTAACGACAGGGGCACGACAAACCAATTTCTAGAGGCCACAAATCCTAGGGGCCCCTCTTCCCCACCTCTTCCTGCCCACTCCCCTAAGCGCACCCCATCCTCACTCCTCCCCCTCCCTCCCAGTGCCTCCCGCACGCTGCTGAACAGCTGTTCTACAGCGTGCAGGAGGCACTGGGAGGGAGGGGGAGGAGTTGATCAGTGGGTCTGGTGGCCCCCGACATGAGTTGCTGACCCCCTGGAGAGCCCTCGCGGACCTCCAGGGTCTGTGGACCCCAGTTTGAGGACCTCTGTCTTAGAGTGATGGGCTCAAGGAGCTCAATCTATTTAGTTTAACAAAGAGAAGGTCAAGGGGGTGATGACTACAGTCTATAAATACCTACACTGGAAACAAATATTTAATACTGGGCTTTTCAATCTAGCAGAGAAAGAGGTAACACAATCCAATGGCTGGAAGCTGAAGCTAGACATATTCAGTCTGGAAATAAAGAGCAAATTTTTGACAGTGAGGTTAATTAACCACAGGAACAATTTACCAAGGGTCATTGGTCATTACCAAGGTGGATCCTCCATCACTGACAATTTTTAAATCAAGACTGGATCTTTTTCTAAAATATCTGCTCTAGGGATTATTTTGGGGAAGTTCTATGGCCTGTGTGATACAGGTAGTCAGACTAAAAGATCACAATGTTACCATCTGGCCTTGGAATCTGTGACTGTATGAACAGTCCTTCACCTGCGTCCAACAGGAGGTGGGGGTGGGCAAGAGAGCAATATGTAACAGAGCTTAACACTACAAATACAACTTGGGAGTTTGGAGAACTAGCCTATTTTGTCTCAAGTACATTGATCTGCTCTCCATTTAGCCTCACAACACTCCTGTGGGGTAGAGAGGTGCTATTATATTTATCTTACAATGGGCAACTGAGGCCAGATGCTCAAAGGTATTTAGGCACCTAACTCCCGCTGAGTTCAACTGGATTGATTTCAGCCCCAGTGTAAAGCCCTCGTCAAGACTAGGAAAGCCAAGATCTGCACCAGCAGAACTTACTCCAGTTTCAAGTTGGTGCAAATCCAGTGTTCCTTGTCTACATTTGGGATTTGCGCTATGTCAGTGACGGACCACTGATTGCTGGAATTGAGGCAAACGCCCAGTACAGACAAGGTCTAAGGCCAAGCCAGGTTAGTGAGAGATAATTACTTAGATTGTAAGCTCTTTGGGGAGGGAATGGCCTTTTGTTTTTCAGTTTGTACTGTCCCAAGCACAATGGGCTCCTGTCTATGACTGGGGCTCCCAGAGCATTACAGCAACGCAAATCATCATCGTCATTGTCTTCATCAGCCCAGAAACATTTTGTATATGGGGAACTCACAGTACAAACAACAGTAGAAAAGGCCAGGTTGCAAAAATATGCACCGCAATGAACGTGCCTGCAGTCCCCACAGTGGCTGATGTGAGAGTGTCACTAGGGCCCTAATTCAGGAAATCCCTGATCCATCCCTAATTCAGCAAAGCCCTTAAGCACATGCTTCCCATTGAAGTCAATGGGGACTTAAGCATGGGCCTGATTGTAAGCATGTGCTTATACGCTTTGATGAATAGGGTTAGACTACCGATTCAGGGCTGGACGAGCTGTATATTGGAACAATGTCAGTAGTGAGGAAAGCAGAGAATGGAGAATAACCGTAGAACTGAGTGAATGTGCTGCCACAGGCTAGTGACCTTGGTAGAGGAACTGAGGGCAATGTATTGCCAGAAGAGGTACAGCAGAGAATCAGGAATGAATCATAGACAGATTTAAAAAATGAGTAAAATCGGCTCCATACAGTTGAAATAAATGGCCGGCTATTGGGATACAGGCTGTGCAGGGGGGCTCTGCTAAGACACGTGGGATTGTGACTGTGGGGGTGAAGCTCAACTCACATTATTGTGAAGAATAAATACTTGTCAGACATATAAGAAAGGCCTTGTGTGACTGATGCAAATAATACCGCAGAAGAACTCCATGATGTGCTGGATGAAATGAGTTGCATTAAGGACACACATCTCAATTGCAAATCACTCAGAGGAGCACTTATTCCTCCTCCTGGGTACAATCCATTTGTACTGAGATACAGGGTTCTTCAGGAATTTCCCCACAAAGCAAATTCAAAGTTAAGAAGGAAATCAATGAGCCAAATGGGTGAGTCCATTTTATGGTGAAAGCAGAAAAACCAAACAAGCCATTGAGATAATCCCTCGACCCAAGACAGCTTCATAAAATCATAATGTTGATCAGCTCCCAACTTTGGAAGATATGAGTAGAAGATAGGCTGGAACGAAATGTGTCCGCAGGAGCGGCACCAGGGTTTTTGGCGCACTAGGCAGGGGTCCTTCCGCATTCCTAGTTGTTGGTGGCAATTCTGCAGCGGGGTCGGGGGTCCTTCCGCGCTCCTGGTCTTCGGGGCACTTCGGCAGCGGGTCCCGGAGTGAGTGAAGGACCCGCCGCAGAATTGCTGATGACGACCCAGAGCGTGGAACGACCCCCCGCTGCCAAATTGCTGCCCTCCCAAATCCTGGTGCCCTAGGCAACCGCCTAGGTCGCCTAAATGGAAGCGCCAGCCCTGTGTGTCCGAGTGTTGGAAACTGATTGTCCTTACAGGTGCATAATCCCAAATAAAGATGGTTCCAGGTACACCACAATGATCACATCGTTTGGCAAATAATACTGTCTGCGAATAGCTCAGATGCCCACTATCTCAAGAAGGAAGCAGAATATTAGCAGGAATAGAGGGTCCAATATATTGATGATGTCTTGGGCTGGCGCAAACCCAGAGACGATCAGACAAAGAAGAATTCTGACTGCGAGCCGAAGAGAAGATACACAATTTAATCAAAGAAAATGTCAGATAGCAACACTAGAGATAAAATAATTGGGAAATGGATTATCTGAACAAGGCATTTTAGAGGCTCACACTATCACAGAGGCAATCATGGAAATGCCAGCAGCTTGGAACAAACAGGAATTGCAGTATGTTGTAGCTATCCTATCCTCTTTACTCTCCCATTTTATCACACTGGAGGTGACAAATTAGTGCCACTGGGATTATATCAAACTAAACTGCACTTCTCTGTTATGCTGCACCTCTAGCATATGCTGCACCTCCACAGAATAAAGTTCCTTCTGTATTTATTCCACATAACACAGCTCAATATTTGCCTTGCTTTTTCATAGTCAAACTGTCCCCATACACCCAGCTCTGGCTCCCTACCCACTCCCTAATTGACATCCATTAACCCAGATACTTCTAACTGTTTTAGCCTCTGATCACTGCACCTTTGAAGCCACCAGCATGACTGCTGAGGCACTAAAACTAGCAATCCCCAGATTCAAACATAAGGGATGCTTCTGGCAGGGTGCTCTCAGTAGACCACGACCCAATTGTGGAATTGTTTATTGTATTAGATGTAATGAGCTCAGAGACATGGGTATCAATCTAAGCCATAAATGACGCATGACCTTCTCCCAGGCTCAGTCTGAGCTAGTACATGGTCCCAGATCTCCCTGCTAGTCTGACATACCAGCTAGACTAGCATTAACAGACTCTCATTCCCAGATGTGCATCCCTGTCAGCCACTGTGAGAGCAGAGTTCAGCCCCTAGGGATTTAGAGAGATGCTGTGGCCCAGAGAGGAGAATGGGGCATCATGCCCAAGCCCCCAGGCGTGAGAGCAGCAGATGGCAACTGGGCTGTCTGGGGCCCAATTTACCCTGGTGGGGATTTACATTTGCCTTGGACCCCACGCCTAGGACTGCAGCACCGGTAGGGAAGTGATGGAGGTCCAAGTGGGTTCTAGTCCAAAGAGAATGAATAGCCCAGGGCAGATAGGGAATGTGAGGAAGATGATGTGGTAGCCAGGAGAAGGAAAGGATGGAAATGGGGAGCATGCGGGAGAGATGAAAGAGTCAGAGGAATCAATGGGGAGAGGAAGCTGGGGTGGAGAGAAAGGGTTGGCTAAGTCAGGATTCCCTCCGAGACCTCTTTCCACTTGGCTGCCCAAGAACTCAGTTTGAGTCCAGGCTCCGTCACTCAGGTAACTTTATTTGGCATCCAGCGACACTATGCTGAGCTGATCAGACCTAAAGGCAGGGGGTGTGGCTGCAGGGTACAGCACAGCTCCAAAGTTACACAGAAACCCTCTCCCTTTGTGTACATCACACATTTCATTGCATTTACTATACACTGCATCACACTGTTTGGGACTGGCTTAGTTACTTTGTAGGAACTACTCCTTGTGCAGCATGTAATGGACACCAGTTGTTCTATTTCTTTTGTACCAAATCTGTGATATTAATGGACAAAGGAGGTACGGGTGCAAAGAGATTGGCCACCAGTGACTCCCATTCAGTGTTGTCTGTCATGGCCTCTGTAACATTCTCCTCAGTCTACGCACTTGGACATAGGGCGTATGTCCCACACTCAGCCATGGGAGGTGAAGTTCAGACAAAATCCATCCAGCCTCCCCTGGTATACTGTTGTGGGATCCCAGAGCACATACTGTGTACCCAAACCATATCACCTTCTTCACTCTCTCTTTAACGATTAGTCAGGCCCAACCTCTTGTGGTCAGGTTCATTCCTGCCAAGCACTTGCAGAACCCTCTGTGCTTGATTCGTTTACAGCAGGTTGTGTTTACTTCCTTTCATCCTTGTGTTGCCATCTTCACACTGGGATGAAGCTGTTTATAAGCCCCAGTCTCTACCCATGTTGTTAACATACACCAATTATTTAGGATTCCCTGTCCCTCTTGGAACAGCAATCATAATTGGCACAGTTGAATTATTTTCACGTGGTGCTTAAGATCCAGGACTTTCTGGCCTTGCAAATTGCAAATTTTCCCCTTCTGCATTCTTAATTCCCTTCCCCATCAGTGTGGTCCAGATCAGTGGGCTGTTTAACAATCTTGACCATTCCTCCTAGTTTATTTTTTTTTTAAAACCTGCATTACATATAAAACATCTCTGCCCTTTATTTCCTAGGGGGTCTGTCAAGTATACGGAGGGGCCAAGTCGATTTAACAGTAAACACAGCCCACCCCACTTTGCCTGTGGGAAAGGGGGGTAGGGATCCTGATCCTGGACCCTGACTTTAGATCCCACTTGTTGCTTGGTCAGGTTCCTTTGGCATCAAACCACACCTTGGTCTTCTGTCCCTCTGCCTCGTCGGTTGCCATCAGGCTCTTTTGTACCTGTAAAATCTGTATCTGCAAGTCCTGTGCCCAGGCATCTGTTAGGGCTGCCATTGCGAGATGGGCTAGAACCATAGGGACAAAAGATGGGGGCACAGAGTACTGAAGGAGGGAAGGGTAGAAAAGAGAGAGGCAGAGGGGAAGAGAGCATGGAAGGAGACAAGGAGGTGGAGGACGAGACCAAAGAGAGAGGAAAGGAACATCGCTGCCATATCTTGAAGTTCTCGCTTGTGGAGACAGCGTGCTGTAGTGGATGGAGCGCTGGGCAAGGTGTTTGGAGTTTATGAGCCTGGTTGATGGACCTTGGGGGAGTCCCTACCTCTGCTGGTAAAATGGGGCCAATGACGTTTCTAAAGTGCATGGAGATGCTTCGATGGGAAGCACCTCATAAGGGCAGCACATTAGTGTCATTATTATTCATCTCTAACAGCATCGTTACAGTGTCTTTTTAATCAAGCAGACAACATCTCTTCCCGATGTCCCATCCATCCATGTCTCCTGGTTATTATTGCTAGGGCAGCATTCTAATTAAGCAGCAAGAGCTACCCTAGGTCTGGGGCTCATCATTTATAAGAGAAAACTAGAGAGAAAAATACACAATTCACCCACAATTTCTTCAGTAACATTCACTCCATTATACATCAAAATGGTCTGCACTCCTGAAAGTTTAATCAAAGACCTGTTCATATTTCCTAGATGCAGACAGAACACGGGCAGTCTTCACGCAAGCTCCACTGCCAGAATCTAGCTTCGGAACAATGCCCTCAAAACCCCCACATGCCAGCAAAAAGACTGCAGATGTTCACTCACCTCCAGATTTGCTACAACATGCATCCCATCCCCGGCATCATGGTCCCATGGATAGACAGATGGATCAGTTTCCTTGGTCTCTGTGAAATGACTGAATTCTGAATAATTCAGATGCATCATCATCTACCCTGTTAAGATAGGGCTTTGCTCTGAGAGTGACCCTGCAGCATTGAGGTACCATAGTCGGTACCTTTCCAAACTTCAGATCAGATCTGCTGTTTACAGGGGAAAGGACTTTTTTCTGGATGCCAGCCCCACAGGCCTCATGCTGGATGCTGAGAGTCAAGCTGGGCTTCTTGTGGCTCATGCGTAATCACCAGTGCCAGAGATCTTGCGGGCTAACTGCTGTCCTCACACTGGTGCAATCCTCTAGGTTAGGACTTGTCCCCTATGGTTCCCCAGTGCAGACCCATTGGGCCTGGAGTTGCCCAAACATAAAACAGATGCCATGGAGTGGAGAACCAGGCCTGTAGGTGAGAGCAGAATGATTTGGAAATTAGTAAACAATTCTGATCAGGATGGACGAGCAGGAAGAGTCTCCAATGGCCTTTCCCATGGCCAGGCTGGCTCCGCAGGGCTCACTGGAACAGCCTCAATTCCTTCTCCTGCAGCTGGCTTCCATTGCCTCCAGCCCCTCCTGTGGAGCTGGTACAGAGGGCCTTCTGAAGCATTGCTGGGAGGCTGTTGGTGATGTCAGGTAACAAGCTGACTGTCAGTATCTGGGACCCTCTCTAGAGCTCTAAGAACATAAGAATGGCCATCCTGGGTCAGAGCAATGGTTCATCTAGCACAGTATCCTGTCTTCCGACAGTGGCCAGTGCCAGGTGCCCCAGAGGGAATGACCAGAACAGGCAATCAGCACGTAATCCATCCTCTCTCATCCACTCCCAGCTTCTGGCAGTCAAAGGCTAGGGATACCCAGAGCAAGGGATTGTATCTCTGACCATCTTGTTTAATAGCCATTGATGGACCTATCCTCCATGAACTCTGTCCCTTCTTTTTAGCAGCTGTGCATTATCATCTACCTGAGGTGGGTCTAGAAAGGGAATATGGACCCATCATTGTTCACTCTAGAATGGACTTACTGGGCGTGAAGGCAGTGTGGATGGTTTGTCCTTGATGTAGCTCTATCTCTAGCTTGGCACCAGTCTAGTGCTGCTCACTCCTACGCGATGCAAATGGCAAATACACCCTTGGCTCAAACATCTTCATTTATTTTAAAGGGCTTAGAGCTAAAGCTACCTATGGGCTTATGGTATTGGGGCTGCAACCCCAACCAGTTTCAGTGAGCGCCTACTCCACTGGCTCAGATTCTCCTCGTTGTTCCCGTGTCACTCCCTTGGCTTCACTGAGGTGACTCCTGATTTCAGATCAGAATCTGGCCCCTGCCTCTCTTGAGAAGCCTCACCCATGTAAAATGAACAGGAATGCCGGCTAATGAGCAGCTGCTGGCTTCTGTATTTCAGACTAAGGGCCAGATCCTCAGCTGCTGTAAATCGATATAGCCTCACTGATGCCATTTACCCCAGCTTAGGATGTGGCACTAAGCATCCTGGGGTGACAGTGGATCTGAGGTACACTCCAGTTGGATTGTGTGGGCTGAGGATCCTCAGCCCCTCCCAAAAACTCCATGTGTCTCATCCCAAGACTGGCTCTGGGAGCCATGTTTTCAGTAAATGAGTTCTATATTGCTGTGTTACTGACATTCGCTGCCACCTTCATTGAGTTAGAAGTTCTATTTAAGTGATCAATGAATGCTATTAAGCACGATCCTTCCCCTACATGTATGGAAAAGTTATTGTCAGTTTATCTTTTCACGTCAAAATAGTCTCTTTACCTTCAATTTCCCAGCACATATTTCTTTTCACATTGTCCCATAAAAGATTATTTTGTATGCCGAGTGTGTTCTCCAATCCACTGCCTTTAGCGGCATTTAGGGCCAGATACTGTGCAGTGCAGGGAAACACTATGTTCCCTCGCTTCCTAGTGACTCCAGTGGTAGTTGAGAGATCTCAGCATTGCTTGGGAGGTGCTCAGCACCTGACAGCACTGCTATCTTAGGGATCTCTCTTTCCCTGGTATAACTGCCTGGAATTCCTCCTGCATAAGGATGGCTTTATTATCCCATATCTTTAGAATTCTGGTGCAATAATATTATTGACCTTTTTTGACCCAAATGGCGAGTCAAAGTTCAGGGCCTTGGCGGTGTTCCAGTTGGGAGCAGAAATTGATGGAGTCTGGCATTTTCTTCGTTGCAGCCTTGTTTATTTACAAGAATGTACAAAGTCGTCCTCTGAACGCAGGAGGAACCACGAACAAAAGGAGCAGTTTCTTAGCTTACCACCCCAAGCCTCTTTAGCCAACAGACCTATAAGCACTCACTTTGGCTTTTTTCAGGGTCACATTGTCCTTACAGGCTGCAGCTTGGCCTTTTTCTTGCCTCTGCTTCTCTCTCTGGTCTTCTGCGTTCTCAGGGCTGGCCTACACTGCAAAGTTAGATCAGCTTAACTACATCGCTCAGGGCTGCGACAAATGTCACATCCTGTGAGATGTAATTAATCCAATGTAAGCCCCAGCATAGATATTGCTAGGTCGATGGAAGAATTCTTCCTTCATCCTCGCTGCCAGCTCTTGGAGAGGTGGGTTTACTACAGCGTCCGTCATCGTAGTAAGGGCTTGGCTACACTCAAAACTCCAAAGCACTGCAGCAGCAGCGCTCCCGCGGCAGCGCTTTGAGGTGTGAATGTGGTCACGGCGCCAGCACTGGGAGAGAGCTCTCCCAGCGCTGCAGGTACTCCACCTTCCCGAGGGGATTAGCTTACAGCGCTGGGAGCCGCGCTCCCAGCGCTGGGGCACTGTTTACACTGGCGCTTTACAGCGCTGTAACTTGCTGCGCTTGGGGATGTTTTTTCACACCCCTGAGCAAGAAAGTTGCAGCGCTGTAAAGCGCCAGTGTAGCCAAGGCCTAAGTGTCTATACTACAGCACTATAGTTGTACTACTGTACCATTTTTAGTGTAGGCACACCCTCGGTTTCTGTGTGTTCTGCTCTGTCACACTTGCACTCACACGGAGCAAATAATACTCAGCCCAAGCATATGCTGCTAGTTTCTGGGCAGACTCTATTAGGCCTTCTTTGAAGTGTGGCCTCTTAGTGTTTCTTACAGCTATCTTAAGTGAAGGGTGTGTTCACCTATCAATTTTAATGAGGTTTTCACTCAGCCATAACAAAATTTCAATATCCTTTAACGCCCATGACCTGTTTCCATTGAGCAGGGCTGGATTAACCTTTTGTGGGCCCAGCGCCAAACTTATTTGTGGGCCCCCATGGAGGCAATGGAGCATGGTGTGTGGAGGTCAGTCCCCAGAGTGAGGGGCCAGACAAAGGCAATGGGCCATGGCATGGCAGGGCAGCCTCGCTCTGCCCAGCCTGGTGCGAGGGCACTATTTACAAACTGGCAGTTGCCAGACACACAGTGGCCTGCCCAGCCCTGTGCTGCCAGAATCCCCCTTCCCCTCGGAGGGGGGAGGGGGAGTCATGCCACATAGCACCCCCACTTAACATCTTCCTGACTCCCTATGGCAAGAGCCCCCTCAAACCCACTATGCCCAGCGTCCCCCCAGCCCCATCCACACAAATGCATAGCGCCCTGCACAACACCATCCCTGCCCAGCACCCCCCCTAGAGCCCCATCATAACTGCCCAGCACCCCCCACAGAACCCCCACTCCCTAATGCCCCAACATACACATCTTCTCTGCCCCCTCACAGCCCAGCACCCCACCTCATCAAAAACCCACTCCCCCATGCCCTGCCTCCCGGCCACACTCACTAGCCCTGCTGGGAGGCAACTGTGTCTGCCAGGCTAAGCTGGCAGTGCAGCCAGAGCTGGTCACAGAGCCGGAGCGAGGAATTGCTTTAGTCTCTCGGGAGTGGTGTGATTGGCCAGGCCAGGGCCTGTCCCGACCGGGGTCCCTCAAGATGCACTTCCCCTGGAGGGGCCCAGCCAAGCTCCCCGCACTGTCCCCTTCCCGTACCCCACCCCAACCCTGGCTGAGACTGGCCAGGCTTCTGCACCTGTCCTATGTGGCCCAGCTCCAGGGAGACTGGTGAGGTTCCACAGGTGGTGGGAGGCAGAGACTGCCCAGAACTGGAGGTGCACTGGAGTCTGGCCAGGGCGCAGAGAGGAGCAGGAGGGTGGACACGAGGAGGCAGCAGATGGGCAGGCCAGGAGGAGCAAGTGGTGAGTGGAGGGAGCCAGCGGGGTTTCGGGGGGGAAGTGCAAGCGGAGCAGACCGGGGCCCATTCTGTGCATGGGCCTGGCTCCATGGAGCCACTGGAGCCATTTTAAACCTGGGACTGCCACTGAGGAAGGGTGGCATTAGTTTAAATTTTTTTCCTCTTTCTTTGCCAACTCAGTTCCCATCACCCTTCCTGTCTCTGGCAGGAGACAGGAACTTTTCCAGTGTTGTGGCCCCCATATCTCACTATGGAGATGGGAACCAGTTTATTTTGAAGAGTGCTAGTAACATGGGTTGTGGAGGGAGGTACAAAGGTCTTGGAGTCATAAACCACAGCGCACACCGTGGCATAATACAGCTAGGGAAGGATTACACTAGAGCATACAGAGAAGACCAAGGAATCACATTCACTGGCTGAGTAATGATTTAATGGTTAGGGCTGGAGAATAGTGAGGTTAGAGAGGGAGGTGATTTATTAAGGCCCTCCCTACAGACATATGTATGCAGACATCCCCATATAACCCATACATGGGCACACACTCCAGTATGCACACAAACATTCACACACACATCCACCCCTCCTGTCAGACACACAGATCATGGAAACCAAGTCCCCCCTCTTTCAAATATCTTTAATCCCCAGGAGTTTGAAGTAGGGGGTGGTGGTTTCGGAGGTAATTAGTAGGCCCTTTCCTCTCCTATATGCTGCTCTGTCTTTAATGGGAAATTAAAGTTCAAAACGGCTCAGCTGTTGGTGAAGGGAGAGAGAGAGGGGAAGCGTCTCTAGATCAGGATCAGTCGCAGCAAAGAGCAAGAGGGCAAAAAAACAAACTCCATTAGACTTTGCAAGCTGCAGGCTGCTCCGCTGCCCCGAAGCCACTAATGTGTTCTGCTGAGCTGCCTTTTTAAAAAATGAAGAGCAGAAAGAGTCTTAATGATTTTCTCCCTGCTGTGTCTTCTTCCCCTTATGCCGGCCTGGTTTTAAGGAGCAGCAGAATTTGACAGGAGATGCAACCTGAGCAGCCTGGGTTTCCTCCTCAGGCTTTGCAGGCTCCCCATTTCCTAACTTGGAGCCTGATCTTGGGAAATGCTATGTTTTCCCCACCTGCATTGCCTTTACTGGGAGCTGAGAATGCTCAGCACCTCACCTGTAATGATAATCTTCAGTGCACCACCACAGTTCCCAACCATCTCCCGCTAGTTACAGACCCTCCCCAGAGGAACTTGTTCTGCAGTCACAGTTGCACCTGACAGAAGGCTGTGGGATTTATAAATATTAACTGCTGATGAAACCCAGTTGTGTGAGAAGCTAGGAAAACATTATAGAAGATGTTGTAGTAGCAGGGGGTTGCAAGGAGAGTTTATAGCTCCTCTGAGAGAAGAGGGGTAGGAAGGAAGAAGTGTGGCGAGAGAGTAAGCCCTGGGATCCTAGCCCTGGAAGAAGGGGCAATCCAGAGGAGTTGTGGGGAAAGAAAGCCTGAGAAGGCAGGGCAGGAAGAAACCCAGGGAAACAGCGGCAAAGGATAAGATAGTACAGACCTTGCCTGCTGGTTATAGGGTCCCTGGGCTGGAACCCTGTGTAGAGAGAGGGCCTAAGTTCCCCTACCAGCCACTGGACAATGGCACAGGACTGTTGGAGACCCCACCCTGACAAGGGTCTGGTGAGACTTTGATACTACAGAAGGGAGGACAGTCTACTGACCTAGCTGTAGGGCCAAGTCATGAAGAGAGAGCACTGTGAATTACAGGGAGACTGTCACAGTGACATTGGCAGGGGGCACCATGTGGGAAGAAAGCTGGCATCCTTGGCCAGGAGGCATGAACATTTCTTTTAAACACTGTAGCATCTGCACTTACTGGCTTCTAAATTCCTATAGGTCAGTAGAGGGTGCTCACTTACAGACCACTTGGTTTTGGTAATGACAGCTGAACTTAGATGACATTTCCACCTGTTACATAAAGCAGGACTATGGGAATTCCCATTCTGGAGTTGGTTCTCTGCTATTTCACTCAGACATTAGTGGCACAGTGCAAATATTAGAGTAGATCACAAGCAAAATAAACCCACAGACAGAATTTCCTCTTCTTCCTAGTACAGCAAATCATAAATTATGCCAACCCTCTTGGAAACGATCCCTTTGTAATGAATTCTGCTCAGAAGACACTCACACGTTGTCAGGGACTAGCCTGCAGGCTGCTCTTGGACACTTCTCCTTCCACTCTTGCTGAACGTCTCACGGCAATCACCGTACCTGTCTGCATGCAAACGTGATATTAGGAAGAGATGTCACGTCTTTTTAACTTCCTCTAATGTGACTCAAATCCTCTGTAAATGTGTATGCAAATCTGAGGCTGCTCCTGGACTCCTGGCAAGTCACCAAGCACTGCCAAGGATGTGCACCACTGCCTTAAATCCTAGGGATTAGGCATTGCCTGCCTTATCATCCTAGACTCCTGCTAGTGATGACTGCTCGCAGCCTGCAGCTGCCAGCCCATCTTCTAGTAATCCAAGGAGTCACCAGCCTCTTCCCTTGGTGGGGCCCTAGGCCTTGCTGCTGGTTTGGAGTTGGAGATGAAGCTCTGCTAAGACAGCTCTCCCTCCCTCCCTGTCTTCACAAACCTGTTCACGCTCCTCTTCTGCATTGCAACATGCTGGCGGGGCTCTCACATGGAGCAGAGGGAAGAAGCCTACTGGCAGATGTTCCCAAATCCAAGTCTCATTCCCGAGATCCTTATTCAGGCTGCAATTACCAAGTTGCCTGGATCTTCCCACCCCCAGGAATGGACAGCTGTGAAAGCAAGCACAACTGGGGAACTTGGACACCCAGGGATATTTCAAAATGAGCCCCTGATCTAAGCACACAGTGTCTGTACAGTGGGGAGAACTATTGCCCCTCCCCCATGTCCCATCCCCACACACACTTCTCATTGAAGGGTGGGGATGCTTTACACCAGAGCTGGCTGGCCCATCAGGGCTTTTGGCTAACCCCTAAGTGCTGTTAACATCACCACTCTGCAATGGTCTGCTAGCCCTTTGATGCCTTCCCAGAATGCCTCTGGGCCATATTTCCCTGCCATCTACCTGCTCCTTGCTTCTGCTCTGAATGTCACCTGAGGGACAGTTGAGGTATTTCCAAACTAGGAAGAAGGAAGAATTGCAGAGGCCCCAGGTGAGCTGTGAAGAAACACACCAAACAGCTTAACGCCCTTTTTGTTTCGTTATGCTGGTGTGAAGGGGTTTCCCTACCCCACACCGGCTACGTGAGGGTTAATGAGCTGCCATAGGCTCCAGGAGCCCTGTTTCACCACAGCTGCAAGGCATAGCAGGCCCGGGGAGAAGGCCCAAAAGGGGAACCGCAGCTCAGTCAGCAGCAATTCCCCTGGCAGGGGAGCAGACTTTCAGTCCCTAGCTCCTGGAGAAGGGAAACAGAGAAAAAAACCACACCACCACCAGTCCTGCTTGCTTTTTACATGACAGAGTTGGTCCTGCTGCAGCGCAGGGGTCTGGACTTCATGACTTCTCAAAATCTCTTCCAGTCTTACATTTCTTTGAAACTTGGGTCTTGTTCTGGCAAGGCTTGGTATAGTTGGTGTATTTCTTAAATCCCCAGCTTCTGGAGTCTAGCGATCACATGAGAATCTTAGCTTTTCTGTTTTTAACAGTAAGCTTCTAGACCTTTGGCTGGGGAGAAAAAATTTGAAAACGTGAGCTGAGCATAGGCTAGAGGTTCAGAGAACAGAAGGCAAATACAAAGAGCCAAGCATTTCATATTATTATTATTTTATTTAAAATCTTGAGGAGGGGAAGGGAGTTAAGACTCTTTTTCCTGAGCCCGACTCCTGGCGTTTGAACTCTTAGTGTTGGCAATTGTGTGTCCAGTCTGTAAAATTCTGTGGTAACTAGAGAAGTAGGAAAATGATGACATCGCGAGAAGAGGGTGAAAGTCGAATGATTGGGAAGGGAAAGGATTTTTAGCCAGCCAGTCTTAAACTCGGTTTATTGTTAATACCTACTTTAAGTTCAATGACTAATTGATATGTTGGAGAAAGGAAGCCTTTGTTAAAGATTGAACACTTCAACCTATGCAGTTAAAGGTTAGAGTTCCCAATAAACATCGCTGAGGCTTCCTGAACTTCCTCTGGAAAAATCAAGGAAGATCAGACGTGGCATTCGTAATATCTCTAAAGAAATAGGGGAGGTTGGATTTTTAAAACTAAAACTTTCAGGCTGCCTTCATATACCATAAAGAGGCAAAAAATAAGACACAAGCCCAACCAATTTGAAAAACAAAACAAAACCTTCCAGGTCACCTTTCAGTGCTGAAAAGCGAGGTTACCTGAGTGCTGGATTATGGCACCTCAAATTGAAAGCTTCTTTTGAAATTGTTGGCCACAGATTCTTAAAACACATCCACAGAAAAAGCTGGGAACCTGTCTGGCTATAGTGATCAGCCACTGTGAGTGACTGAGGGTACCAAGGGATTGTTGTAGTAATCTGGATGCATGGATGGACACACAGACGGGACTGGGTACTTCGATCAGCAGATGCCAGGCTTGTACTTGTGAGGCCTGACCAAAGCCCATAGAAGTAAATGGAACGACTAGCATCAGTGGGGGCTGGTTTGTTCTATAGACCTTATGGAGACATGATCACCCCTACTGTTCTTGTCTGCTTAGCCTCTCAGCCCTACATCCAGTGAATCAACATTGTTGTTATTTCTCTGGTAGAGATACATGTTGCCTAGAGTCAAGTGAAGTGCCAATTTTGTCCTACTCCTTAACTTGAATTGTCCTGGGAAGTGCAATGAAAACCAGAAAAGCTTTTCAAGATCAGAGAGTTTCCCAACACATACCACAAATAGCCGTTAGGACACATGGCGAAGTCTCCCGATGGTTCCTTCTTCTGTCTCTAGGAGCTGTTCCACCTGCAAGCGTCCAGTAGGCTGTGCTGAACAGATCCTTGTGCAGTTGTGAGAGTGGCATAGTTCATAACGTAGGGCTCTGTTCCATAAGGTATTGAACACCCTGAACTCCTACTGACTTTTCTCACTGCTTTCAGGCTGAAATATGGATGGTCATCCTAATCCTTCGTGGCAGGGACTTCCATAGCAGCAGGCCTGCCTCTGGAAAAGCCCTGTTCCCTTGCAAGGTTGAGCTATGAGTTATTAATAGGCGTAATAAGTGCTTTAGATGCATGCATGGCTTCATTATAATGTATGCAAGGTCCTAGTTGGGCATAATAAGTCTGTGGCCCTGGCATACCAGCTATGCCATGTGCTCCTCATCTTATCCACAGCCCCAGGCTGATGCAGAAAGCTATAGGAATTATCCAAAATCCATTCAAGTCCTATAGGAGTCCAGGTGACTGCCTGGCTCTAGCAGCTCCTTGGTTATGGCCCCTGTTCCCATCTTCTCTCTGTGGTAGCCTTGGGCTGAAGAAGCAAGGCAGCCCTGCTACCATAGTGGCACCACCCACATGCTGAGAGCACAATAGCTCTCATGGCTCCATGTCAATGGGCCAGTTTCCAGTTCCCACCCAAGGCATCTCCTCGTTCAGCAGGAGCAGGAACATGAGGTTGCTCCATAATGGGATGCTATGATGAGAGTATCTTGCACTGTAGATTATAGTATATGCTCCCCTTCCTCTAAGAAAATGTCCATTGCTTAGGCCTGGTCTACACTACGAGGTTAGGTTGAATTTAGCCATGTTAGGTCAATTTTATAATGAATGTGTCTACACAACCAACCCTGTTCCGCTGACCTAAAAGGCTCTTAAAATCGACTGCTGTACTCCTCCCCAACGAGGAGAGTAGAGCTAAAATCGACCATCCTGGGTCGAATTTGGGGTACTGTAGAGGCAGCGTTGTGGAATTCAATGGTATTGACCTCTGGGAGCTATCCCAGAGTGCTCCAATGTGACCGCTCTGGACAGCACTTTCAATTCCGATGCACTGGACAGGTACACAGGAAAAGTCCCAGGAACTTTTGAATTTCATTTCCTGTTTGGTCAGCATGGCAAGCTCAGCAGAATAAGTGACCATGCAGTCCCAGAATTGCAAACGAGCTCCAGCATGGAGTGAACGGGAGACACTGGATCTGATTGCTGTATGGGGAGAAGAGTCTGTCCAGGCAGAACTCTAATCCAGCAGAAGAAATGCTGATATATATGCCAAAATCACACAGGCAGGGCATGGTGGACAGGGGCTACACCAGGGATACACAGCAGTGCCGCATGAGAATTAAGGAGCTCACGCAAGCCAGCCAAAAGACAAAGGAGGCAAATGATCACTCCGGGTCACAGCCCTAGACATGCTGCTTCTGTGATCAGCTGCATGCGATTCTAGGGGAGGACCCTACTGGTACCCCAACACTCTCTGTGACACCTGCAAGGTGGCAGCCTCGCACAACATTGAGTAAAGGATTTTGTGGAGGAGGAGGAGGAGAATGCGCAGCAGGCAAGCGAAGAATCCGTTCTCCCCGGCAGCCAGGACCTTTTCCTCACCCTAGAGCCAAAACCCTCCCAAGGCATATTGTTCCTGGACCCTGAAGGCAGAGAAGTCATCTCTGGTGAGTGCATATTTGTAACAACACTACAGGGGTTAAAAGCAATTGTGTTTAATGTTTGGTTTGCCCTGAGGGGGACTGGCTTACAGGGAAGTACATTCACCAAAGGGAGCGGCTTTGCATCAAGGACAAACATACACAACTGTCACACCGTAGCCTGGTCAGTCATGAAATTGTTTTTCAAAACCTCTCTGACACGCAGCATGCCTCGGTGTGCTCTTGTAATTGCCCTGGTGTCTGGCTGTTCGAAATTGGCCACCAGGAAATTTGTCTCAACTTCCCACCCCACCATAAATGTCCCCCCCCTTATATTATGGAGCACACAGCAAGCAGCAATAACAATGGGAATATTGCTTTTGCTGAGGTCTAACCTACTCAGTAAACAGCACCAGCGCCCTTTTAAACATCAAAAGGCACATTCTACCACCATTCTGCACTTGCTTAGCCTATAGATGAACTGCTCCTTACTGCTGCCCAGGCTGCCTGTGTTCAGCTTCATGAGCCATGGAAGCAAGGGATAGGCTGGCGTCTCCAACTATTGGCATTTCAACATCCCCAAAGGCAATTTTCTGCTCTGGGAAGAAAGTCCTTTCTTGCAGCTTTCCAAACAGCCCAGAGTTCCTAAAAATGTAAGCATCATGAACCATTCCCAACCATCCCACATTGATGTCGATGAAACAGCCCTTGTGATCCACCAGTGCTTGCAACACCATTGAGAAGTACTCCTTGCAGTTTATGTACTCTTTGGCAAGGTGGTCCGGTGCCAAGATCGGGATATGCATTCCATCTATTGCCCCACCACAGTTAGGGAATCCCATTGCAGCAAAGCCATCCATTATGACCTACACTTAGCAGAAGGGTATTGATTGCCCTGGCTACTTGGATCACAGCAGCCCCCACAGTAGATTTGCCCACTCCAAATTGATTCCCAACTGACTGGTAGCAGTCAGGCATTGCAAGCTTCCACAGTGCTATCACCACTTGCTTCTCAACTGTCAAGGCAGGTCTCATCTTGATATGCCTGTGCTTCAGGGTTGGGGAAAGCAACTCACACAGTTCCATGAAAGTGGTCTTATGCATGCAAAAGTTTCGCAGCCACTGGTAATCAACCCATACCTGCAACACTATGCGGTTCCACCAGTCTGTGCTTGTTTGCTGGGCCCAGAATTGGCGTTCCACTATATCAAAGCTGACCTAATGCTTTGGTGGGGACATGCACGATCAACTGTATAAAATCACTCACTAAAGATCGACTTATATAAAATCAACCCAATTTCATAGTGTAGACATGCCCTTAGAAACCAAATCTTTCTGTCCATCTTCTCCATAGACTGTCCCCTCCCTCCATCTCCTGCTGATAGCAGGGAAGGTATCATATTCTGCTGAATTAATCACTTTGAGTGTTTAAGTAGCCTCTTCCCTTGACATGAATATGCATTGATTCAAATGTCACCCATGAAATATTTACGCAAGCAGCCTTGAGTCTGAGCACGCTGTGGCTCACCTAACATGGCCTGTGTGTTGGCTCCGTCCATCCCAGTGAGCAGTCATGATCAGATGTACAACAGAAGCGGCTGCGCTAGACGGAGGCATTGATAGAGCTGCCATCTGTTGAACCACTCTTAACTACTTTCTTAGTATGGTTTCCCCACCAGTTGTATACCTGCCATATAGTAGGTTCCTCTAGGCTGTATTTCCCTAATTTGCTTAAGAGACGGTCATGTTAGACAGTATCAAAAGCCTTACTAAAATCAAGCTATAGCTTATCTACTGCTTCCCCCCATCCACAAGTCTTGTTACCCTGTCAAAGAAGGATATTGTGTTGGTTTGACATGATTTGTTCTTGACAAACCCATATCGACTGTTCCTTATCAGCTTAATATCTTCTAGGTGCTTACAAATTAAGGATCCTGTTGGCACAGAGTGAGACAGTCCTGGGCTAGCTCATTCCGGACTTTGGAGATGAAGGTTAGAATTTGATAGATGGGGAGCCATTGTATTGCCTGGAACTCTGGCTAAGGGTCTCGCAGAAGCCTATACAGACAGCTTAGCAAGAGCGATAATGTGTGTGTGACCTGCTGGAGTTTCTTCAAAGGCTTCCCCTACCCCAATTTTACTTCCAGGTATGGTGCATTGTAATAGTCCAAGCCTGGAGGACAAGCAAGCCTGGATCAGCATGGTCCAGTCTACATCTGTCAGGAATAGGCACAGACTTGGTCCCACAATGGATACAAGCTGTTTTTAACAGCTGCTTCTATGTGGCTAGCCAGTGGTGGCGAAGAACCTCAGGATAGCTAGAGAGAGGTGGTCAGGAGACAATGAGAAAAGATGTACTCAGAGCCATTTTCCAGCATTGAGTAAAGGCAGGAGAGAGGCTTTGGCCACTTTCCAAATCCCACCTTTAGTGCCTAAGGGATTTGGGCACACATCTCCCATTGAAAGTCAATGAGATTTGGGTGCCTCACTCCCTTGGAAGCTTTTGAAAACCACCCCCCTAAAGCAATAGGTAAGTGCCTCAGACGGCTGGATGAGCGTTAGACATGTTTGAACAAATCCCAAGCAGTCACCCACAAAAATCTCTCTTGCTCATGCGGTGTCTTCTTTGTGGGAACAGTTCTATATTCAGCGTTTGATATTTTGCCTTCTTGTTTGCCATGACACGTACTAATGAAAGGCTGTGCTTAAATTAGCAATGAAATAGGCTGGAGCCAGTCCAGGATATTTTACTTTGACCCTTTTGGGCGTGAGTTCTAACAAATGTTCTTGCTTACAGTTTGCTTCCAGATTCCCCATATTTTAGGATTAGCAGCTCTTCTGAGGAACAGAAGGCTTATTCCCCTCATTAGTGAGCTCCTCGAAGCAGAACGTGATATTTACTTGGGGCTTATTTTCATTTTGGAGCGGATTAATCTCTTGCCTACTTCTCTAGGAAATCAGCTCATTTAGTAAAAAGACTTGGAGAAGTTTTTGTCGAAAGCTGCTGTGGCAGATATCGGAGACTTGAGCTCACTTTAAACAGCAGGTTGAACTGTGGAATTTAGCTACCGTTGCTGCTGACACTGTGTCAGATGCCCAGAACAGCCTAAGTGTGTATAGATTGCATGAACTACACCACGCACAAGTAAAGAAAAAACAATAGGCCATCGAGCTCAGCATCCTGCCTCCAGCAGTGGTCAGAACCTGATGCTTTTGAAGTAAAAAGAGACTGCAGGACAGGGGACATTCCGCCTGACCTCTGCAGGGACCAGCCTGCAGCATGAGATTTGGTTAGCTCCATCTTGGCTTTCATAGCTCCAGACGTTAGTCACCATACAGTTATTCAACCTTTTAAATAATGTACCCTCAGCAGTTGTTTCCATGAGCTGCTGCTGCAGTAAGTTTCTCCAGCTAACAGCCTGCTGGGTGAAGGAGCATTTTCTATTGATTCCAAGTGTACTGGCTACTAATTGCCTCCAGGGCCCAGTACCTGCTGACACTTCCAGGCATAGTGCTTCCAAATCTATGGAAGCATTGGCAGTAGTAAGTGCTAACCATGGGGGGAAGTGTGGGCAGGACTGGGCCCCAAATGCTACTTTCTTCTCTTGTTATGGAGAGAGTGAAGTGGAGCACAGGGACCTATCTGCATCCCCTGTATGCTTCAGAGGCTTAAATCCCATTTATCTTACATGAGAATCCCCCCGAACTTCAGTGGGGCTAATTGCATGAATAAGATGAGCAGGTTTTGGCACTGAATCCTAAATACCTCAAAATTCGATCTCACCTGAACAATGTCACCTTTCCTTTCTTTCCCATTCACATGGCAGCACTGTCTGATAATTGGGCATCTGAAAAAGATAAAAAACATGAACCAAATCCAGGTCCTATTGAAGCCGGGGCAAAACTCCTGTTGATCTCTGTAGAAGCAGGATGGGATCTGGGGAAGGAGTTACCTTTGCTTAGAAAGTATTTCAATGTCCAGAAATGACACATTTTCACTTGTGACTTCAGATTTCTTTAGTGGCAGTGCACTTTGAATGCTGCATGCATAGAAGTCATTCTAAAATAGCGATGAGAAGCATTTCCAAAAATACACTTTCATCATTTATCTACCTGGTATTTTTGAAAGGCAGCCCAGAACACCAAGGTGGGGAATTGACATCTTACAGTAGTTACTGAAAAGAGTGCTGACTTGGAATCTGTAGTTTAGCGGGGTGGGTGGGGGTGGAGGTAGAGGTGGAGGTGGGGATGAGGGGCAGCACGACTAGTCTGTATCATGATTAGCAAGCACCGAGCAGGGAAATGAGAGCCTGAATGGCTGGATTCTGTTCTTAGCTGTGACTCACTGAAATGGATTACTTTGAACAAGTCATTTAACCTCTTTGTGCCTCTGTTTACCCATCTGTAAAATGGGAACAATACTACTTACTCATCTTTGTAAAGTGTCTTTGGGATCCTTGCATGAAAGACACAATAACCAGAAAACATTATTATTATTATTATTATACTTTGAAGATGTATTTTTTCTGCTGGATCTTATAATCCTGGCATGTACTCAAAAATCAAATAACATGGAATAAAAGTCTCTTCTGCGTGTATTAATTACTACTTGTATTTCAGAACTACCCAAAGGTCCCACTCAAAATCAGCACCTGACTGTGCTGAGAGCTGCACAAACACACAGTCACGGTCCCAGGCCCAGAGAGCTTACAACTTAAGAAATCCTTTCTACTTTCCCTTGGTCCCATTTCAGTACCGGGAAATAACACAATTCTCATGAGAGAGCCTGTTCTCTTGAGATGTCAAGCTCAGTGTTAGAGACTAAAGAGACCCAGGTATCGTGGATAAACATCCAGACTTCAAGAGGCTCTTTTTCAACTGAACTATAGCTTTGAGTATTTTTCCCCGCCACTGGTCAGTTCTCCATTTGGGATTTCAGATTTATATTCTGATAGCAGCCCCAGTGTGCTAGGTACTCTGTGCATACAGAAAGACACAGTCCCCACCCCAGAGGGCTAACAGTCTATGGGTGCTTAACAGTGTCCAGCAAAGTATATCACAAATGCATCAGCTGTCCCAGAGCACAAAAGCAGGACATACACTGATGAGTAGCTGTATTTAGCATAGAAGGGGAACAAGATGTTAGCCTGAAACATATCATAGAGAGACCAAAATGGTAAAAGGAGAAAAAAGCATGACCATAGCAAGGAAATTGTTACACACTGTGAGTGAAATTGATCTCTATGCAGGGACCCAGCAGAAGGGCTATGTACCACATAAACCCTATTTTTAGGTCTTAAGTGGTATATAGGCTTTGTGCTGGTCCTCTGCATGGGGATGAAACTTGCCCTGTACAACCGTTCTGATTCAGGAATGCATATCAGACCAATCTAATCATAGCAGAAACACCCCTTACCACCAGCGTCTGTGTCCTTGCAGCAATAGCAGAGAGACATTTTGGTCAGGCCCATCTTTCTTTTCTTCATTAACTTTCTTATTGAGTTTCTCTTCAAAAATTCAAGCCAGCAAAATCTGCTAGAGGCATATTAAGGATTCACCATGCAAAACCGATAAGCTGGTGCCTCATTATTATCCTGCATAGTGATTATCTTTCCTTGATGGTGTCTCATATTTGCCCAGTTTCAGATTAAAACTGTTCCCCTTTCACTCTGAGATGACTTCATTTCTTAACTCCTGGTTACAATGCAAAACATCAGGAACGTGCTCAGCCTCTGCTGGGTCTGACTGATATCATTAAGAATCATTTACTTGCAATTAAAATGAGCCTTAAGGGCTTTTGCCAACAAGCTAGATTAGCTAAAAGTGAAACGTTTGCTTTTTGTAAACAACAACTTCAGGATACTAAAGCAGCCGAAAAGAGAACAAATCATTTGCCTTTCTACTGAGCATCATCAAAGGTCCCAGAAACAAATGCCAGAGCAGCCAGACCCAGTCCAGGTGAGGAGGGCCATGCTGGCATCTCGCTGGAAACACATGGGTCACACTTAGCCCCCACCAGGCCTGAAAACATGCACATGTTTAATATTAACATCCCTGGGATTACTCATATGCATAAAGTGACACATGTGCTTAAGTCTGCACAGGACTGAGTCCTCCATTTGCAACACTGCCATAGCTTACGGCCACCCTTATCTGTAATATTACAGGCTATCGACAGAACCTTGTGCACTGCACCATCCTGATCTGAGGGCAGGGCCGGCGCTTCCATTTAAGCGGCCTAGGCAATCGCCTAGGGCGCCAGGATTACTGGGGGGCGGCATTTTGCCGGGGGAGGGCAGCAGGAGGCTCCGGTGGACCTGCCGCAGTCGTGCCTGCGGAGGGTCCCCTGGTCCTGCGGCTCCAGTGGAGCTGCCGCAGGCACGGCTGCGGAGCCATGGGACCAGCACGCAGGGCGGCGAAATGGCCGTGCGCCTAGGGCGCTAAAAACACTAGCACCAGTCCTGTATGAGGGGCATTCCTGTTGGGAGCCATGCTCTCTGCAGATCCACATGCCACACTGTGGAATAGCATGGGTCATGTTTGCTCTCACTTAAATAGCAACTTTGATTGTTAATAATAATTAATAACTCTTCACATGTACGAGGGGAAGGATGGTTTTGCAGCTAGAGCATGAACTGTGATCTTCGACAAGTCCCTTCTCCACCCTGTGCCTCAGTTTCCCAAACTGTAAATGGATTAATGATGACTATCATCTTCATAAGGGAGTGTGGGAGGAATTGATTAATATTTGTGAAGCACTTTGAAACACTCCAGTGGAAGGGACCATAAAAAAGCAAAGAAGCCTTGTTATAAAGGGCTATACCTTTCCTCAAAGCAAGGGAGACGGGAAGGGATGAAGAGTTCCACGCTGTGTCTCAGAAGTGCAGTCCTTCTGAGTGAAGGTTCAGATGCATTTACATCAGGGGATATTTAAGGTAGTGGTCATGAAGCCGAGAGATTCTTAATATTTTCCACATCCTGCTGTTCAGCTCTGCCCTTCAACTCCGCTTTGAGAAGCTGCACAGGAGTGACATTGGGGAATTTTGCAATTTGTTAAACCTATTTTGGTGCTCTTGCCTGTGATTTAAAATAACCAGACATGTAGCTCTTTTCCCTGGGATAGCTCCTGAGCATGTGTCAACCATGCACTGACAGATAGGATCAGACATGTCGCTCGCCATTCCCCTGAATATGCTTGCAGTACAACTGATCTGATCATCTCCAAGGAGGCCTCTTTCAGCTCCACTCAGAATATAGGAGTGTTCATTGAAGCGTAGGGAGCTTTTCCCCCTTCAGTCACATCTGGGGATCCCGGGTGTGAATGGCGCTGTGCATGTACCAGCCTAACATTACTTTACTGAGAATAGCAGGGACGAGTGGGTTAGTTTCTCAGATGGCAAAGTCACAGCATCATGTGTTAATTTTGTACTATATTACAGTTATCTCAAGGCCACCCTTGTTATCCCCTGCGTTACACAGAGACAACAGCAGTAAGCTATGCCTTCCACATAGGCGCCAATTCTGTGGGTGTTCCAGGGCAAGAGCACCCACGGGGAAAAATTGGTGGGTGCTCTGCACTCACTGGCAGCTCCCTGCCCCCCCGTCCCAGCTCTCCTCCGTCTCCTCCCCTGAGCGTGCTGCGTGCCCGCTTTTTCCCCGTAGCTCACAGTGCTTTTGCTGCAAAACAGGTGTTTCGCACGGCAAGTGATGGGAGGGAGAGGAGAGGAGGGGGAATGCGGCGCACTCAGGGGAGGAGGCGGGGCTGGGATTTGGGGAAGGGGTTGGAATGGAGGTGGGGCAGGGGCTGGGAAAGGGTGGATTTGGGGTGGGGCTAGGGGCGGGGGGGCACGAGCACCGACCAGTACCGGGGAAATTTGGTGCCTATGGTCTTCCACCTTCAGTATGGTGGCAAGTTGCATCCTCTCCTTCTCCATGAGTGCCCAGACATCCAACGTTCCATGATTTCAGGTTAGATTCCTGCAACTTTCAGAGCACAAAGCCTTCTCCCCAGCAAAGAACCAGCTGGATAACAAGAAGGAGAGAAGAGAAGAAGAAGGAACAAATAGCAGAGGAGCAGAGTGTCAAGAACAATTTCAATGTGACCCATAACTTGTGTATTTCACATTCAGATATCACAGAGAGATTAATACAAGCTAAGAAGATAACAGACATCTGAAGCAGCTAATGCAGAGCATATAAACTAGGGATAGATGAAACAGCTTGGATAAAAGAAGAATCTGCTGACTCAGAGCTTTTCCCCAATCCAGAAAGAAGCTGAACCCTCTTAGCAGACCATTCCCACAGCAACATTACCCAGCAGGTCTTTCTGGGGTCAGGCAGTTGGACATCTCTGGCAGCAGATTTCCTCTCCAGGGGGATGGCACTGGACAGGTCTCCTCTTCACTGGACTGCTGTTTCTCCCGCTCTTTTCCGTTGGGGGTGTGAGACCTATTTCCCTTGAACTTAGAGTTCAGCCTGAACTAAACCTAGATCTGCATCCACTGGAAGATTGGGGAAGTCTGGACCTGGACCCAGATGCAAACTTTGCAACTCGGGTCCATTGTTTGAATGTCACCTAGCAGTTTGTTATTGATGGTTAATATAACCATGAGACTAATGTAATTCTTAAAGTGCCCTCACTGTATAGCTGCTCAGAGTTTTGTGTAATACAATACAACACAAACACTCCAACATACACAATATACCATTTTACCCCCCCCCTTAAAACATTAATTGAAAAATATAGCAGATTTAAGAACATAAGAACGGCCGTACCTGGTCAGATCAAAGGTCCATCTAGCCCAGTATCTGTCTACTGACAGTGGCCAATGCCAGGTGCCCCAGAGGGAGTGAAGCTAGACAGAATGATCATGATCTTTCCTGCATCCAGTCTCCATACCTCTGGAATGAACAGAGCTAGGACACCAATTCTACACCCTGCGCTAATCCATTTATGCAGACTTAGCACCATGAATTTATCTTCCTTTAAACCTGTTATAGTCCAGCCTTTCAAACCCCTCATAAGGGTCACACTTGACTGGCGCCTGACTCCACCTTAGAAGAGAACTTCCTTATTGTTTTAACACCCTGCCCCTATTATTCATTGTGATTCCCTAGTTATTGTGAATAGTAAAAATTATTTTATCACTTTCTCAGCTTCACTTCTTATTTTAATACCTCATCATATCCCCTTAGTTACTCTTTTTCCAAGCAGAGCGCCTACCCTCTTAATTCTGTCATGGGACCCCTCTCCAAACCCCCAGCCAATCATTTTTAGTTGCCCTTTTCTAGACTTCTTAGTGCATAGAATATCTTTATTACGTGGAGAAATCCACATTTGTAACGTATTCGACAGTGTGGGCGTACATTGATTATACAAGGGCAATAATAATTCTTCATCTTAATGCTCTATCCCTTTTAATGATTGCTAACATCTTGTTGCTATTTTTGACCGCCTCACACTGCATGACATCTTCAGAGACTTCCACAGATGACGCCAAGATCTTTTTCCTGACTCATGTAGCAAATTAGCCCTCATTATTATATTATAGTTGGGGTTTATTTTTCAATGTGCATACTTTAATGATCTATCCCTATAAATTTCATTGCCATTTTGTCCCATCATTAGTTTTTGAGATCTTTGAAGTGTCTTCCACAATCTTCTTTATGGTCTAACTACTTGTATAGTTATCGTATCATCTGAACTTTGCGACTCAACTGTTTACCTCTTTCTTTTCCAAAATCATTTAGATAACTGAATAAAGATTGTCCGAGGACCCCTTGTATAGGAACCCATATCCCTCTCCATAACTGAGATCGAAGAATTAACCATTAATTCCTTACCCCTTTGTTCCCTTGTCTTTTAGCCCATCCTCAATCATGAAAAGACCTTCACCTGTTAATCCATCAGCTATATTTACTAAGAGCCTTTTGTGAGGCCTTTCAAAGGCTTTCTGAACTAAGCACTATGACCCTGATCTCCTGTCCACATGATTTGTTACCCTTCAAAGAACTCTAATAGAATTGTAAGACACGATTTCCATTACAGAAACCATGTTGCTATGCTTAAACGTTGTAGTTTTTCTAGTGTGTCTGACATATTATCTTTACTATTGTTTCAAACTATTCCCGTACCGACGTAACTTACTGTGTCGTAATGCCGGATCACTCTTAGAGCCTTTTTAAATATGTGTTACTTAGCTATCTTCAGGTATTAGTACCGAACAATTTAAAGACAGTTACAAACCTTAGTTAATAGCCGCAATTCACATTGGTTCTTTCCAGAATCATGGTGAATGCCATCTGTCCCTAGGTACTTATGTTGAGTTTCTCAATAATTCCAAAAACTCCCTCTAGGACACTTCAATCTTGAGAGTTCCTCAGCATTGTCACCTACAAAGCTCCAATTCAGTGGAATCTCCCTAAACAATCCTCAGCCGTTTGAGACTGACCAAAGAATCATTTGTTCTCCGCATGACCTTTATCGTCTTGAAGCGCACCTTTTGTATTTTTTACTCGTCAAGGCCCACTGGTTGTTAGCATCTTCCTGCGTCTGATGTACTTACTAAAAACATTTTTTATTACCTTTGGAGTCTTTGGCTTGCCTTCTTCAAACCCCTCTTGGCTTTCTAATTACCTCTCTTGCACAAGCTGGCAGTGTTTGTATCCTTTTATTTGCCTTCACTGGATTTGACTTTCACTTTTTAAAGGAAGTTTTTTTCTCTGCACTGTTGTTCTTACATGGTGTTGAGCAAGGTGCTCTTTTTTAGTTCTTACTGTGTGTTTTAATGGGTCATACATTGAGTTGGCCTTATATATGGTTCTTTAAAAACGGCCATTGCAACTTGCAGATTGCACTTTATTCACTGTACCTTTTTTAACTTTGTTTACTAACCCCGTCATTTTGATAGTTCCCTTTTAAAATTAAAGCCACGGTGGTTGGGCTGTTGAGATTTTTCCCCCACAGGATGTTGCAATTTATATTGTTTTGGTCACTATTTCCACGGTCCTGCTATACTCCTCTGGACCAGCTCCTGTGCTCCCTCCAGATTAAATCTAGAGTTCCTCGTCCCTTGTGGGTCTCCGTACCAGCTGTATGAGCAGCATTAAAGTATCGAGAAATTTCATCTCTGTATTTCGGTCCTAAAGTGAACATGTTCCCAGTCAATAGGGGATAATGACATCCCACTATAATTGTTTTAATTTGTAATAGCCTCTCTAATTCCCTTACATTCAAATCACTATTTATCTGATCCTGTCAGGAAAATGGTCATATAATAGATCCCATCATGTTATATTGTTTAGAGCATGACATTCTATCCATAGCAGATTCTATGGGACATGTGATTCACTTATGATTTTACTTCATTCTGAATCATACATCTTCTTCCCAAAACATATAGTGCCTCTCCCCTGCCAGACTTTTGTCTTTCCAATAATTTGTACCCCAGATGATTGTACCCCATTGATTGTCTCAGCTCCACAGGTTTCTGTGATGCCTATTCAATATCCTCCTTTAGCACAATCCTCTGTTCACCTTTATATTATTTAGACTCTAGCATTTGTGTACAAAGCACTTTAAAACTAGCTGTCCCGTTTATGCATCTGCCTATTTCGGATTGCCAGATTCTTTTTATGTGATGTTTCATCTGATCAGCTTATTATCCTTTCGTCTTTTCCTACTAAACTGGAGATTCTCTATCATCAGACTCTCCCCTAAGAGAAGTTTGTGTCTGATCTACATGCTCCTCTGCAGCAGTCGGCTTTCCCCCATCTCCTAGTTTAAAAACTGCTCTACAACCTTTTTAATGTTTAGTGCTAGCAGTCTGGTTCCGCTTTGGTTTAGAATGTAAATAGCTAAAATCTCAGTATCAATAGACAGTGCAGTTAGCATTTCAAAGAGCTAATAAATAGTAACAAAATCGGATTAAGTTAGGGGTTGTCAAACTGGGGGTCGGGACCCCTCAGGGGGTCACGAGGTTATTAGATGGGGGCTGTGAGCTGTCAGCCTCCACCCCAAACCCCACTTTGCCTCCAGCTGTTATAATGGTGTTAAATATATTTTCAAGTGTTTTTAATTTATAAGGGAGGGGTCACACTCAGAGGTTTGCTATGTGAAAGGGGTCACCAGTACAAAAGTTTGAGAACCACTAGATTAAGTGAATTAAAACTTAAAAGATCATCTTTCCTCCCCCCACCGGTTATATGTAACTAGTAATGTATTGAGCAGAGTCCAGGTGCCTCACAACATTGTGATGTGTTTTCTCAATGGCAAGAATAGCCTATGCAATTGCCCTGAGATACAATCAAAGGGCAATGGGAAGAAAAGATCCTAGACAGACACAGGTTGTACTCAGAAGCTGCATGCTCATTTGGGTATTATTAGTAATGATACACAGAAAAACTATGTTAAAATAACATTAGTAAGGTTGCAAAGTCAAGCACTGAAAAATGAGGAAATGCCAAAAACAAGGTTGCCTGTGCAACCTTAATTCAGCCACCTTGGGCATATGCATTACAGTACAGCTTTTAATTACATGATCACACGCTAGTCAATGTTTTATTTTCTCTAGGGTGCCCAGCTGTCCCACTTTTAAAAGGACAGTCCCGTTTTTTGGGACTTTTTCTTATATAGGCGCCTATTACCCCCCACCCCGTCCCGTTTTTTTCACAGTTGCTATCTAGTAACCCTAGTTTTCTACTAATTGTTCAGTGCATGGTCCCAGGCCTTATTTACTGCACAGTATTTAAACCCTGCTCGGAAGACAGAATTCTTAAGTTCCTCATGTGTTTTCTATGGCACTTATCACTGAAATATCTGAGTGCTTCACAACCACTAACAAATGTATCTTCACAACATCCCTGTGAGATTAGGGGTTCGGTGGAGTTATCCCCATTTTACAGATGGGGAGCTGAGGCCTAGACATTAAGGTAAAAAGTGTACATTAATTTTGTGTGTCCAATTTGAGGACCTGATTTTCCAGAGTGCATGGCATTGTATAGCACTTCATATGCTCAATTCAGACCCCAGAGGCTCAAGTTAGGGCCCCAGAAAATGAGGACCACCCAATTAGTGATCTCTGTGAAAAGTTTGGTTTAAGTGACTTGCCCACTCTCACACAGGAACTCTGTGGCAGAGGCAGGGATAGAATCAGTTTTCCCAGGGCAACAATAACCATGAAACTACCCTTTCTCTTACTGCAACCCCGTGCTTCATTCACTAGATACCTTTCAACTTCTGGAACAAAAGAGGCAGGGGTCCTACAAACAACAACCTGCTTCACTGCACAACCCTGCTGCACCCCCTGAGCTTGTCCATCCTGTGCACTGAATGAGGTAGGGATCTTGTGGAATAAATAGTATATGATACTGTAATTAAAGACTGCGTCATAAGACATATGCACAAGGGGCATATGTTTCTCCTTCCCTCTCCATCCCATTCGTTTTCAGTCCCAGTTTTCATGGCACAGCCAGTCTCAATATCTCCCCATCTACTAGCTCCGTTTCCGTCCCTGTCTCTTGTACAGATAGGCACAGAATCCCCCCATGCACAATCAGTCCCAGTTTTCCTCTGCTAGTTACCTGTCCCAGTCTCACCTGCCTGCTCCTTGTCCCAATCTATTCCTGCTAATCCCCACCAGCTCTTGACCCTTCTGCATTCTAATCGGGCAGCTTCTACCCCAGCACTGCCTGGGCTCCAGTAAGGGGACCACTGAATCATTGAGAACACAGGAGAGACAGGCTCCCAGCGCCCAGTTCAGGTGCCTGGACCCAACATGGGCTGGAACAGCCTAGAACTGCACTTGCAAAGAAAATCCTACTAATGCTGGGGCATAGCCAGTGTAAATGGAATCATTGGGGAATTTAGCTATTAGAATCTAGGAAGCTCTCTCTAGTGAGCATGTGTGAACTGCAATTTTCCAAAGATTTATAACTTGGCCATATTTGAGTGGATTTTCACAGGAACAGCAAAAGACGCATTCCTGAGACAAAGACCACTCCCCAGCCAAATTTCAAGTCCCTGCTTCAAAGCATACTGGTGCTAAAGCTGTTCAAGGAAAAGGTTACCAGCCATGAACATGAGTAAAACAAGGCATTTTTTGCACATCAGTCTCAAAAAAGGCTGAATTTTTTTGGCTGAAATCTTAAAAAATTAAATTAAATTAAATTTAAAAAAATTAGCCTGAGGCAGATACGCAGCTTGGAAAATTTTATCCCAAATGATTAAAGTCTGGCAAAGTTATGAGGAACTGAAAACAGGGTCTTATAAGGGGAAGTTTCAGGCAATCTTGATAATAGGCGGTGCTACTAGCCCCAACTCTAATCTATGACTAGGATGACCACATGTCCCGATTTTATAGGGACAGTCCTGATTTTTGAGTCTTTTTCTCATATAGACTCCTATTACTCCCCACCCCTGTCCTGATTTTTCACATTTGCTGTCTGGTCACCATACCTATGACAGACTATTTTTAAAAAGATCTGGTCACATATGAAAGTGGAGACAAGTTAGAATGCAATGTCATTACTGGGGTTAAATGTTGCCACTTTATTAACAATGAGAATGATCTATTGGTGTGTTTGGTAGATGGACTCGCTCTTTGTTTACAGAGTGAGGGGGTGAGGGCATGTGAGAGTGCACACAGGAGCAGAGTGAGGGGTGAATAAGGGGTTTCTATAGCCTGCATGTTTCAGTTCAGGGAGTGCTAGTACTGCATTTCCTGCTCTGGGGACTATGAACCGTGCCTGCTCAATACAGTGATGATAACCTCTGCACGGCCTCCTGTCATAGAACAATTCTTGAGAAATGGTGTTTATTTCTATGGTGTTTTTTTTAAATTATGGCAATTCCATAGCAAAAAAATTCCTGAATTTTGAGGTTCAGTTGAAAATACATATCAGTAACATCAGGGGAAAAAGCCTTAAAAGTGACTTCAAAGGAAAAGCAAGTGGAGCATATACAGGCAGTATCCCATTCACTTGGATGAGGTGGGGGTTACTTCAATAATTCATGGCTAACGTGGAACACCTAATCACTACTTAAAATAAGGCCTAACAATTTATATAATCCTCAGGAATCACAAAAGGTCAACTCATTTTACCCACCATCAAAACTCAGCCTCTTCTGGAGTATAATACATGCCAGCTGTTTAATGTTGCACTGCAGCTCTGCACTGCGTCCTGGGGCAGGAAGTGAAGAAGAGTGGCATACAAAGGGCGAAAGAAGGTGAGTCTCTTTTTGGAATTTGCTCACAGGACTTGCTGACACAATTTTGGGGCATTGCTTCGGTGCAGCCTAGGAAGATGGAGTGACACCTATTGAACGTGTACCCTCAGTTTCTGCGGCACCTGCGTCCTGCAGAGAGTTCTGTGCAGTCATGAGAATCCACCCACATGGACCTCATGGCAAGATCGGGGCCATAGTGTTTATTTTAGAGGCTTCTCTGACAAGTGCAGTCCATTGTTAAGTTAAGATATCTGACAAGATCACAGCCCAGGGTGGCAAGGCTGCAGAAAATTAAAAGAGCTGAGTCACAAGGCCATTCTGTCCCTCAGGGAGCTGAAGGATTTTAGCTGCAGACAGAGCAATTTCTTGATATCTTTTAGGGGATGAAGGAAAGCCCTACAGGATGCTGGGAGGTGGGGATTCCTCAGAGTTTGAGTGCCTGTTCAAAGGCAATAGTTGAAATGCCTGGAGATTAACACTGCGCAGAATTAAATACACGTATTGGACAAAAGGGAGCACCAGAACAGCTCCTTGGCAGCTGTTACATTCTTTAAGATAAATGCATTTGGTAAGTTTGGTGTGTTGTACATTAACAGCAAGCACAGCAGCTGTTCTCTGCTAGGAAAAGAGATGTGACAAGGGGAGGAGTGGGGAGCTCGGGGCACAGCCTTCCATGGCACATAGGGGAGGGGAGCTCAGGGCCCCCATTTTACAGTGAGGTGAAGAAAGCACCCTTTCTTACAAATGCTAACTGTGGCTGACGTCTGTTGTGCACATTTGCATTTAGCATTGTCTCAGACTGTAGTCTGGACTGGCATGGTGTGAAAGGGACACTGTGGAAATGAATATTTCTACAAGTGCCTCAGATCGTTAAAAGTGAGATAATTTTTAAAATGTAATTGACCTTGTGCAATTTATGCTTTCAAAGTGAAATTCACCCCTTAACTGGGCTAGAGTTTAACTTGTACCTCTCAGCCTTCAAACCTGCCAATGTGTGACATGCGCCATTGAAATTGGTGACAAATGACTGAAATGTAGAGCACTTGTGTTTTGTTGCATGTCACACAATCATTGACCAATCATAAGGATTTGTATCTATAAAACTAGTTTTAAGGATGTTTTCTTGCTGGTTCAGTTAAATCAAAAAAGAAAACTGGAAAAGCAGAAATTCCCATAGGTACCACAATAAGGACACTTTCCCTTGAGTCACCAGCAGTTCTTGAATGTTAACCCTTCAGCTCCCCATCACAGACTGCTACCAGTAGAACTACAGCAGTAAATGCTACTCTTTTGGTTGACAAGTTATCAGAGGAGACACAACATATACTTAGTGAGTCACACAACTATTTTCCAGATGGCTGTAGAATGTTGGGGGAGCAGAAATCCTGTGTTTTGTCCCTAGTTCTGGGAGGGAAGTGTAGTGGTTAGAGACAGATTTCACATAGATTTCACTTAATCATTGTGAAAGGCATCAGGGCTGAGTGGACAAGAGTGGCCCTGCTCTATTCGAGATGTGGGTTCTATGCCTTTCTCTCCCTGAAATGACCACTTGCAACATCTGAGGTAGCTTTCTTGTAAAATGGGGTGATTGATCCTTGAGTGCCTCTTAGGCATATGCTGTTACTTGGCAATGAGGGCTATGGAGTTCACAGAAATATAAGTAGCAGTGAGTGGAAAAGGTGAGATTTGAGCTTGTGGTGTGCTATGTGCTATTCCCTAAGCTAAGGAATGTGGCGGTGGGTTGTGGAACATTGCCTGACTTGCTGGTGCAGCAGAACAAGGAGATTAATTTAGTAAATGAAGAATATCCTGCATAATATAATATAGTACTCTTGAGAGGCTGACTTAAATGGTGCCAAGGGCTTTAGCTGCCACTCTAAACCAAGGCGACTTTAATCCTTTGCTTTCTGCACTTCCCACCCCCTGGGCAATAGAAGCGCGCCTGTCAGTTTCATGCGTGAGTCTAAATAGATTTCACTTTCTAGCTCTCATATGCTAGCACAGGAAGGCAATAATTGGGTTATAAGGACCACTGCAGCCGAATAGCAAAACGCAAACATAAAACTGCTTGTATTAAATTAGCTTTAAAAGTCACAAAAACATTTGCCACTATTACTTCTCATCAAACCAAACCAAACCTAAGTAATGGTCCCATGTTTCCCGACAGTGTCCCTTTAATACAGATATGCTTTTTTAATATATTTGCAAGAACAGGCCGTTGGCCAATACATATATTTCAAAATACTGAAAGGGCAACTTTCCTCAAATAGCAAAAAGGGCAACATTCATACATGATCTGGACAAAAAGCCTTGTATGTTTCATTTAGAAAAGCAATTAAACTTGTTCTTTTCCTTAGTTACTGAAGCTGGCAAGAGCTATATTTTTTTCCTACTTTTCTGCACCCAAAGAGCTACATTTTTTCAACGCACATCCCTTAATTTTTTTTTTATTTAACATAAAATGTTTTGGGGATTGAGACTGTAATTTTTACATTCTTGCAGGCAAATAAGTTATAAACCTAAACCACTGAAAAAATAGGACGTTGGAATCAATGGGTCCATTCTGTGACTAATAAAGGCACTGGATCAAGTCATGTCACTTCCAAGTGCCCCTCGTCAAAGTTCTTAAAGCATCCTCATTCAATCCTGGGGCACAATGGATAAAATTCTGAGATAATGCCGATGTCTCAAACAAACATCAGAAATAATGATCTGCATTGAACCGTTTCAGAACACTGCGTGTCAGATGCTGTCATCTCTCTCCTCTCTGGAATATGAGAAAACGCCCAATGTAACTATGGACACCAGTTGCAAACTATGGACCACATTGTAAATCAGTGCCCAGTTCAGTCATTTGTGGGTGCATCTCAGACTTACACCAAGCCACTTCTGAAGCTATTTGCTGGCTTACTAGTCTGGACTTGGCTATTTGTTGCTAGTTAACTCTCTTGGCTATGAAAGATGATCAGTCGGATGAGGGATATTGTGGCAGTGCATTATGATTTACATCACCTTAGACCTTCTCTTAAATGAATATATAGGCAGTGAGATCTTGGAAAATGGTGTGGCATTAATTGTTTTTAGAGGCTTTTGCATACGTTAGCAAAGTTGTTTCCCTAACCTGAGTGTCTCTGACCAGAATCATCTTTAAATGCAGAGCTGCCGTTCATGATGCCGATGTCATGGGAGCCTGGGTGTCTTCCTTCACCACCCTTTAATGCTTCTTTCAAGTTCCACTTCCTCCATCTCTTTCGGTCTCCTAAAAAGGAGTTTCAAATATAGGCTCTCAGTTGGGTGCATCCTAAAATTAGGGGCCACCTGCAAAATTCAGAGCCTGGCCCAGGCTGGGAAGGCTTGAGGCAGAGTGGAGATGTTCAGATGCAGGGTATTGGTTGGGACTATCTCTGATTAGTGACTATCAATAACACTTGTGTAGGTGGAGCAGTAACATGTGTAGGGGGAAGAGGAGAGGGAGAAGTCCCTTCTTTCCACTGCTATCAGACTTTATATTCTCTCCCCCTGTTGCTGATCTAGTGTCCAGTGATCCAGAGTTGGTACAGCTGGAGAAACCAAGTTGCTCTCAGCCTTTCCCATCCTGGCAGCTCAGCCCCACAGCAGGGGGATCTGGCTGAAAGTGGCCACTTTGTGCTCTCGCTGGCCTTTTTTCAGTTCCTTACTGGAGAGAACAACTCGATCGCCTGCTTGTCAAGGGATTTACTACAAATGGCTGGGCACTGCCCCTGGTGGCTGGGGAGAGTCGTAGGGGGAGAGCTTCCCTAGGAATACGTCACTTTGGGGGGTGAATACTGCACCTTTTACTCCTTGGGGACAACATTAGCCTCTTTAATTTCATGATTGGGCAGTGCCTTGACTCTGAGGGACCCAGGGCTTCGCTGGCAACTTGCCAGAAGCTGGAGCACTGCCCCTGTGCTGCACAGGGGTTTACAAATGGATGCATGAATGGAGATGGACCCAAACCCAACCTCTAGCTCTGCTCAGCCAAGAGAGCTTGGATTCTAAGCCCAGACTGAGCACTGCAGCAGGACTTATACCTGCACATCTCCTTCAGATTCATTGGTATTTGTATCATCTGTGGCAAATGAATAGAAATTGCTTGTGGGCTGAGCTCAGCAGCAAAATGCCTTTGGCAACTGCCTGCCTTTGTCCTGTGGTTACAAGGAAAGTAGCTGCAAGTCATAGCTTGAGGTTCCCTGGGCTGCCTGTGGCCCTCAGGCAACCTCGTGGGCACTTCATTTATCCTGTGGCAAGTGAATCTCTCCTTGATAAGTGTTTCCTAGGGGCTGCTCACTTTCTAGGGGGCTACAAAGACATGATCGTACACAAGGGAGCTAACCAGGCTGCTCTCCAGGCACTGTTTTTGGGGACTGGGATTGCACTAGGGGCACCTGTCATGGAAGGATGGGAAACCTGCATACTTGAATCTGGACATCTCAGGAGACTTCTGGCTGCCTGAGATACCTCAGGTTATGCTATCCTTGGCTACAGTGGTAGGATTTACAGATAAGGAGTTAGCACAGCCAATAGGCAGCAGCATGAGTCTTGGGGCCTGATTCTGCTCACTCACAGTGGTGTAAATTAGGATTGATAACATTGAGTTTCGCTGTGTCCATGGAAGCAGAATCAGGCTTTTGCCTGTGATTCTCTGCATTCCATTATGGGTTCTCGATGTGACACACCCTGGGCCTGATCCCGTGAAGTCAGTGGGAAGAGGGGGGCACATGAATGATGGGCATTGTTTAAATAAAATTAGGCGACCTAAATCTCCAAGTGTCTGTTTTACAGACGTATCAGCCATAATCTTCCGGGGCTTCAGCCCAGCTTCCTTGTAGCTGCTGGAATCTGCCAGTGCAGACCACCTGTGCACACCCAGGACTCCTGAGCCCACACAGTTTCTGGAATCTATTTACTGTGCGTGCGTGGGTGAGTGTTAGGTGGGTGCACATGTGTGTGCTCCGGAATCTGCACACACAAAAGGCAGCCTCTTTCTGAGAATCAGGCCCACAGTGATCTGGCCACTGATACTACCGGCTTTGATAACTTGCTTAGGATGGGGAAGGCATGGTGATTCCTCCAAGCAAGTGTCTGGCAGCCTTAGGCTCAGGAGTCTCATCTGTGCAGCCTTGGGATTATATTTCGGGAGCTGGGTCTAACACCTTCTGGCAGAATGTCTGTGCTAGTCTATGGAGAGCATATTGCAGTGTCAAAGCAAAATGTCAGAATGAAATGAGACAATGTCAGTGAAAGCTGTACTTCCCTTAAAGGCCAAGGGAATAAATGCAAAAGGTATGTGTTAAGTAGGTGCAGGTCTGATGCTGGTCACAGAGAATATCCTTTCCCTGCACCAGTAGGGACAATGGGACATTGAACACAGCAAAGTCTGGGAAGGGGACGGATCCACCCTGCCAGCCATTTTAATCCAGCCCTTGAGCTCCCACTGGGGAGCAGAGTCTGAGGCTTGCTCCACTCGGGTGCTCCAGCTGGGGAGGAGGGTCGGAGGCTGCTCTGTGCGGCTCCCAGAAGCAGCAGCATGTCCCCCATCCAGCTCCTCCATGTAGAGGCAGCTGGGGTCTGCACACATGGCTCCCACCCCAGGCTTGGAACCGTGGCCAGTGGGAGCTGCAGGGGCCGTGTCTGCACACAGGGCAGCACGCAGCAGAGCCACCTGGCGACACTGCCACATAGGAGCCAGAGAGGGGAACATGCCACTGCTTCCGGGAGCCACTTGATGTAAGCGCTGTTCAGAGCCCACACCCCCAGCCAGAGCCCTCATCCCCTCCCACACCCCAACCCCAATTTCATGAGCATTCATGGCCCACCATACAATTTCTATACTCAGATGTGGCCCTTTGGCCAAAAAGTTCCCCCCCCCCCCGGTGTAGACACAGCATTGCTTATGTTGACTGTTATGGGCTTTCAGAACCTGTCCTGCAATGCTCCACACTGACAGTACCATCGGTGCCAGCACTCCTGGTAAAGGAGCGCACCATCAATGCAAGGAGCATAGTATGTACATGCAAAAGCTATTTAATTACTGCAGCAGCTGTATGCCAACGTAACTTAGGTCGATATAATTTTGTAATGTAGACATGCCCTAAGCCTAGTTTTGGGGAATAAATATCTCTATCCAAGGACAAAGATGGGTATGAGCAGTACCCCACCATGCCCCTCAAGGAGATGTCCACTTCCAAGCCTAGTCAGGAGCAATTCAATGCTAATGCTGATAAGCAATGAAAACCTAAGTCAACTCAGCTGGAGGCCAGGCACTTTCTTAAAACATTTTCCCAGTTTGATCCTTGGTGTAATCTCTTTGAGTTCCATTTGACCCATTGTCTCCTGCTCATGAGCCGCCATGCCACCTGGGGCTCTGATCTCATTAGACCATAATCCAACCCAGATAATGATATTAATCAGACTAAGAACTTGATTACTGTCTTACAGCATTGTACAGCTATGAACTGATTAAACACCATTACCAGGACCAGGGCAGGTCAGCACAGCCTGGGGTGGAGAAATTCATCTGATCCACTAGGTTGCATCTTGCCCCCAGACTCATTCACTGCACTGTTCCAGGCATTTTCTCAGAGGAGTAACAAAAAACAAGATCCTGACTATTCTTGGTCATTAATGATCCCCCTGGTACTACACCTTCCAGCCAGGGTCATTATGGCCCCCTCTGGCTTCATTTTCTCTTGTAGTGTCAGCAGAACTTTGTGATGCTGTGCTCCAAATGCTTTATGAAAATATGCTTATGAATGTGAATATGATGTAACTGGAATATTCTTTATGCAAAAGGTCTCTTGTAAGGTATCATTACAAAGCTTATAATCTACTGAATGTGTTCATGTTTCCATGTATTATTTCTATGTCTGGAGATAGGCGAATAAGATATGAACTTGTATTACTGATGTAAACATATTAAATGGAAGCCATTAAGGGTGCTTCAGAATCAATGAACCATGAATGGGTTTACTTACCTGCAAGCTTTCCTGTGTATGTGTGGGCCAGCCCTTGGGTAACGAAGAATGAGGTCTCCAGGAACATGTGACCGTGTCACCTGATACTGAAATGCATCTTAAATCTTGTACTTTTCCATTTAGAAGGAGGGGTGGGGGCCAAGCACAGACAAAAGATCACCTTGTGCCAAAGCTATAGAAGGGTGTAGAGCAGGACAATGGAGGAGGTCAGTCATGAGAAAACCCCTATTTACACCTCAGATGTCTGCTGGAACTAACCATGACTGTACTGGGGAAAGGGTTGGGCCCAGACTAGGAAGGAGTCTAGTCTGTGAAAGAAGCGTATTGGAACATCTCTGAGGGTGAGATATTACCTATAATCAGTTTCTTAATGTATTAGGCTTAGACTTGTGTGTTTTTGCTTTATTTTGCTTGGTGACTCGTTCTGTCTGTTATTACTTGAAACCACTTAAATCCTACTTTTTATACTTAATACAATCACTTTTGTTTATTAATGAACTCAGAGTAAGTGATTAATGCCCGGGAGAGCAAACAGCTGGGCATATCTCTCTAGCAGTGATATAGAGAGTGTTTTACCCTGTAAATGCTTTATACAGAGTAAAACGGATTTATTTGGGGTTTGGATCCCATTGGGAACTGGGTGGCTGGGTGCCGGAGAGGTAACCTGACAAGCTGTTTATGGTTAAAGTCTGCAGCTTTGGGGGCGTGGCCCATACCCTGAGTCTGTGTTGCAGCAGGATAGCATATCTGGGTCAACAAGGCCAGGTTCTGGAGTCCCAAGCTGTCAGGGAAAACAGGCTCAGAGGTAATTTCAGCACATCAGATGACAGTCCCAACGGGGGGGTCTCTGTAATCGAAGCAGTCACAAACTTTTCACTACCCCTTTTAAAAAAACCTGCTGTGGTTTGTTGATGCACAATGGCTGCTCTGGTCCACACCAGAGGTGGCTGCATTTCAGCAGTGGGTGAGGCAATCCAATAATCACTGCCTGTAAACTAATCCTCTGGACCTTGAACAGATTTGGGGTCATTGGTGAGAAGGAAAAGGTGACAGCCTCTACAGAGTGAGCTGGATTTTCTCTGTAGGCTTCTGTGGCCCCTGTCATCATACAGCAGACTGGAAACAAATAGTGTAACAGTGTAAAGGCCAAGCAGGTGCTTACTGAGTGAGGAGTGCACACTGTGTGTGGCAGAGGTGGGAATCTTGTTGCAACTTTGCCACTAGAAAGGCCCAAACTCCCCACAACTTTTACCAATATTTTTTTCTTACAGGTTTCTTGGGCCTCGGGTCTTGGTACTGTCTTTTGAATTAGCTCACTTGTGTCTAAGTTTTCTGTTGTGCGTGAGCCTTTGTGATGGTGCACACAGGCTGAGATGGGCGCACGCCCTCCTCCGCCCTGGTGCCCTACAAAGATACCCTGCCAGACCAGACAGGGGTTAAATTCCAGCAGGGGCTTCAGTGACACCATTGATAGGGCCCTCCCACCCTGAGTGGAAGCAAGCAGGTGCAGGTGGGTCGAGTTAGCCGCACACCCAAAGGGTGGGATGGATGCTCTCACAAGAGGGAGAGATGGGGCTTGCTAACCAGGACAGGAAGCTTGGGTGTCACAAGCATTACTCTGTTCAGTCTTGTGCTGTTGATCCAGAGGTTAGATTGACTGGGGTGAGGCCTGCGACTCCGCTGGTTTGTTTTCTTTTGGGGACACAAGAACCTAGTTAATAAACCAGAAACCACATAGAGGGATTAATTTGCTTATCCATGGCCTCTTCTAAGATCTCTCCAACTGCTCAGACTATGGCCCTGCCACAGCCTTTCATCAGGTCACCCACTTCTGGGCAATGTTACCCCCCCACTCCAGATATTGCTCCTGCATGTGGAGTGAGTGGGGGCTGGAGATTCCATATCACAAAAGTACTCACATAGTAGAATACCAACTTGTGGGCACTCTCAGCAAGGAGGTTATATTACTGCCCTCACAAGAGAGTTCTCCAATTCCAGATCAAGGCATAGGGCTGAGGGGGACAGTAGAAAGCTCCAGATGCCACCCCACTTCTTCTATGGATACGGAGAGGAGACCAGGCTCCAGGGCTTCCATTTGTCACTTTCTACCTGCACTAAATTCACTTAAAATTTAAAGATCATATATTTTTAAACTGGTGCCTAGCAATAGGTGGAAATCATCCCCAGGTGCTGTTCATGCTGGAACATTAGTTAGCCACATTTTCAGAGACCAAAAGCAGCTGCCTTATACAGACTGGGGCCCAGGACCGGCGCCCTAGGCGCTGGGCCATTTTGCCGCCCCGCACGCGGGTCTCGTAGCTCCGGTGGAGCTGCCACAGGCATGCCTGCGGCAGCTCCACCGGAGCCGCAGGACCAGCGGACCGTCCGCAGAAATGCCTGCGGCAGGTCCACAGGAGCCGCGGGATCAGCGGACCGTCCGCAGAAATGCCTGTGGCAGGTCCACCGGAGCCATGGGACCAGCGGACCGTCCGCAAAAATGCCTGCGGCAGGTCCACCGGAGCCGCGAGACCAGTAGACCCTCCGCAGGTACGACTGCAGCAGCTCCACCGGAGCCGCCTGCCGCCCCCGCAGCAAAATGCCGCCCCCCCCATAATGCTGGCGCCCTAGGCGAATGCCTAAGTCACCTAAATGAAAGCGCCGGCCCTGCTGGGACCTGACTCGATGTCTGTGCTGCGTGATGGCGGCAGTGGCGGCAAGACCTGGTTCCAGCGCCACCAGCCACCAGTGCTCCAGGCAGCGCAGTAAGGGAGCACGGAGCGAAGGGCGGGGGTGGATAGAGGGCAGGGGAGTTTGGGGTGGTGGTCGGGGATGGGGGTTTGGGCAGGGGTTGGGGCAGAAACAGGGGGTTGAATGGGGGCAAGGGTCCCAGGGGGCAGTCAGGAAGGAGATGGGGAGTTGGATGGGGTGGCAGGGGGCAGTCAGGGGCAAGAGTTCCAGGGGCAGTCAGGGGACAGGGAGAAGAGGTGGTAGGATGAGGAGGGGTCCTGGGGGCAGGCATTAGGAATGAGAGGAGGAGTTGGATGGGGCAGCAGGGGTCTGGGGGTGGTCAGGGAACAGGGAGCGGGGGAAGGTTGGGGGGGCAGAAGTCCCGGGGGGGGGCAGATAGGAGGTGGGGGCTGGGCCATGACCCCCTCCCCTAACCAGCCCTCCCTACAATTTACAAAACCTGATGTGGCCCTCAGGCCAAAAAGTTTGCCTGCCACTGGTCTAGAATATTGGGAGGGGCCCATGCTCCATACATCTTGGAGTCCTATCACAGCTTCACTTAACCAGAACCTGCTTTGGTAACTCGTATGGCAGTACTGAATCAAAGGAGATAGGAATTCAATAGAAGTTATGTGGTCGTCTGCTAGACATACAAAGATAAACAAGTCAACAAGTGCATCTCCTAAAGGTTATAATTGAGCTTTTATTTGCCTTTTTGACATCTGTCAGTCTGCGGGATAAATGACAGGACAGAATCCTCAAAATCTATGTCAAAAGCATTTATATCTGCTCTAATTAAGAAGCCTTGGGACACTGCAAGGTCATTTTCGACATACCAGCTCTGTCCCCTGTTGGAGTGTTGTTGAATTATGATTATGAATCACTGTGGTTGGCATGAGTGTGGTAAAGCATGGTGAGTTTGAATGTGCTGGAGGATCCTGGGAGTAGGATTCTTTTAGCATCAGACAGGTCATATGACTTCTTTCCTCTTTTCCTCCCACATCCTGCCCCTTTGCCTCCCCTTCTTTTATCCTCCCCATCCTTCTGCCTCATCTGTTTGGTATTTGCCACCTCACTACTGCCAAGCAGCTAAGCTGAGCAAGGCCTGTGGGACTGGCTTCTCATCTGAAGCCAGAGGGGAGGAGTCTGGGACAAGGGAGAAGACAAGGAGTAGGCAGCCCCCAATGGGTTTGATCTAACCCATTCTATAAGCTCAGTGACTGCTTGCAAAGTGCTTTGAGATCCCTGAGAGAATGATGCTTTAGGAGGGCAAGTCTCATTAAGGCTTGAGTCTGGCTGAGAGGCATCCGAGGGCAGGTAGCAGCTCTCGTTATGTATATCAGTTAACCAAAGTACTGGCCTGATGTGGGAGCTATGGAGCCCCTAGTAGGGCTAAGGGATCTATACTTTGTCTACCCTGGCCCTTTCCATTTCTGCTAGATAGCCCGGGGATACATGAGTGATGGTGAAAAGGAGAGCTCTTGATCATGAGCTGCAGTACAAGACCCTATAATGTTGCACAACCACAAGAGCTGCTTTAAGAAAGTGATTGACTGATGAGTGAATGATGAGAAAGTAAATGTCAGGAGACCTTTAGTCTGTCCATATTTCCCTTTTCAAAAATATTAGCCAGAAAACAATTTATGTAATGCCAACAGAGCATGTTTTGGGAACATGTGACTCCTTCACAAAAGGCGTATAAATATTTGGGAATATCGTAGGCTCAGTTCCTACTCCAATTAACATTTGAAGAGGCCCGTGATGCTGTGAGACGAATGACCTAGGGTAGCCAACACCTTGCTACAAGGGATTTGTGTGGGACTCTAGGACCAGAAGGCCTCAGGGTAACCAAGACCCTGCTTTGGGGGAAATCTGACAGACCAAGGGCCTGAGCAGAGAAGAGAAGAAGTCTCTGTTTAGGACTGGTAGCTATACCTGCTTTGTTTGCCAATCAGAATTCTGTGTGGGGGGTCCAACATAGTTACTGAGGGTTTATGCTTGGGAAATTAAGGCTTATTAAGAAGACGCATTGTATCACCTTTTCCTGCTTGTGTGATTTTCTCTGAAATAAGTTGCTGTGCATTGAGCAAGTTGAATCCGAATTTTCACTGGTACTGGTAACAATCTGCCCAGCTGTGGGCCATTGAAGATCCATTTCAACATCCCCCTTATGGGCTCCTGAGCTAGAATCAAACCTCCTAGAAGATTCCCAACTGTGAGAGAAAACAAAGCATCTCCTGGTCCTCTCTCTGAATATGGACCAGCAAAAGTTTGCCAACGAGGCTGGTCCTTTGCTTTTGAGGGTCAGCAGTACTGACGACAAAGTAAAGATCATTAACAAATGTCTTTGCAGACCTACAGAACAGTTCTGTGGAGCTCAAAAGCTTGTCACCAAGAGAAGTTGGTCCAAGAAAAGATATCACCTCACTCACCTTGTCTGTGCATCCTCTGGGCATTCAAGTGCAATCCTGCGTCTTGTGAGAGAGGATTTCATTACCTGATGGCTCCTGAATACAACTGCTTGTATAAAAGAACAAGAAAGGAGACAGACATGGTCAAGCAATCCAGGATTTACACAAACAGATGCTCACAGTCACATGACTTTCTAATTCCTTTGTCCTTCCTCACGAGCCCTATGCCCATCTCTGGATCTACCAGAACCTACTGATCTGCAGCTTCTTCCCTACCTTTGCTTCTGGTCCTGGGTTTTCCTTGGTTGCTTTTACAGATCCAGACTAATACAGCTACCCCTCTGATACCTAACTGTATAGCACCTGAACTAGTCCCCAGTGCTCAGCAGGTCATTAATAGTTGACTGTTACCTTTTAAATTAAGCATATAATCACAAGGTGTTTTCTATCCAATGCATAACCAATGATCCTGTGATCTATTGTGTCTGTTATCAAGGTTCTCTGGCTTGTGTTATGCAGGCGATCGTAGTAGATGCTCAAATGGTTCAAATCTATGAATCTACTATTGTGCTCTAGCCATCCAGGAGATAAAGCACAGAGATGAAACATCAGGCATGCTGCTTCCAAACAGTCCATTTGACGGGGCTCATGTTTTGCTCATGACATATATATCTGACAGAGTATATCAGCCCAGCGCTGGTGCAGCAAGGGTTAACCCTTCTTTCTTGTTTGAGGAGGCCACACCCCCTCTGCTCTTCTGGGCATGCTCCACCTGGAGACGGACTATAAAAGGCAAGAGGGCAGCTCAGTCTGGGCTGACTGCTGGTGAGGAAGGAGGTATGTGTCTGACTCCTAGGGGAGGAACACCTGCACTCCAGGACATGGAGGCCAGCCAGCCAGCGGCAGACCCTGAAACACAGGCTCAGGACACTGCAGAGTGAGGAGAGACCATGGAGACCTGGAGGCAGCAAATTGCAGAGGATCAGGTAGGAAGTGACCCAGGGAAGCAATGGTAGAAGTGGAGACAGACTTGGTGTGTTTAGGTAGGATCCCCACTGAGCTGGTGGTGGGCAACCCTGCCACTGACAGTCTTTGGTTGGGACCTGGTGGAGAGGGAAGGCCTGGGTCCCCCTATCCAGTGTGGTGGCCCAGCTCACCTACACTATTGATTCTGGCTGCTAGGCTGCCCTGCCCTGAGAGCGAGGGCCATATTGTGTGCTCTGGCCGCTAGGCTGCCCTGCCCTGAGAGCGAGGGCCGTATCGCAGACTAAGGCCACAGGGCCTGAGACCAGGTGCAGCCCCAAGACTGGAGGGAAGCCCTACAGACTCAACTGCAGGGCCAAAACACACCTTGCTCCTGCCCCCAAACAGTGATGGACTGTATCAGCCCTGCAACAATATAGATAACAAAAAAATCAAATCCATGTTTTTGTGTAACACTCTGAAATGCTTGATCAGACAGCACTTCTGGGCATGCTGCAGATTTTTGATTGATACCTATGATACCTTTGGTCTATGCCTGGCTGTTTTCAGTCTGAGAAAACTGGGAGAGCTTACCAGGACCTGAAAGCTAAGGCTCTCCACATGAATGATTCTTCTCCTTCCCAAGCCTTGTGCTAGTCCACCAGCCTTGCAGAGGCACTCAGCAAACACTTCAGGGGATGCAGATTTTGCATATTACTTTGTCCAGCTGATGCTGTCTTTTACCATCAAAATTTATCCAGCTTCTTTAGCAGCGAGGAAAGAAAACTTTCTAACAAGTTGGGATGGAAGGAATCAGCCTCTGGCGTTCAAACAATGTGGACTCCTGCTACTGCCCGTTGGAAAACTTGGCAGAGCACATCCACACACAAAAACAATAACCTCCCTGAAGATTTGTACCCAGAAAGATTTCTCAGGCTCCAACATCTTGATCATAGCTCCCCTGCCACCCTACTACATCTCCTTTTCCACTTCCTCTCTCCATCCTTATCATGGCTCCCTTCAAAGACTGTTATTTTCTAGTGCACCATTATATTACACAACACAATAAGGCTGGGGCACGGGAGCCGAAGGCTGCAATTCTGTCCTTATTCAGTTAAGGCTTTCTAAGCACTGTGACAATGATGGGACTGATGCTGAGACACTGGGTGCCATCCACTCCAACCAGTGCTGCGAGGAATTCAGGGTGCTCAACACTTGGCAAGATCAGGCTCCATGTGTGCAGTTTTGCTTACCCAAGCTTGTACTGCAGCTCATGATCAGGAGCTCTCCTTTTCACCATCGCTCATCTATGCCCAGGCTATCTAGCAGAAATGGAAAGGGCCAGGGTAGACAAAGTATAGATCCCTTAGCCCTACTAGGGGCTCCATAGCTCCCACACCAGGCCAGTGCTTTGTTTAACTGATATGCATAACGAGAACTGCTACCTGCCCTTGGATGCCTCTCAGCCAGACTCAAGCCTTAATGAGACTTGCCCTCCTAAAGCATCGTTCACTCAGGGATCTCAGAGCACTTTACAAGCAGTCGCTGAGCTTATAGAATGGGTTAGATCAAACCCATTGGGGGCTGCCTGCCCCTTTTGCTCTCTTGTCCCAGACTCCTCCCCTCTTTTCTAGTGGGCTCTGACGGGGCTTCTGAAAAGCCAGTCCCACAGGCCTTGCTCAGCTTAGCTGCTTGGCAGTAGTGAGGTGAGAAATACCAAACGGATGGGGAGGATAAAGGAAGGAGAAGCAAAGAGGCAGGGAGTGGGAGGAAAAGGGGAAAGAGGAGGGGAGACTTATGGGGATTTAAACACTCACCTCTCAGACACACATGCTGTAGAGTGTTGATCTGATATCACTCCGGGGCCTCCAGTACTACATGGTGGGGAATGCAATTTACCTAGGTAGATTCAAGTCTAGTTATAGCTGCAGAATTCTGGATAAGAGAAATCCTGCATTTCATTATCTCCAGGGTCCATCACTTTACACCTCTAACTATAGCACCTGGATGGTTAAAGGCTCATTAGAAACACAGAGGATTTTGATGCTTCTCTCTCTTGGGCCAGCGTTGCCCTGGTGACTTCTCTGGAATAACTCCTGACTGCAAGTGAGGTCGAGAGTCTGCAGTGGTATCAGTTAATATCACTACAGCCCAATGGAACTGGTTTCTTTGGCAGGTTTAGATTTTAATCAGTGTGTTTTACTTAAATGTCCTAAGTGCTTTGTCTGTATTTATTAGCACAGTAACACACTCTGCTGCCCCTCACTCTGGGCTGACCAGCACTTTGGATGTATTACTGCGTTCCTCACCATGCCCTTGTCAGCAAAGTATTAGCCTCATTTTACTAATGGAGAAACTGAGGCACAGAGCAACTATGTGACTGGCCCAGTGGTGAATCAGAGGCAGAGCTGGGATCAGACACAGCGCTAACCCATTCTTTGCATTAATTGCTACCCTGCCCTCCCATTGTTATCTGAAAGGCTAAGCCCATGTGCATGGCAACTTCACCCTGGTGGCCAGTATCACTGTCATTATACAGCAAAACAAGAGGTTGAACGTAGTTTTTAGGGCACCTTGCAGCAGGACTCACTGTTAGCAACAAGCTCCATGAATTTCTTCCCTCCTAGACCCTCTCTGCAGAGAGAAAGCAGCTAGTGAATCCTCCTTCTCCCTTCCCCCCGCCATCTGCGACATGCGGCTCAATTTTTGTCATGTTTGTGATGGTGCACACAGACAGGTGATTAGAGTGCTGTGAAAATTAACATTGTGCTCTGGCACAATTGATTCAAGGTGGATTTGCTTCTTGTCAGTTACACTTACGAGAGAGCTCCATTACCCCCGTGTTTAGCACATCAAGGGTCAACTATCTGCTGGCTTTGGAGGAAGTTATAACTCTTCCCCAGATTGCTGTGGGCTGGGCCGCCCAGAATATTCTGGGGGCCTGGGGCAAAGCAATTTTGGGGGCCCCTTCCATAAAAAAATTGCAATACTGTATTCTCATGGGGGCCCCTGCAGGGCCCAAGGCAAATTTCCCCACTTGCTCCCCCCATGGTCGGCCCTGGGAGAAATAAACCTTCCGCATCTCGGCACAAACCCAGTTTTGAGAACTTCTTTACAAGGTATCACTGGTTCTCAGCATCAACTAGTCCTAAAAGGAACAAACTCATTACCAGGGTTGGACAAATATTTTCCGTCAACTTTTTCTGGATCAAAAACTAGGGGTTTTTAAAAAGCAGAAAAAAATCATGGACAATGTCTGCTTTCCTTCAAAATTTGTTGTGTTTTTTTAATTGAAAAGCTGAAATAAGTCTGCCAAAACCTGAACATGATTTGGGGTTTCAGAAGTGTGTGGCCAAATATTTCCTGCTTGCTGTGTTTGTTTAAAAAAACAATAAAAAAATTTTGCTTAAAAAAATCCAAAACTTTTGAACCACCTCACCTTGTGACCAAACACCTGAGCCCATCCAATTAGAGATTTTTCCAGGTGTCTGATACTCTGCTGGCTTCCTTGACTCATATCTGTCTCCATAACTTTGGATTCATTTAGGTTAGAACATAAGAACAGCCATACTGGGTCAAACCAAAGGTCCATCCAGCCCAGTATCCTGTCTACTGACAATGGCCAATGCCAAGTGTCCCAGAGGGAGTAAACCTAACAGGTAATGACAAGTGTCTCTCCCTGCCATTCCATCTGCTACCCATCTGGCAAACAGAGGCTAGGGCCACCATTCCATTACCCTCCCTGCTAATAGGACATTAATGGATTTAACCTTCATCATTTAGCTGTTTTCCTAGAAACTGGCTCCATAGAGTCCCTCACAAACTGAGATGTTTACTGTGGGTTTGTTTTAGTATAGCTATGAACATACGCCACGAACTGAGCATTTGAGCTTGTTCCAGAATCTGGATGAGCCTATTTGTAAAACTGAAAGGCTCAAAATAAGCACATGCATGTGAATGGACACCAGGGTGCTAAATAAATTAACCCGGGGTCTCAAACTGGGAGTTCAGGACCCCCTCAGGGGTCACGAGTTATTACTGGTTGCAAACTGTCGCCTCCACCTCAAACCCCGCTTTTGCCTCCTGCATTTTATAAGTGTTATAAAGTTGAAAACACTTTTTTATATATTTAAGGGATTGAGGGGAGGGTTGCACTCAGAAGGTTTGCTATGTGAAAGGGTCACCAGTACAAAAGTTTGAGAACCATTGAATTAACACCTCTTGAAGCCTCAGGCAATGCAGGGGAGGGGGCCTCCCTTGGTAGGTTGGGCACGGATATTGCTCTTTCTCAGGTGATCCCTCCCCCAGTGGCTAATTTTAAATGAGCATCCTCCCCTGGTATGAATTCCCCTATGGCAACTGAAATAATTATGACTATATTTGGCATTTGAGAAGGAAGGGATGGTAGCCTAATGGAAAAGCTAACACTGGCTCTTCTGCAAGCCTCAATACTGCTGAATGAGCATTAGGTAGGGGAGTGTGCCTCCAAACAGCCTGGCCCTGCCCCTATCTGACCTCCACCCACTTCCTGTCCCTCGACTGCCTGCCCCCCTAGAATCTCCAACCCATCCTGCTCCTTGTCCCCTCACCATCCCCAGAGACAAACACCACCACCACTCCGTGACCCCAACCCTGCTCTCTGTCCCCTGGATGCCCTGACCCCTATCCAGCCCCCCACTGAATCCTGACAGACCCCCCGGAATGCCCACGATCCACCCCCCCCGTTCCCTGTCCCCTGACTGCCCCCACAACCTCTTCCCCCTCCCTGTGCCCTGACTGTCCCTGAGACTCCCTGCCCCTTAGCAAACCTCCCCAGCCCCAGCTTCTTACTCCTGACTCCCCATCACCTGGAGCCTCAGCGCATTGCTGACCAGCTGCAGCATGTCTCTGGCGGGGTCTCTGAGCTTCGCCCCACTCAGAGCTGCATGGTAAGGGGGCGGGGCTGTGAGCTCCTGCAGGGCCTGAGTTCCCTCTGCTCAGCCCGGAGCTCATAGCCCACCCCTTTAGTATGCGGCTCTGAGTAGAGCAGAGCTCAGGGGTCCTGCCAGAGCCATGCTGCAGCTGTCCGGGACGCTGACGGATGGGCTGAGGCTCCGGGAGAGGGGCGAAGGCAGGGGTAAGGGGCCGAGGCAGGAGACTCGGCCGTTCTCTTGGGGGGCCCCTGTGGAGCCTGGGGCCTGGGGCAAATTGCCCCACTTGCCCCCCTCCTCTAGGCAGCCCTGGCTGTGGGTACATCTTAACCAGCTCAAGTGACAGGTAGCTAAGGGCAGGTCCCACCTGTTGCCAGAGGGCGATCAGTCTGAGCATAAAATTGTGCAAACCAGGCCTGTTCCCAGAGATCCAATTCTGGCTAGAGTAAAAGGCTCCTCCACTTCAGAGCACCTCGTTTTTGCTGCTGAGGTCCCATCTGCAGATCAGAACATCTGTTCTTGCATACAGGCTAGTCAGTTCTAGCTCTCTTGGGATGTGGTGGGGCTATTATAATTTCCTGTATTGCAGGGTGGGGTAAGGGGTTAAATATGGTAGGGACCATCTCTGCTATCAGATTTGTTTACCATTTCTGTGTAAAAAAAAAAAAAAGTGAGGTATCATCAACAATGAAATATGCCCTTGTGTTTTTAACCTAGGGCTAAGTTATAATAGTGCTCTGGTCATAGTGGTGGTTTAAGTAACAACTTATTTTCTGATCCTGATTTTCTGTTTCTCTTCTTTTTTTCTATTCTGTACCTCACATTGCTTGGTCTCTGCACTCTGCTCTGTTTTGCTGGATCAGCCTGGGTTCACAGAGAGCAACACCCCTGCGTGGTGGGTGTGTAGCATTATCCCAATTCTATGGCCAACCAGCAATGGACAGGAAGGGATGGTTGTGTGGGTAAGGCACTGGACTGAGACCCAAGCAATCTGAGTTAAATTCCTGGATCTGCTACAGGTTTCCTCTGTGACCTTGGGAAAGTTACTTTGGCTGGATTTTCAGAGGTATTGAGTACCTCCATGTCTCACTGACTTCAGTTAGAGTTGTGTGTGCTCAGCACCTCTCATAATCAGCCTCCTTATCTCCAGTGCTCGATTTCCCTTCTCTCGTCTATTTAGGCTGTACGTGCTTCCATGTACTGTTTCTTACTATAGGTCTGTACAGCACCTAGCATCATGGTCCTTAATCCTAAATGGGGCTTCTGGACACTGCCATAATACGAATAACATCCGGTGGGTTGTGCTTCAGTTGAAATTGATGTTTGTAGAACCAGCCCACACCCCCAAGCTATGCAGTCGCTCCCTCTGGCACCAGGTGATCTTTTTTATTACCTCTTTCCTCTTTTTGCTTAAGACACTTGCTTGTTTGGCCCACTCTCAAATTAAATTGTAAGCTCTTTGGGGCTGGGACTGTCTCTTACGCTAGGGTTGTCCAACACCCTCCACAATGGGGCTTTGCCCCTGACCTCTAGGCACTACTGTAATACAAATTAATAATAACTAGTACCTTAATTAGAAGATACTTGTGGCTATTGCTTGCCTGCAATTTGTCTCAAGTAGGTCAGTTCCATGTAATAGATTCCTACTATCCCTCAGGTATCTGTCCCAGCATACTGCTTCCCCCTAGTTCAGCGGTTGGTCAGCCTTCTTACTGCTCCTGGAGGGATACGTTATACAGAGTGACACTCAGAATGACTCCATTATTTTGTGTTCATTCACTGCCTTGGAATGTGTCATCAAGAATCAGTCCTTTGTGTACAACACAAGGGGCTACTTCATCTAGACATGAGCAAAAGATCTTGGCGGAGACAAAGCCAGAAGCAGTGACTGTAGGAATTGCACAAGGCATCAATAGCCAGGGGACTGAGAGCTGATATTTGCTAAGCTGTCTCGGCTATTAGCAGATATAGATTAGCAAGTAGATTGATTTCTTTCCAAGTCACTGAGACAATCTTTTCTGGGCTCTCTGAAAGCGATGTGGGAACTATTTAGAGCAGGCAACTCAAAATGATCAAAGCCACCAAAGAAGGTCCTGGGGGCTAGCCAGCCTCGAAGGTGCATCTCAGACCTGTCCAAACTGGAGGGCCATGCAACAAAAGTCAGACATTGTTACGAATTTTAATGTGAATACATGAGAATGTGCTTGTGGTCTCAGAAGGCCTTGTTCTTCACAGCTCTGATACGGACCTACTGGGTAACTTTAGGCAAATCAGGTCCCACCCTGAGCCTCAGTTTCCCCATATGTAAAATGGGGCTAATGATACTCTTTTGCAAAGCACTTTGAGATCTACGGCTGAAAAATATATGAGCGTGCTATTATGTCCCATCTTTTCTATTACATCTCCATCTTTTCTATCTTCGTGCTGGCCTTTGCACAGGGCTGAATCTCACCCATGTGCCAAAACCTGCTCCGAGAGGACATTTTGTCCTAACTCCCCTGGGGGAGTTGATGGTTGGCTCAAGTTATGGGCAACTGTTCCATCTTGGGTGGTTTGGAAATAGTCCCATTCTCCCCTGGTTGCTCCTTGTTACACTGAGAATGGCGAGTGAGACCAGCATTCAAGGTGGCAGCAGCAGCATTGCTGTGCTTCTGTTCTGCGCATAACTCCAGCAGAAATGTGGTTCCAGCTAACAAAGTAACACTGTAGAGATGGTGCTGGGCTTGATCCTGAGAAACTCTGAGCCCAGCCACTCCCTTGGAGGGTGTTATCCTAGCTCATGAGCCCCAGTCTAGACGTCCTCAGACACTAGCTACCACATCCTGGGCTCAACCCAATGGCTACTGAAACCAGGTGGGCTGGAAAGCAACTAGGGCTATAGCCCCAGGCAAAAGACCACCCATGGGAGCTCTGATTGGAGGATCATCTGGCTCCACTGACTGGTCCGGCTATGCTATTTAAGCCAGAAGGAGGCACAGGAAGATTGTCTGAGCTACAAGGAGATTTCCTGTTGTGGCTGCACTGGACCCTGCTTGTGCCTGTCTCCTGCACCAACCCAGTTCCTGGTTCCTGCTCTGCTCCTGGCTCCTGCCTTCACTCCTGTTCCTACCATGCTTCTGATCGTTGCCTCACCTCCAATCCTCAGTGACCAGTCCTGGCTCTGACCCTGGCCTTCAACTTCTACCCCTGCCTCCGGCTTGACCCTTGGCTCTGGCATATTGTATCTGACCTACGCTCTGACCCTCTGCTTCAATTCCTGATTCTGACGCTGGCTTGGCCCCTGGCTCTGGTAACTGGCAGTTGATTTTGTTGCTGACCCTTGGTTTCAGTTCCCCAACCTGGATGCCTGCTTTGTCCACTAGACATGACTCCTTCTCTGACCACTAGGCTGGGCTGCCTACATCCTGGTCCATAACTGGAGCTGGAGGTGTATTTTCCAGCCCAAGGAGACCGAGCCACACTACCTCTGATCGAGCTTGCGTATGTGATGAGGCTGCCTAAGCCTGAGGTAGCTTTGAGCCTGTTTAAGCCTAATGAGAAGGGCCCTACCAAATTCACAATCCATTTAGGTCAATTTCAGTCATAGGATTTAAAAAATTGTAAATTTCATGATTTCAGCTAGTTAAATCTGAAATTTCACAGTATTGTAATTGTAGGGATCCTGACCCAAAAAGAGTTGAGGGGGTGGGTTGTAAGGTTATTGTAGGGGGCTTGTAGTAGCGCTATCCTTACTCTTGCATTGCTGCTGGTGGCAGCGCTGCCTTCAGAGCTGCACAGCTGGAGAGCAGCAGCTGCTGGCCAGGAGCCCAGCTCTGAAGGAAGAGCCACTGCCAACAGCAGCACAGAAGTAAGTATGACATGGTATGGTATTGCCACCCTTACATCAGCGCTGCTACTGGCAGGGCGCTGCCTTCAGAGCTGGGTGCCTGGCCACCAGCTGCCACTCTCCAGCCACCCAACTCTGAAGACAGCACAGAAGTAAGAGTGGCAATACTGCAACCCCCACCCCAAATAACCTTGCGACCCCCCCCTGCAACTTCCTTCTTGATCAGAACCCCCAATTTGATAAACGCTGGTCTCCCCCATGAAATCTGTATAGTATAGGGTAAAAACACAAGACCAGATTTTGTGGTAGAAGACCAGATTTCACGGTCTGTGAGGCATTTTTCATGACCTTGAATTTGGTAGGACCCCTACTAAAGAGTCATCCCTGGGTCAGATAGCAGGATGAGTCATCAGACACAATTATCTGGAGTTCTTGTGATAGTCCCCATGCCATTCGACCAGGGTTCAGGCAGTCCACAGGCAAGGACCCGCCTAGGTGATCCCCAGGCAGGTATATAGGCTCATGAGTGAAGAAGACAGTCTCTCTAGTCTACTTCAAATCACTACCTGGCTAGGAAGTCTGCTTTTGTGTAGTGGTTATGACAGATTGCCTGTGTGCAGGATCCAACCTGCATCTCCTGCTGCCTCAGCCAGACACCCAGCAGTTCTGACAGCATGCTAGCCATACAAGTGTGCCATCTGAGTCTGGGCCTCAGATGGGACTATGCTCAGGCGGCTAGCCCATCCCACCCTTCACACTAGTGTGGCTGCGCTGCTATTTTTACTGCGCTTACTTGATCAGTGTCTCCTTGAACTGAAAATTGCATCCCCAGCTCTTGAGTAGACGTACCTTGAGTTGCTCAGGATCAGGCCTAGATGGGTTCTAGGTGGGACTCTGTGACTCTCAATCAATATTGCTTGGTTTTACAACTCAAGGGATGTTTTTTCCTAGCTGACAGTGTAACCCACACACCTCCTGGGTGTGGTGCTCTGTCCATCTAGTGGCACTGAGACTACATGGGAGATTGAGTCTGCTCTGTAGCCTTAGCTAAGAGCCATATGGCTTTTAGTTCGTGCAGTAGCAGCTCATGTATTTATCTCCAGACGTCCCAGGTTCGATCCCATCCACCGATAACTGGGGTCTCAGTGTTACAACAGTACCCTGTCTCCGCCTCATACAGTCTTGCCGAGGAAAGGGGAGGCAGGATGGAGTCCAGCTCCCTCTCCTACAGCTGTAAAGACTCTGTGGTCTGCAGCAGGAAAGCAGGCAAATACACAGGACATAGAGAGGATTACCATGGTTACAGGCAGCGGTGTGAGCATACTCTCATGTTAATACCATTGCTCAGGGTGGTGCATGGCAAAACTGGCCCAATAAATGAGATTGGAATTTAAATTCCTTAAAATGGTCTTGCTCCAGACTATGTTGTCATGGCTGGGAAAGAAGTTTCCTAGCTAAAGGAGTGGCGCTCCTAGTCGCAGAGCTTGCAATGGGAATATAAGGGAAGGTGATGCAAGCCAACCATAAACACAGATAAGAGAGCACAGGCTGAGAGAACTGCTCCAGGGCCATCTTTTTGGAATTATTTCATGAGTCACAGGGATCAAGGGAGATGATTTTAGAGAAGTGGTCCCTAAATTTTTTACTTTTCCTGCCCCACCCAAATCTGCAGTTCCCCCTTGCTGGGGGCTGGAGCTGTGTCCGGGCCAGGCCCCAAGGCTGCAGCTGGGGGCAGGGCCAGGGCTGGGAGCAAAATCACAGCCGGGCCGCAGTCAGAGGAGGGGGCCAAGGCTGAGTCTGGGGCTGCAGACAGCAATGGAGCCACAACTGGGCTGTGGTTGGGGCCATCAGCTGGAGCCAGGGCTGCAGCTGAGGCTGGGGTTGTAGCAGAGCTGGAAGCAGAGCGGGGCTGGGTGCTGCTCCCTCCCTGCCCTGTGGAGGCTGGTCTGAGCCCAGCTATGCCCCCTGAACATTCCTCTGCACCCCCCAAGGAGGGTGCACCCCACAGTTCGGGGACCACTGGTTTAGAGCCAACAACGCCATCAGAACAGCCTCCCAATACAAAGGAAGCCACAGCAGTAGCAGGGGTGAAAGACAAGCCTGCCAGCTCGCAGCCCAGCCTTTGGCTGCCTAAGGACAATGGTGCCCAGTGGCTCCCTCTCCTCATCCCCCACTGTGTAGAGCACTGGCAACAGGGGTAAAAGCAGGGTCTGCCAGCTCCTCTTTGCAGCCTCCAGCTCCCTGACAGCTTCTTCTGAACTCTCCACCATGATCATGGGGCCAGCATCTTCCTGCTGGTCTGTCAGGACTCTTGATAATCCCTCTTGAAGGTAGATGCCATTGCCTCGGCCACTAACTGGCTCATCTGCATCGCTGTGGCTCCTTGCCTGTCCCCAAGTTGTTCTACCTATGCACCTTGGCTATCTTCCGGCTCCTCCTTTCCTCGCTCTCTTCTTCCCATCCCTGCTACCCCTGTGAGTCACACAAATGAGCAAAAGGAATAGAGGGAGAGCGAGACTTTACAGCAATAATTAATGACTTCAACTTTTCAACTGAAAAACAAAATTAAAGAAACCCTAACCCCAGAGCCCTCCCAACCCACTTCAGCAGCCGCATAATGTTATTTACATTATCCTTGTCCTCCCTTCTCTGATCCTCACTCCCTTTCATCTCCTCTTAGCTCTCATTATGCTATACTTAACCTTAGACTGTACTCTCTTCAGGACAGGGGCTGTGTCTTTTATTTGTTCTTTAAAGGTCTGTGCACATTCATGGAGCTGCATCAGTAATAATACACAATTGCATTTGCTGACAGTGAGCTATTCGACCTTGGAGTTCTTCCTGATCCTTGGCCAGCGAGAGATCCCTTAATACCCTACTCCTCATTCTGTAGTCTAATTAGTAAGCACTGGGGCCCTGGTAAATTCCATCTGTTCCGAAACATTTAACACACAAAAAAAGGCAAGTTTAGCCTCAATTCTTCTCTGGAGAAACTCCCACAGTCACTCCTCTGAATTATTAAATCTCTGAAAGCAACTCCTTTCCACGTGACAGCTGTAGGTCAAAAAATCCCATGCTCTCATTCTTACCTGTAAAAAATAACCCTGTAATTAAGGACTCATCCATCCAGCATAATTGACATTAGTTAGTTGCTCATAGTGGCAATAGCAACTGTGGGCACTGTCCAAGATTACATTACCAGATACGTGCCTGCATGAAACCCCTACTCCAAAGGTGGCACTTGCTTTGTATCTGAGAGGTCTAGGTCCTTCAGTTGGGGTGGCATTGACCATGTTCATGGTCTTAGTTTACAGACAACAGGCTCTAAAGTTGTCTCTTTCTCACATAGCAACATGTGATGAAGGGAGGGGGGGTAGCTCCCCTTTATGGACACCCAGCCAGCTATAAAATCCCTCTTAGTAACTGTTCTCTAATTGCTCTCCTCGTGAAGGGTTAAAAAGTCTCACTGCTATGCATAGGTAAAAGGAAGTGAGTGGGCACCTGGCCGAAAGAGCCAATGGGAAGCCTAGAACTTTTAAAAATTGAAGCAAGACTCTCCTTTTGTCTGTCTGTAGTTGTTCTCGTTGGGAGAGGCAGACAGGGCAACAGCTATATGGTAAGAAGCTTGGGGACAGGTATGAAAAATCCTCAGTATCATCCCTAGAAACTACTCATTTGAAACACCACATATGTAAGCAGATCAGGAAATGTCTAAGATGACGTAATTAGGGTTATGCCTTTTATTTCTTTATGGCTTGTGGCCTCTATGCTAACCTCAGGTGCTTTTGTTTTGCTTGTAAACTTTAAGCCAGGGGTTCTCAAAGTGGGGGTCAGGACCCCTCAGGGGGTCATGAGGTAATTACATGGGGAGTTGCGAGCTGTCAACCTCCATCCCAAACCCCACTTTGCCTCCAGCATTTATAACGGTGTTAAATATATTAAAAAGTATTTTTATTTTATAAGGGGGTCGCACTCAGAGGCTTGCTGTGTGAAAGGGGTCACCAGTACAAAGGTTTGAGAACCACTGCTTTAAGCTGAACCTCAAAGCCATTCCTTTAATCTGTGTAGTCGCTCTTTTAAAATCTAGCAATAGCCTGAGTTCCAAGATGTATCTTCTTTTTTTCTTTTAAAAACAGAATTGGATTTTTGTGTCTAAGAGGTTTGTGCACATGTTGTTTAATTAGCTAGTAGAAACATTTCCATTTCCCCTCCCCCCCCTTCTTACTCAGATCTTCCTCGGCGTGGGGGGGTGAAAGGGCTTGAGGGTATCCCACAGGATGGAATTCCCAAGTGCACCTTCCTCGGCTCTTAAAAGGGTTCTGCACTTGAGTCATGGCAACATCTACCAATCCACGGTCAAAGAAAAGCTGTAAGCTTGGGAGTTTAATATAAGCCTGGAGTGGCCAGTATTAATTTTTAGAATCCTTGCTGGCCCCCACCTTCTGCATTTGTAGTAACAGAATGGGGAATTAACCTTGACAGTTCCTCCAGCTTTTATGAGGATGTGTCCACAGGAGGTGGTGCCCTGCCTCTGAGAAGGCAGTATTGCAGGGAGTCAGGCAGGACACATACATAAGAAGTTGCAAGTGGGCACCAAGGACAATGTTTATTGAGGGGAAGGAAAGAAGGGAGAAAAAAGGGAATGATCAGGAAAGCACACAAGACCCTAACTATCTTATTTAACAAACAATGAAAAGTATCCACCTCTACCCCCACTTCCCAGAGATTCTCTGACCTCACAAAGTGACTCTAGTGGATTTGCTGTTACCCCTGCTAACAGTTGCGGGGAGGGGTCCTTGTGCAGAAGGCTATCAGATTGCCCTAGGCAGTTGTGTGGGTGTGACAGTGAGTGTTAAACACACAACAGTAGAAGATATAGACAAGGAGAACAGCAAGATTAAAGCTTCCTCCAGACAAGCAGTTCAAACCCAGCTCCAACTCCGAGGCAAGGCCTTTGGCTGAGTTCAGGGTTGTAACAAACAAAATCCTAGACCCAAGGCTCTTGTTTTCTAAAGGACTCCTTGCACCTCACTGCATGTAAATGTCACTGCATAGCAATTCCTGAGCTTCTCACAAACACAGCACAGTCAGGGCCATCAGGTCATCTCTGGAACAGAAGCCTGCAGGGGGTCAGTGGACAGCAAGCAACTATGGGTGACCCCTTTATCTTAGCTCTCTCCAAATCCCCATGGCAGTCAGGCCAGCAGTGCTTCCACCTTTAAAGCAAGGAGATGAGCAATGAATTCCTCTGCTTTCTCCTCCCCATGGTGAAGCAGCCGGCAACAGCCAAGCCCAACTGCAGAGGAGCATGGGTGACTAGCTGGCTGCAGGCCCACCTAGTTCATCAAAGGGGAATGTGAAAATCCTGTTCTCTAGCTGCTGTCTGCAAAGCAGGTGCATCATGTCTCCCTCTCTCAGATCCAGGAAGAGGGAGGATGGGAGGAACTGGTTATGTTTTACCTAGCTCCAAAAGTTGCTCTGTGTTGCAACAGTCACTCTCCCATCTGGAGCTGAAGCACTGGTTTTTCAAACCATGTTGAATTTAGGCTACTGATCTACCAAGCACCCTTGAAAATGCCAGACTTCCTTACGTGGCAACATGCACAACAGTGAGCCAAATCAGCCCTATAGCTAAGCTCTCAGGCCAGAGCGTGCCCAGATGCTGCATAAAGGCGGGAAATGGGACAGGAAGTCTCCCTGACAAGCTGCCAGATACAATCTCAGTCACTTCACTTCCCCCCAAATGCAGGGCTGCTCTCCCCTAGCACTTGGGGGCCATAAGACACCCCAAAGGGTACAGGGAAGGATGGGGAAGGACAGAGCCACAGTTCCACCCCTCCCACAGCAGCCAGTGTGCAGGAGGGTGGAAGGGCATGCTGCTCCCCTCCCTCTGCAGTCACAGGCATGTGCTTCCCAGGCATGCCTGGGAGTGCTGTGAAAGGCTGTGCCTCCCTGTGGTACAATCCATTGTGGGGCAGGGCAGGGCAGCTCCTGACTATAAGGGACTTACAGGGGCCACGCACCCTGACGGAGAGCAGAAGCAGTTAGCATTATGACCTGCTTTGGGGTTCCTATCAGGGGAGAACATGCTACCTAGCTCTCCTGTCCAGGAGCCCTTTGCATGCATCCCTTGGGCTGTGCTGGACCCCTACAGTGCACCAGGTGTGGGCTTGGGCCCTGACCCAGTAGAGCTGGGGTGCTTGATACCATCTGCCCAAATGGCCCAGCTCTCCAGCCAAGTCCTGGAAGCCGTTTGATCAGTTCCTGTAGCACAATGCCTCTGCTTCTGTTTAGCTCACAGGAGAAGCTATCCCTTTTTCCTAGTGCAGGACTGCAGCAAACACTGCAGTGGTAAATTTTCTTCTCTCTTCCTTAGGGGAGTTTGGGCAAAGACTATGAAAGATCCCACACTCAGATTGGCACCCAAGCTGGAGGCTTAGGAAACCAACCAGAGGCTTGGCTGTGCTGGCTGGCGTACGGGGAGTTGCATGAAGACTCTATTATTTGATCACTTGTATTATTTTACCTGGATAACACCGTAAGTGCTTGCTATCTCGTGACAGGTTGTTTGATATTACACTGTTCCTGCTTCTTGGGAACAGAGCAGAGAGGCTTGTGATTATCAAGACTGGTTATCCTCTGTTACTCAAGAGCATTCCCAAGGGCTCGCTCACCTTTTTTCCTCATGATCTCATTTTGATTTAGTTCTTTGCCTAGTCATTAGGCAAACTTCTCAATCCATGGGGGCCTGATGTGAGGGAAATGGAGATCCAGACCAAAGAGCACATGACAAACGGCAGCACAGCAAGCCTAACGTGATGTAGGCACCATTGCTTTAATAAGATTGTTTCTTGATTCAGCATGTCAGTTATAAATAAATTTACAGTTCTCACACTCACTCCATTTATGCCACAAGACTCTGGAGAAAGGCTTTTCATCTGATTACAAAAAAAAAGTCTGTGGGATCTAATGTGTGATGTTCCTGCTCATGGTAAGGTCCATATTTAATCACCAAAAAGAGGCACATTTCCTCAGATGCTGCAGAGGAAGAGAAATTCTGAAACACTTACAAGCTTATTGCCTTTGATTCAGAGGGGGGCAAGTCTGGTTATAATAACTGAGCTCTTAGGGGCAAATCATACCCACACTTTGCCAGTCAGAGTGACACCTGTGCAGATCTGTTATCCAAGTAGGATGCAGGAGTGGGGGCACTGACACCCAGCACAGGACATAGGGATCCCTTCCGTGAACAGCAGAGGGGAAACCAAGTGAGCTCAGCAGCATGGAAGGGATCTCGTAGCACTGAGGATTTGGCCCCTCGGGCATCAGGGTTTTAACCTATTGCAAGTGGAAATGAGCACGGGTTGTGAAGTTTGGAAACTCCCCAGAGCTCAGGGTATTTGGTTCTGGGTTATTAACTGAGGCCCATCTCTCATGGGAAGACTAATGGCTCTGAGTCTTAAGGCATTATGCTTTGGGCTGACCTTCCTATTGTCTCCTTCTGCAAACAAGGATAGTGGGAGGTTTATATTCATTCTCATTTTGTGCCTAGTTGCTCATTTCAGTGATGTTAAGAGGCGCTTCCGCTGCAGTGATGTCAGAATATATTGTGTCACAAAATTACAGCTACCAAAATTAGCACAGAAGTTCCTGCTCTCAATAGCATTTGAAAAGATTATTCTGGAGTAGATTAAGAGGCAGTGTGAATTCCTCCATTTCTTCATAGCCTCAGTATGTGAACATCCCATCCAAAACAATATTGTCCAAAGTGCAGCCCAAGGGACAAAGGTGGCTTGGTGAGTCCTAAATTACAGCCTGTGGTTATTCTCTCTAGGGGATTGCTGCCTAAAACCAAAGCTGATCAGCTGCAAACAAAACCAAGAATCTGTTGTTAATCCTCTATCAAGGAAGATCCAGAAATAAGTAAATACCAGGATTGTGTGCAGTTTTTTTTAAATGTCATACAAACATACAGGAAAAACAAGTGTGAAGAAGGCATTGTGAGCCCTTGGCACTGCAGAGTTTGGGCACCTGTATCCAGAACTTGCAAACAGTTGCTCCATATCCAAACAGTACAGCAGCACTTCTGTAATGCTAGTATCTTGTCCTCTAGCATCTCAGCTTTCATTTCATATAAAAGGCAGGTCTTGTCTACACACAGTTATTCCAGAATAGTTATATTTGAAGTGGAGTAAGCTAACACAGAAAAAAAGCATTCTGATATCAGAATAAGAGAATCCACACCAAGTTATTCCAAGATAGGTATTCCACTTTAAATTCATACCCTATCTTATTCCAGAATAATTTGCGTAGACAAATCCTAAATCTCTAGCTGTTGCGGTTGCAGCAAAAGCCTCAAAAATGTTAGCTGATTGTAACCAATGCATTGAGACTACAGAGAACCTGGAACAATAGTTCTGATGCTATGATAATTGATGTTAACTCTTGGCTATTTCATCCCTCATGTAAGAAAGGAGAGGGAGGGTCACAGATCTGCCCAATTTATTGTGAGTGATGGTCATTCTGTGATAAGTGGGTGGCATATGGGATATACCACCCCTTATTTTTCACCCTGCAAAACAGAGCCAATGGCCTAGAAGAGCCCATGGATGGATTCACGTCCCATTTATGGGGAGCCTAGCTCAAGGAGCCCACTGGAGCTCAGAGAACTGCACAATTGTATTCTGAAATTAATACCTGCATGCGATGGGGTATACAGCTTTTTAAGAGCTGTCCAGAAGCTGCAATTAGAACAATCTGCATATAATCAAGGAGGGTTACTGCTTCACCTGAGGTCTGCCGTATTTAAAACGGGAAGAGGAAGACAAACAGGTGGGAGCATGGAGACTAGAAATGGCATAACTGGTAAGGGATAGTGAGCTCTTCCCCTGAGGATTGTTTGGACTAGACCCAAAGACTTTTTGTTTTGGAACTTCTAGGTCTTGAATAGTCCAAACCTGGTGTAATGGATGTGCATTCACCTCTTGTGAGCACCCCCAGCCAAGTGCATGTGCCTGCACTCTCTCTCTCTACATCTGTTTGTGGTGGGTCTTTCACTTACTCAGCCTTCTAGCCAAGTCATACACAGTGGGTCTGAGAGATAAAAGCAGCGCAATCACCTTTCTGGGTACGCATCCAACAGAGGCCTCTCTGAGTGCCCTCTGTAATGTCTCTTTCAGTTTGTCCCTGCTCTAGAATAGAATGGTGCTTGAGGGCTCTGTGACAATGTGGTTTTGGCGGGACCCAACGGAGAGTGCCAAATCAGGACCAATTGCTCAAACAGGGCAGTCACAGCCCAAGGCTGGGGTTTTTCCACCTCTAAGGCAAACCAAACCAGCCAGACAACAGACTTCGGTGTCACCCCTCTGGCTAACCGCAAGTCACACAAGCAATTTCCTTAGACACTCCAGTCTCCCAGTATCCCCACCAGTCCCACACGTCCTGGGGATGAATGGTTATGAAAACCAACACCCCAGTAAAAGAAAAAGGTTCTCTCGATCCCAAAGGACCAAGCCCCAGACCCAGGTCAATTCAATATGTTTATTAGAGAATATTTAAATAAGGATGATACACAGAGTTTGGCATGTCAGTCATTAGTCATCGGGGGCAACACACAGAGTATGGGGGGACGCTGGTATTTGGTTATGGGTTAGCATATAGTACATACAGTCTGTAATGTCCCCAATGCGGGGTGTACGGTGGGTGGGGTCAAAGTATAGTAGGGGAGCAGTGAGGGTACATCGCTCATCTAATGGGTTACACATAGTCATGATTAGAGCAAGCAGGCCGGGTAATGGGGACAGGGTGACCCTCACGAGGTGGAATCCAGATCGGTGGGTTCAGGACTCAGGGGATGTAGTTTAGTAGGGGGGTTGTAAGGGTTTTCCCCTCCCCCCCGTGGGGTATACACATCAGATCTTACCCACAAATCACGCTGGTGCCAATCCTTTAGAATCTAAAATCTAAAGGTTTATTCATAAAAGGAAAAAGATAGAGATGAGAGCTAGAATTGGTTAAACTGAATCAATTACATACAGTAATGGCAAAGTCCTTAGTTCAGGCTTGTAGCAGTGATGAAGTAAACTGCAGGTTTAAATCCAGTCTCTGGAGAACATCCCCCGCTGGGATGGGTCATCAGTCCTTTGTGCAGAGCTTCAGATTGTAGCAAAGTCCCTCCAGAGGTAAGAAGCAGGATTGAAGACAAAATGGAGATGAGGCCTTTGCCTTATATAGACTTTTCCAGGTGTAAGAACACTCCTTTGTTCCTACTGTGGAAAGTTACAGCAAAATGGAGTTTGCAGTCACATGGGCCAGTTTCTGCATACCTTGCTGTGTCACAAGGCATATTCGCCTCCTCTCAATGGGTCAATTGTGTAGGTGATGGTCCTTAATGGGCCATCAAGCAGGCTAAGCTGAGCTGACACCAACTTGTCTGGGGTGTCACCCAGAACTGCAGCACCAATTTGAAATACAGACAGTACACAGCCAATATTCATAACTTCAACTACAAAAATGATACAGACATACAGACAGCATAATCATAACCAGTAACCCATAACCTGGTCTTAGACACCTTATATGACCCCCTTTACATAAGATTTGGTGCCACTACAGAACCTTGGTTGCAACCCATGTTCTATATGGTTCCAGTTTATATCAATGTCACAGGCTCCTTCTCTGGAGGCAATGTTTTTGCCCTCTGAGGGCCTTTCCAGCCACAACTCTCCAGCTGGCCAAGGCAGTTCCGTTTCCCCCCTCTGGGGGTGCTTCAATGTGCAGGCTGGCCACTTTCCTGCTGTAGCTAATGGGAGTGGGGAAGAGATGGGGAACTCAGGCCTACCTGCTACTCCAGGTCCCAGACCAGGGATCCTGTAGATAGCAGCTGTCTGCTGTGTCCCTTGATCTAAATCAAAGTGTTGCTCTAATTCCCTGGGCTACTTCCCTGAAGCCCTGTGTCATCTTCACCCTTACCTCAGGGCCTTGTCCTGATGGAGTAGCCACAACCAGATCAGAGCTCCTTTGGGGAGTACTTCTATATCATGATGCCAATTTTTCCCAACCTAGCACTAAATATTTCCCAAATCTGGTGAAAAATTCCCAGATCAAGTTTTTTACAGTGCTTCTATATCCTGGGAAATTTTCCAAACCTGGGAATTTGTGAGTAAAATGTTTCAACTGTGGAAACTAGGAATTTTCATTCAAAGATTTTACTCAAAAATTCCCAGAGTTTGGGAAATTTCCCAGGATATAGAAGCTCTGGCCATGGCTTAACTTTTGATTCTGTGTGACACTAAGAACCCCCCCGTATTCATGCTCTACAAACTATTGTAATAATCTTTGCCCAAACTATGCCATGTGAGATATCTGAAAACTAATAACTCACATGATAATTATCATGGTGAAATGTATGTAGCAATATTATATGTAAAGTTATGAAATCCTGTGTAGGTTGTTATTAAGAACATAAGAATGGCCATACTGGGTCAGACTAATGGTCCACCTACCCCAATATCTTGTCTTCTCACAATGGCCGGTGCCAGGTGCTTCAGAGGGGATGAACAGAACAGGGTGTCCTCTGTCATTCATTCCCAGCTTTTGGCAATCAGAGTCTAGGGACACCCAGAGCATGGGGTTGCATGTCTGATCATCATGACTAATAGCCATTGATGGACCTATCCTCCATGAACTTATCTAATTGTTTTTAAACCCAGTTTATTTTTGGCCTACAGAACATCCCATAGCAATGAGTTCCACAGATTGACTGTGTGCTGGGTGGAGAAGTACTTCCTTGTGTTTTAAACCTGCTGCCTATTAATTTCATTGGGTGACCCCTAGTTCTTGTGTTATGCAAAGGGGAAATAACACTTCCTTATTTCCTTTCTTCACACCAGTCATGATTTTATAGATCTCTATCATCTCCTCCCTTATCTCTTTTTCAAGCTGAACAGTCCTAGTCTTTTTAATCACTCTCATATGGAAGTTATTCCATACACCTAATCATTTCTTTTGCTCTTCTCTGTACTTTTTAAAATTCTAATATCTGGTTTTTGAGATGGGATGACTAGAACTGCACATAATATTCAAGGTGTGGGTGTACCGTGGATTTATATAGTGTATTATGATATTTTCTGTTTTATTGTCTACCCCATTCCTAATGGTTCCTAGTATTCTGTTGGCTTTTTTGATTGCCACTGCATATTGAGCGGATGTTTTTGGAGAACTAGCCACGACTCCAAGATCTTTCTTAAGTGGTAACAGCTAATTTAGAGTGGTAACATACATTATTTTGTATGTGTAGTTGGGATTATGTTTTCCAATGAGCATTATTTTGCATTTATCAACATTGAATTTCATCTGCCATTTTCTTGCCCAGTCACATTCAAGACCACACAGCCTTGCCTAGGCAAAAGTTGTTAAACAGGTGTATCCTAAACAAAGGAATGTGTGTAGTAAACAGTGTCCTCTAGACAGCTGGGGAAGAGATGATAGGAGACACAACAAATTTGCATTTCAGCAAACATAGGTGAGGAGAAGGAGTCTGGTGGTGAAGGAAGCACCATGCTCTATGTAGCTGCCTTTATTGCTTGAAATAGTGTGGGTCAGAAGGGCCATGTTGAACAGAGCCTTGAACAAAAACTTGCTAGCTTAAGTTTTTTAGATGTGTTTTTATTTTGATTTGCTTGTAATCATTTCTAACTTATACCCAGTGATAAGCTGCCAAAATCTTAGGAACCGGTTCCCTACTGGACTTTGGCAGCATGGCTCCGGTGGCTGAAGGACCCCTCACCGAAGACCCAGTAGGGAACCGCTCGGTGAGTACACTCGCAACCCATGTCCTGCCACGACTGCCCCCCCCCCGCTCCTTGTCCCCTGACCACTCCTTCCCGAGACTCCCAACCCCAGGACCCCACCTCCTGCCCAACTCACCTCGCTCCCTGTCCCCTGACTGCCCCAACTCCATCCACCACCACCCCGACAGACCCCTGGAACCCTCACTTGGCGCCTACCCAACCCCCCCCATCACCTGACCGCCCCTCTCTCCACTCTGCCTGATCCAACCCCCCTGACCCACTCCCTGTCCCTGCCTTATCCAACTTCCTTGGCCTGGGCCTCTTGCCCAGGCCTGGGTCCGGCAGCAGCTGGAGCTGGGCCAGGCCGGGCGATGCAGCACCTGGAGTCCTCCTCGTGCCCCACCCCCACGCCAGCTCACCTGCAGGAAGCCCTGCTTCCCGCAAATCGGCTGATTTGCGGGAAGCAAGGGAGGGGGAGGAGAAGCCGGGGGGAGCGTCAGGGGAGGAGGTGGAGCTAGGTGAGCTGGGGCAGGGAGCTGCCAGAGACTTTATTAAATTTTAAAAGCTCTTCTAGAACCAGGACAACAGGTTCTAAAAGGGCTTCTAAATTTAACAGGTTCCCGCGAACCGGTGGGAACCAGCTCCAGCTCACCACTGTATTCCCGAATTCACTTAATAGCTTATCTTCTTTTGTTCTGCTTTATATTTTAATGTAAAGCGACCCAGTGCTGTGTTTAAACTCAACTGGTAATGCCAATAAAAATACAAACTATTGAATATTGACTTTTCACTAGATTAACGGATCTTAGTATCTGGACTGCCCAGAGGAAGGTTGGACACTGCAGAATACATGTTTTTGGGACAATTCAGGACCGGGAGTGTGTTGGGGTTGCACTGCAAGTAGTAACCAAGGCTGGTGAAAGCCAGAGTGTGACTAGTGTGTTGCTGACAAGCAGTTGGGGTCAGAGCTGCTGGACTAGGCTGTAGCTATACCCAGATACTCAGGATGTGACCTGCCTGCTGGTAGGCTGTTTATGAGCATCCCAAGTTGGGAGTTACAACAGTAGACCATTGTGAGGCACCCAGGGTTGCCGGGCGGTGGTGACACAACCCCTTCCTGGTTTAGATTGCACCCCAGAATGTGACAGTGGTGTAGTCAAAGCAGGATTTATACAAAGCTAGATCTTTTAACTGAGATTTACACTGGGAGCACTGGTGGAATAGTTTTCAGTGATTCTCAAGCGTGGTGGCTGGGAACAGTCAGAATAATGGTTACAGCTTTATTTTCTTTTTATTCTGGATAAGGCAAATAGAACAAAAATAAAGCAGAAACATGAGCGTCAGCAAAGAACCCATGTTGTTAGAGCTGGGCAGGCTGGAGAATGAGCAGAAAGACATAGAGCATGAATCCTAAATGTGGGAAGCAGAGATGAGAGTCAAGGAGAGGGAGGCAGAAAGAGAGCAGCACGAAGCAGCACACCAGTGGGCCATGGAGCCATAACAGAAGGAATCCTAAGAAAAAGAGAAGGAAAGGCTGCATGCCCGAAGCATAATGGACAGTCAGGCAGGGTCAGATTTCACCATCCCCTGGTATTCCTCAATCCAAGGATCACCCACCTGAGATGAGTTGTACCTTGCATACAAGGTCATAGTCTATTAAAAAATACCTTACCACTTTTGAAAGGCTATGTGCAGTACATGAAGTTCCAGAGAATAAGAGTCCCCACACTGATTGAAAAACTCTCGGCTAAATCTTTAAATGTATATAATGAAATGCTGATGGAAGAAGATTTGATATATGCTGAGTTTTAAAAAGCTGCCTTGAAAAGGTTTCATGTTACCCCTGAAGCATACAGTTGAAATTTAGAAATCTCAAGAAAAGTGTTGGCATGAGTCATAGTGAGAACGCCTATAAAATGTGTGACCTAAGGAGGAAATGGGCAAAGGGAAAGGGGGCTGAGAACTATGATCAATTGTTTGATCTCTTTGCTTACGAACATTTCTTAAGCATCTGTTCTGAGGAGGTCAGAGATGCAATGGGATAAATCTTGAAAATCTGTCCAGGAATTTGTCATCCCAGCTGATTTCTTCGGGCAAGCCAGAACGTCCAGTGAGCGCAAGACACAGAAAGAGGGGCACAAATCCAGCGTAAAGGGGAAACCCTGTTTTACCCCTCAAGAAGGAGGGTGGTTGGGAGCCCAGACACACAATTCTTCAGAAGAGGAAATTACAATACATTTTCGCCTGGCATAAAATCTTAATGGAACCACCAATGTTGCGATTGTGCACTAAAGCAGTATTTAAATCAGGCGCACCTGTCTTTGCCTTGTTCCGACAAACTGCTTCTGCCTCTTCTAAAACAACGGGCAGCCACCAGAAGGTGGTTGGCTTTTACAGCTCTGCACCAAAACCATCCATATGCAGGACACTCCCCAAAACACGCAGGGTTGTCATGTTCTGAGACTGGGAAGACGTGCACAGAGGAACCTTGAATGGGGCATCTTGGTGCTGAGTTATGGGCACTCCTGGGATGGTTCAAAGCTGGGGATGGACAGCACTTGAGATTTGAAAATCTGCTTCCTGCTCTGGACATGGAAGTTGCATGAGTGCTCTGGATCCAGCTGCATGCTCAGCCTTTGGGATTTTCAAAATCCAGCTGTCATGTGAGGATCTGGCACCCGAGCGCTGCTGTGCCTACGTGTTAGTATCACCTTCTCTTACTCTGGTTCCCAAACAACCAGCAGGAAGCAGGGTCTATATAATTGTTCAGATCTGCTCTGAGCAGGGTTAGATGACACCAACATTAGATGACTGGCAGCCCCCTGGAGCCTTGTCTACACTAGTGCTCTCACAAATGGGGCTGGACAAATATTAGCAAGGGTAGGAAATTGTTACCCAGAGCCCCTAGTGTAGCTACAGAAAAAGAGATCTTACTCAAAGTACTGCCAAATGCACAAGGTAGACAAACTTAAAAAGCACAGAGGAAATGTTATTTAATTGCTTTCACTCCTAGTAATTGGAGGTGTTCATGGAACAATAGCAGGTACAATGTTTTCAGACAGTGCAATTTTTTAAAATTATTTTTATCAACTTGATGGTGTCCCTTTCGTTTTCTCAGTTGGAAACAATATTCGAGATCACAAATAATACAGCAGGAGGGCAACAACAATTTTCTTTAGATTCTGTATTGAATAGATCTTCCACTATACAACGATGAATCAAATTAAATGAGAGAGAGTTCTAAGACAAATTATCAGCAAGATATTTGAACCTGACAGCTATTGGGAGCAACCTAGGTCTGTCTGATAAGAACAACCACATTCCTTTTACTTCCCCATCAGTAGCAGCTACCTTATAGGATAGATTTCTTGTTGATAATCCTCTTGTCTGAGAGCAAGAGCTCCAGAGTGTACTTATTTTGATAATTCTCTCTCTGATCACATTTTGGTAGCAATTCTTTTCACCTTGGCAACAGGGTTGTTCCTCCCTTTAGAAGAAGTTTTGATTCTTAAATTGCTGCATGAGCCCAGGTTTCTAGCTTTGATGAAGTGGGAGGCCAATTGCTTTTGTCCATATTACCAGGCACCTTCCAGTAGTGGAATGAGCTCAGAGCTGGGACTCAAGGATATCTGAATTCCAGTCCTGGCTCTAATTGATTTGCTGTGTGGCTTGGGGCATGTCAGTGAACCTCTCTGCCTCAGTTCCCCTCTTGGTTAAATAAGAATAATTTTAGAGTCAAGGGGGGTGAGGTAATATATTTTATTGGACCATGTTCTGTGGATGAGTGAGACAAGCTAGTGAGCTACACTGAGCTCCTGAGGGAAGTGCAAGGAAAGGTGAGATTAGGTGGGTGTGGGGGGCAGGTGTACTTATCCAGCTCTTTACAGGCTCCCTATGAGTCTGCATTTGTGGAGCAGTTGGGGATGTAGTGGGGCAAGAAAATCTACTATGTGTATTCTCCTGACTTTCCACAATGGAAGGAACATGATAGGGCTTTACAGCTATTCTGAAACCTGGGTGGTAACGACTCCTTCCCTCAGTACATTTCCTCAGCACAAAACTGAGCTACTTAGTCTGGACACTAAACTAAAGATCTGTCTCACAGTGAACAAGAGGCAGCTATATATATGCATTACAGAGGCATGTCATTAATATTACACACTGAAGAATACAGTAACAAGGAGTGTTAGAAAAGAGGAGTTTAGAATTGAATTCAATAGAACTGAGGCCTGGCCTACACTACGCGTTTAAACCGATTTTAGCAGCATTAAACCAATTTAACGCTGTACCCGTCCACACTACGAGGCCCTTTATATCGATATAAAGGGCTCTTTAAATCGGTTTCTGTACTCCTCCCCAACGAGAGGAGTAGCGCTAAATCGGTATTACCATATCGGATTAGGATTAGTATGGCCGCAAATCGACGTGTATGGCCTCCAGGTGATATCCCACAGTGCTCCACTGTGACCGCTCTGGACAGCAATCTGAACTCGGATGCAGTGGCCAGGTAAACAGGAAAAGCCATGCGAAATTTGATTTTCATTTCCTGTTTGCCACGTGTGGAGCTCTGATCAGCATGGGTGGCGATGCAGTCCAAATCCAAAAAGAGCTCCAGCTATGGACTGTACGGCAGATACTGGATCTGATCACTGTATGGGGAGACAAATCTGTTCTATCAAAGCTCCGTACAGAAACAAAATGCAAAGCATTTGAAAAAAAATCTCCAGGCTACACAGCGCTGCGACAAGCGTAACGGAAGCCAGAGACTCAAAGGGACGCCATGAAGAGGAGGGGGACTGAGGACTCAGCTATCCACAGTCCACAGCAGTCTCCGAAAAGTATTTGCATTCTTGGCTGAGCTCCCAATGCCTGTAGGGTCAACACACATTGTCCGGCGTGGTTCAGGGAATAGCTCGTCAATTTACTCCCTCTCCCCACACGTGAAAGAAAAGGGAAAGAAATCGTTTCTTGACTTCTTTCAATGTCACCCTATGTCTACTGATGCACTGGTCTCTCTAGAACACTTGCCCCATATCTAGGCAGGACTGACTCTATTTTTAGAAACCATAAAGGAGGGATTGACTGGGAGTCATTCCAGTTTTGCTTTTGCGCCACGGCCGTCTCCAGCCAGGGGCACCATCATAGCAGCAGACAGTACAGACAACTGATAACCGTCTCTACTATCATGCAAAAGCAAATGAATGCTGCTGTGTAGCGCTGGAGATCGCCTCTGTCCGCGCATCCAGTACCATACAGTGACTGTAAAAAAAAAAAAAAAAGCTGAACGGCCCATGGTTGCCCGTGCTATGGCCTCTGCCAGGGCAATCCAGGAAAAAAGGGCGAGAAATGATTGTCTGCCGTTGCTTTCCCGAGAAAGAATGACTGACGACATTTACCCAGAACCACCTGCGACAATGATTTTTGCCCCATCAGCCACTGGGTTCTCAACCCAGAATTCTAAGGGGCAGGGGAGACTGCGGGAACTGTGGGATAGCTACGGAATAGCTACCCACAGTGCAACGCTCCGGAAATCGATACTAGCCTTGGACCATGGACGCACGCCACCAAATTGATGTGCTTAGTGTGGCTGCGTGCACTCGACTTTATACAATCTGTTTTATAAAACCGGTTTATGTAAAATTGGAATAATCCCATAATGTAGACGTACTCTGAGAGGCAGAAAGCAGTAAGAGACATAAAGAGAACGCACTAGTCTGTGATTTGCTTGAAATTTCTCCTAGGGAAGCAATGAAAGTTTACAGCTAGCAATGGTAAAGCCCATGTATCTCTTCTATCAAGTGGTAGAGGAAAAGAGGCTGGATTTGCACAAGAGAATCTTGACATGCCTCTGAAGCCTTTTTGCATTCAAGTGTTTTGAGCATTTCCAGTGAAGTGCTTAATGAGAGACTCAATCTGCAGCTGCATTTCAGTTCCCCTCAGTATAACAGTGGATCGGACCAAACTCATTTGCAGACCTGCCTCCCCTAACATTTCAGATGATCAAAAGGCAGAAGAACAGAGCAATTTGACTGGTTTAGGGATTTAATCTTTTAATGTAGGAGTGAAGGGATTCAGGCTGACTCAGCAGTTGTCCTAACTTTCTTGTGGGATGACTAGGCAAATCACTTCCATGTGGCACCTGGGGATAGAATGTCAGTTTCATGTATTGTTACCCATTGCTTCATTGAATGCTTGGGGCTAGCTTCTACCCTTGCTTAGCTCCCGTGCAACTCTATTGACACAGTACCATAGAACATGCTATGGAGTGTAAACAAATAGAAGAATATAAATTATATGGATTCAAGGTGGATGCTGTTTCTTCCACTGATTTCTGCCTCCTAGCAACCTGTATTTGTACATGGGTCATCCTTTTAGGAAGGAAACAAGCTAATTGTATGGCATTGGTTTGGGATTCTTATATTCCCTAATATGTCAGGTTCACATCCTAGTTGTATTAACTCATCCTGAAGTAGACAAATAACCCAGTGCCATGAAGTTTGTTCTTTAGATGGACACCTGGAAAACCAAAACCATCCTGTCTGCTCTGTATGGACATTAAATATCCCAAGTTCCTATGGTACTTTGATGTAAAAGTTAGAAATTTTCTCGGTGTTCTTGGCCAAAATTTCCTCTTCTCCACAGTTGGCTACTGTGTCCCACACCTTTGGTGGCTTCAGTTCAATGGTGCTGCATGCCCTTAGGCCATGAAGCTCTTCGGAATCTTTCCAGATATGTGCCATGGAAATGGAAAAAAAAATATTAATTAGAAGGCAGAGTAGATGCACTGTGTGGAGGCCAACAACTCATATAGTAGTATTCTTAGGCTTTTGCTATACATTGCCTCATGTTTTTTTTTTTTTGTTTGTTTGTTTTAAATGTTCCCTTCTCTGTGGCTGTGATTCATTATACTAAAGCTGTGTGAACCTGAGGTGAATGCTAACTGCTCCAGGTACACTCTTCAGTAGTTGGTAAAGCAGCACTAAGGCTCACCCCGTGCCCTTTGGAATGGCAGGATAATTTGTCCTTGTTTAGTTTTCACCTGTTTCCTTCAGTACGAATATGCTGTAGGAAGCTGAGGTGGATGCTATTAGCTCCTGTGCTCGCTGTTGAATTAGCATTATAGATCACATCTGGGCATTTGTGTACTATTTTTTTCCCCTGTGACTATTCAGCCGCTGAGGAGGATGCAGTCTGTTTGGGGCAGTATCCAGCTGTTTCCTTGAATTTGCACTATGGCTTATTTCTAGTAGTCTACCTTTCTTGGGGGTGGGGGAAAGAGTTATGGAGTGGGGCTAACAGGCGTTTTTGTATCCGCAAGTATCAAGAGGAAGAATGTTCTTGTGATTGAGGCAGTGGACTAAGATTCAGGGGCTTGGCATTCTCTTCCTTGTTCTGTCACAGACTCCCTTTGTGATCATGGGCAAAATTACTTACATCTGTATGTATGTCCATTCCCCCTCTGCAAAATGGGAATGTTCATACTTCTCTATCTCACAGGGATGTTGTGAAGATAAATTCATTGATGCTTGTGAGGTGCTCAGACGCTTGTTCCATAGATACTGTGAGCTCACACAGCATGGACCAGAATCTCAGCTGTGGCCACTCCATACCACAGTGAGGGCATAAGCAGGCCCTGAAGCCTTCTAAGCTGCCTTTGGAGGATCACTCCGTTCTAGTGTAATCCCTCTCCTAGCAATACACAACCAACTCAGTGATTCTTACCCTATTCACCACCCCTGCTGCTGATATAGCAGGGAAAAACTTGGGCAGAGAAAGGAGAGGAGTGGCAAGGATCCCTCTATGTGATACAACTCCTTGGCTGAATTTATTTTCCCATTGCAGCTCCTGCAGCCCAGGGTACATTAGAGAAACCCTGAGGATGCTCTTAACATAGTGCAGAGCAGCAGCATAATCAGGGGAGTGCCTCTTGCCATCGCTTATTCACCTCTGAAACTTGGACTCTGCATTCCATCCCTCAATTTGCTGTCTTGCCATTAACTGATCTCCATCCCACTTCTCCCTTACTGCTACAATTCAGCAACTGCCCAGCCCCACTCTCCATGTTACCCACTACGCTCCTCTCCCTCTCTTTCTGCGTCCTTCCAGCTAATTCCTTCTTCCTTTTCCCATCCACCTTTTTCAACCCAACCTTTCCTCTCCTGTACTTCAACACTGAGCTCCTTCACCAAACAACAAAATGAAACATTTATACTATAAATAAAAGATCAAATGGTATATTCAACTAATGGGAGCTTACCATGCACCTGACCTCTTTAACTGTGTGTTGTACCTGTTTCCTATTATATGGTGTCTCTCTCTCTCTCTCTTTTTTTTTTTTAATGTTGTAAATTCTTCAGGGTAAAGATGTCAGTCAAATGTCCAGCACATTTGGGATTCTACTGTAATAAAGTTAAACATAAACTGTGGTCTAGAAGTATTGTACTTATTGTTAAAACACCTACAATTACTTTACCCGAAAGAGGCTGGAGAACAAAAGTATTTGTTCATGCTTTTAACCTCACTCTTTGTATGGGCCGTCCTTTGTAGGTGACAAATCTGAGGAATTGTCACAGATTGAAGTGTTGTTAGAGGAGGTTTTGGAATGAACTGATAAACTTAACAGTAACAAGTCACTGGGACCAGATGGTATTCATCCAAGAGTTCTGAAAGAACTCAAATGTGAAATTGTGGAACTATTAACTATGGTTTGTAACCTGTCCTTTAAATCAGCTTCTGTACCCAATGAGTGGAACATACACCTCTACCCCGTTATAACACCACCCGATATAATACGAATTTGGATATAACATGGTAAAGCAGTGCTCCGGGGGGGTGGGGCTGCACGCTCCGGCGGATCAAATCAAGTTTGATATAACGCACCTATAACACAGTAAGATTTTTTTGGCTCCCAAGGATAGCATTATATTGAGGTAGAGGTGTAGCTAATGTAACACCAATATTTAAAAAGAGCTCTAGAGGTGATCCCGGCAATTACAGATTGGTAAGTCTAACGTCAGTAATGGGCAAATTAATTGAAACAATAGTAAAGAAGAAAATTGTCAGACACATAGAAGAACATAAATTGTTGGGCAAAAGTCAGCATGGTTTCTGTAAAAGGAAATCATGTCTTACTAATCTATTAGAGTTCTTTGACGGGGTCAACAAACATGCGGACAAGGGGGATCCACTGGACATAGTGTACTTAGATTTCCTGAAAGCCTTTGACAGATTCCTCACCAAAGGCTCTTACGTAAACAAGTTGTTATGGGATAAGGGAAGATCGTTCATGGATAGAACTGGTTAAACACAGGGAACAAAGGGTAGGAATAAATGGTAAATTTCAGAATGGAGAGGTAACTAAGATGTTCCAAGGGTCATTCCTAGGACCAATCCCATTCAATTTTTAAAGGATCTGGAGAAAAGGATAAACAGTGAAGTGCAGTTTGCAGATGATATTAAACTGCTCAAGGTAGTTAAGACCAAAGAACTTCAAAAAGATCTCACAAAACAATGTGGTTGGCAACAAAATGGCAATGAAATATAATGTGGATAATGTAAAGTATGCACATTGGGAAAAATACCCCAATATACATGCATATGATGGAGGCTAATTTAGCTACAAGTAATCAGGAAAGAGACTTGGAGTCATCATGGACAGTTCTCTGAAGATGTCCATGCAGTGGCAGTCAAAAAAGCAAACAGGATGTTGGAATGATTAAAAAAGGGACCGGAATAAGATGGAGAATATCTTATTGCTTATTTAATCCATGGTACACCCACATCTTGAATACTGCGTACAGATGCGGTCTCATCTCAAAAAGATATCTGGCATTAGAAAGGTTCAGAGAAGGGCAACTAAAATGTCCACAGAGGACGGATAGACATGAGAGACAGGACAGTCCGGACAAAACACAAGAAATAATTACCTGACCAGATTCCTGATGTCAGATCCGGGATCCCTACCAGAACAGAGTGGGAACCAACAGATTCGATGGCGTAGACTTCACTGTGGTTGTGTGCCTTCCGTTCTAGTGGAGGACCGCTCGGGCCAAATGCCCAGGTGCGGCTGCCACGGTCATCTACAAAATGGTCAGGAATCACACAGCCCCAGTGAAGACGGTTGCCATCTCGGTGGAACCTCCAAATTGTCAAAGTTAGACTCAGGACTCACAGTTTGTCAGCCATCTGTTTTATTAGCACAAGCGCTTTGCTAATACACCCAGATAATGTGAGCACCATGCAAGACCTAAACAGTCTATTTATACAGATAAAAGGCGGGATTAGACAAAGGGACAAAGAAAGCAAAAAACTACTAAAAATCACCTGGGGCACCAGCATGCTATTCCACTTCCTTACTGTTATCGATCTAAGGCTAATACTTCACCAATGCCTTAAAGGGTGCAATTGTTCTATGTTAATGTCTGTATTCCTGACACCTGGATTGCAACATTCCACACAATTTGCTTAAAGGTACAGACACATTTCTTTAATCCTTTGTTTTACAATATAAATTCATTCTACTTTCACAGGGATAGACTTTTCAACTTGAAAAGAGGACACTAAGGGGGATATGATAGTATATAATCATGAGTGGCGTGGAGAAAGTGAATAAGGAAAAGTATTTACTTGTTCCCCATAATATATAAGAACAAAAGGCAACCAAATGAAATTAATGGGAAGCAGGTTTAAAACAAATAAAAGGAAGTTCTTCGCACAGCGCACAGTAACCTGTGCAACTCCTTGCCTGAGGAGGTTGTGAAGGACAGACTATAACAGGGTTTAAAGGCCTAGTAATCATGGAGGTTAAGTCCATCAGTGGCTATTAGCCAGGATGGGTAAGGAATGGTGTCCCTAGCCTCTGTTTGTCAGAGGGTGGAGATGGATGGCAGGAGAGAGATCACTTGATCATTGTTAGGTTCACTCCCTCTGGCATTGGCCACTGTTGGCAGACAGGATGCTGGGCTGGATGGACCCTTGGTCTGACCCAGTATGGCCATTCTTATGTTCTTATTAACTTCTCTTCCCTTATGTAATCAGTTTCCCTTGTTTCTGGGTGTTTTTCAAATAGCAAAAAGAAGAGAGGGGGAAAAAAGGAAAATGTGATTACAAAACCACAAGTCTTAGCAGTGGGAACTCAGGAGCAAATGTACCATCTTAGACAACTTTTTTAACTATTTTTAAAAAAAACAAACTTTGATTGCATTCAAGTTGCTAGTGTTGTTTCTCTCTTAATGATGATTTCTCTTCTGGGAGTTTCTGCTTTTGTTATGGGTCTTTTACTTGATCAACACCCTCTGTTTTATTCAGATTGATAAGAGTTTCCTGTTATCGTAATCCAGGGAGAGCTATTAATCAGGAGACAAACTTCAGTCTAGTCCCTGAGGTGACTATTTTTATATCTTTTGCTTTGATTGCTGTATCTTTAAACTTGTGATACATGAACCAACAGAACTGCCACTTAATCTTCTATCCTTAGTTAGCTAAAAGGGATTGTTGCCTGCTGTATTGTGCTGATTTCTATCCAGCATTTTGTCCAAAAAGCATGTGAGATAAGTGCTGAATGCAGAAGCCACTGCAGGAGGCCAAGACATAATATTAAAAGAATTAATGAAAGAGAGCAAGCCATTGAAGTATAGACTAAATTTTATTGAGAATGTTACAGATCAAAAATAAGTGACTGGATTCCCTGCTGCCAGTGACACTAAAAATATTAATGGTTTGGTACAAACTGAATAGGCAAAACCCTTAAAAATCTGTCTGTTAAAGAGCCTGTTTGTTAAGAAGACTAACAATGAACAGTTCATGCTATCTTAATTTGTCTCTCAGGCAAGGTTACAGTCATGGAATTAGGACCTGATCTTCTTTCCATTGACTTCAATGGAAAAAATCAAAGTGACTTAAATAGCAACAGGATTGGTCCCTTGGTGCATGGGGTCTATTTTCATTGAGGATGCTGGAATGATGGCCTATGCTCCTGTCTCTGTCTTGGGACTAAATGCTCTCCTCTCCTACTTAAACCCATGAGAGGGGAGAAAATCTGAAAACTCTGCCAGGTGCATTATCTCTTCTAGGGTGAGTGACTTGGTCATGGGGGGGGGGGGGGGCATGATCTAAGGGGAAACCTACCTTCATACTTGCAGAGCATGGATAGGTGCCTCCCCTGTGATGCCTCCTGGCCCCACAGCATGGCTCCCCTGGACATCTGGATGAGAAGTGGTTTATATCTCCCTGCTAAATCACACAGGGCACAGCTATATTCTCTTTGACAAGTCTCTCTGTTGTTTTGATTGACATCAGCCAGACAATAGAAACAGCAAGTAGATTCAGATGACTCTGTCATTGACATGGTTGAGATATGAAAAATTAATTTAATTCAGTCACTATTACAATGCAATCATAATTTCTACAGAAACGTTCATATCAAAAGTCATCTCAAAGTGCGCTACAAAAAGCAATACAAAAATCATTGAATAGGGCATAGAAAGGGTCAATTTCCCACACAGTACTGGTACTTTGTTAAAAACTTTGGGGAAAAAAAGCTATTTAAAGACAACTCTTCTCATAGGCAAACCTGCCAACCCTACCTCAGCTAGATTAAGTCAGTTCTTAAAAGTCTGTTTTCTTCTGATGGAGGCTCCTGCTTTATGTGATTCAGTTAAACATTTAAAATGGTATGCATCATTTTCTGAAATCTTCCTTGTTTGCATTATCATAGCTTGACAGCCCTTTTATGACATAGATTTCCAGTATTTGCCACATTTAAGATACTTGCATGAAAACAGGAACTTTTTGTAAAAGCAACCCTGTCAAAAATATTAACATAATTTAGAGTTTATAAAGGAAAAAAAGCAATTAACAAAACCTGAGAGAAATAGAGTTTGACATTTATTTTTTAAATTTCAGTGAAAAGATTTTAAAAAAGCGTGTGTGTGTGTGTGTGTGTGTGTGTGTATTTATATATATATAAAAACCACCATTCACTACTTTCCACTTTGTTCTAAACCAGGCCTGCACAACTCATAAAGCGGCGAGGGCCATACTACCCCAAAGAAAACAGCTGAAGGCCAAACCCCCCCAGCCCCATCGACACCTCCCCAGCGCTGCCCAGACCCCTGAAATACTCCCCGCCCCCCAGCACCACCCGTCCCATGGAAACACACCCTCCTTCCCCAGCACTGCCCCACCGAAACAGCAGTATTGAACCTTGGTAGTATGTTATAGCGGGCCCCTAAGGTAGTATAATTAAGGTAAAAGAAAAATACATTTTTGCTAGAAGTAGAATAAGATCTTCCCTCCACTTTGTAATCAATTGCCCTGTTGAATGAATGAGGTGTGAATGAGGAAGGTGTGGAAGGCAAGCACCTCAGACAGCTGCAATCCTTGGAGAGGGGATGGGAGCCAGACCAGATCAGTAGAACAGGTCAGCCACGGACTCACAGCTTGTCTCCTCAGCCCCTGCCACAGCCTGCCCGCCCCCTCAGCCCCATCCCCTGCCATCCGGCCTCACCTGCTCCTCCCATTACTGCCTGCCTCCTCAGTCCCCCACCCCCCCAGCTCACCTCCTCACCCCTGCCACTTGCTCCACCTCATCTCTTCAGCCCCCCACCCTCACGCCGCTGATTGCCACTCACCCCCCACAGGACCGCACAGTGAGCCCACTACTCATCCCCTGCGGGCTGCACAGCTGAGCCCACGCGGGCGCATGTTGTGCAGCCTGTTCTAAACCATAAGAACTAACAGACACACCAAACTTTATTATGGAATTTTGAAACACATTAATCTGCCTGTATCAGGCTTCAAGACAAGTTCAAAGCTCTGCTCTTTTGTCAAATGATTCACTAAGTTCAGAAACATGTAAGTGGAGAATGCCCCAAATCCAAATCCCAGTGTGGGTTTTGAACACTTGGTCTGAACCATCAAAGCCATTATACATCTGCAAAATTCACCTAAACCTCTTTTTAGTTTTGGTTCCTGTGGTTTGCACCCCATCTCCCTTGGATTTACATTAAACAAAGATAGACTGGTTTTGGCTGAGTTTTTACTGTACCTGCTTTTGTATCAACACTGGGCAAAAGGGCAAATTTACCCATGTATTTGAGTGAAATTTAAAATTGGCCGCAAGTTTTCTGGGAAACTGGGATTCAGGTTCACTCAAAAGTAGAGATGGGCTGAACCAAAAACCTCACACCCAGATCAGACATGAGAATGCCCAGTGCTCATATGAAAGACGTGACAGTAAGACTGAGTTTAGCTTTATTTAAATGTGAACTCCAGGAGTGTGCTGTGAACCACAGCAACCAAACAGGAACAGAGGTTTAGGTGAATACCATTCAACAAATCACACTATTACCATTGCTTTTGCTGAGGAAAATGAAATGAAGTCCTTGAGTTTTCTTTGCCCATGTGAAGATGGAGACTGAAAGAGTGATGACCAACTTCATTCAATAATGGAATGTAGTTGGGTTGACAAAACTCCAGTGATCCTGGTCAGAGGAGGTGTTTGAGAGTGGAGTGTTATGTATAGGTTTATCTATCTAAGCAATGCTCATCATTGTAGTATTTGGGATGGTGGGTTTTGGCCGGAAGCAAACCTCGCAAACTTTAGGAGCAGGTTGGAATCTGGACCTGGATCCTGATTTGAATTTCTCCACTGGTGCTCACAGTGGAGCGGCTAAACCCAGACTCAAACTCCTTTCGTGAAGAGGTTGAAATCTGAATCCAGATTAGATCCAAACTTTGTGATTGAGTAGCTGTCCTGTGAAAGGCTGAACCACATCCAATGCCTAGACCTGTTGCCTTGGAATTGAGATCCAGACTGAACGCTGATTTGTGGGGCAGGCCCTACCTGTCCCCTTAGCCTCATTTCTACCTCTTTGCCCTATCCCTCTACAGCCAGACACCATGATGCATCCCATTTTCCCTTGGAAGCCCTATTAGCAGCTCCAAACCCCTGTGCTCTGGGGCAGAGCCCTCTGTCACCAAGTCTCAACCCCACCCAACATCCCCTGTACCCCCTCCCTCAGCCTGAGCCCTCTCTCACCCCACCCCTTAGCCCTCTCCCCTCCAGATCTCACCCAGTCCCTGGCCCACTACCCACTATCTCCCCACCTGACATGCCAGGCCTCACTCACCCCCTGCCCTCTGCCCCCCCAAATCACCCACCTCCACCCACTAGCCCCCTCCCACCCCAGCTCTCTACCCCTCCCCCAATCTTCCGCCTGACACAGGCACCCCAGCTCACTGCCTCCCAGGCGGGGCCCCCTCCTGCTGCCAGCGGCCCAGGCACCTTCTCTCACCTGAAACTCTGATTCACAGTCACTGCCCCCTCGCCCCGCGGGCTGTTCCCGCACGACGCTCCGCCCGCCACCGCGCGGCCAGCGCTCGTAGCCTCTCACCTGCGCAGGGCGGGCGGTCCGGGAAGAGCACGGCGGAGCTGTAGGGGAGCCCCGAAGAAGCCGGTTAGGGCCGTGGGGGAAGGTGCCCGGAGAGCCCATTTCTCCTCCTCCGAGTCGGGACGGGCGCGGCGCAGAGACAAAGCGGGCTGAGGCGGCTCCGGATCCACCGGTGCCTTTTCCCGTCCGGGACTCGCAGGTAACTTCGCGGCCCGGGCCTCTTCCCTGCTGCTGAGTTGGAACTTTTCCTCCCGCCGCTAACGGGGCCTGGCCCGCGGCCCCACCCGGGTCACCCTCCCCTGCAGTGGCCCGGGCCAGGCAGCCCCAGTGCCCCGCTAGGCCTCAGGGCGCCTCATGGTGCAGCGGCCCGCGGCCGCGGCCGCCCTGCTCTAAGCGCGCGCCCGTCGCCCCGCGGGAGCCTCGCTGCCCCAGCACCGCAGCCGCCCTGGCCCGAAGCGGCCCGCACGGCTTCCTGGGGCCCTCCCACTGTTGGGAGAGTCGGGCCCCCGGCGGGGGAGCCAGCTCCCCGCCCCACGCCTCCCCCATAGAGCCCGGGGGCGCCCAGCCCCCTTCTCCCGGGAGTCTCGGGCATTAGCGCTGCCCCCCAACTCTAGCCGCGGGCTTGGTTTTAGGGAGTTGTAGTCGCGTTGGCCCTAGATGTGAGCGGGGCGAGTTGGGTGGAGGAAAATATTTCTTATTGGCCCCGCTGTTGGCGAAAGAGCCACGTTTTCGAGCACCCACAGCTCTTGTCTCTGTCACCAACAGCAGTGGGGCCAAAACAGAGATTCACCCCACCCACTTTCTCTTTGTTTTACCAACACGTCCCTTACGCACTATGTCCTACTCCCCTGTTGGAGCATGAAAGACCTGCACAAACAAGGGGAAGCTAACTGTTGTGAGGGGCTGTCAAAGCACAAGATGACAAAATAGAAAAATAATTTTCCTTAATCTTTCAATTATAGGGATTTTTAGATATTACAATAACATTAGTAGGGAAAAGTTTTCAAACAGGTATAACTTTTTGACTTGTTTTTTAAGCTCACATTGTTTCTTGAAACTCTCCTTGTACAGAAAATAGTCTGTTAGTACACAAGTAATCCCCAACTTTTTAGTGGGATGGCTTAGTATTCTGCATCCACTTACACCACAGCTTACACACCACTTACATCATGTATTTGGTCTGTATTCCCACTTTTGGAAATTGTGCCAGTTAATAAGAGGACTGAACTTAGCCCTATATGCTTAGCTCTCAAGGGCAGCAGTTGTAAGGGGAATGTGTTGGCATTCTCTTTCATTATCTGTGGAGGACTCTGTCTAGTAGATTTTGTTTTGTAGTTGGAGATGTGTGGCTGGAATGAGTAATGTTTGGCCTGTAGTCTGCCAGACAAGTACAGTGCTTCCATTAATGCAGTAGCTTAATAGTCATGTAGACCTCTTGCCAAAATCGACACATTGCTGTGTGGTCTTGTAACTGCGAGATGGTATTTCTGTACTGTGCTCACTGTAAGAAATGAGAGCAAGTGGTACATAAGAAGAGCCTGAAACTCACTTTATTTTATAAAGAAGAATGGCTACATCACTGGATTGGTTTTCACTTTAGGCATGAATAGCTTTATTTTAAGACTGTCTTGTTGTGTAGTCTACCTCTGACTTGCAAAAGCAGTAAAACACATGAGAACTCTAGTGACATACTATAGTAAAGTTACACAAGTTCTGTGTGGGTGTAGAGAACCTGATACAAGATGTATTTCTCTTCCCAAGTTACTTATACAATATCCCTACAGCTACCTCACGATCCCTCTGAACACTTCTATTTCTGGTCAGTAGTGCTGGTCAGTTACTCCCACTGATCACATGCTGCCAAAATCCCTGTCTGTCACTTGACTACTGCATTAGTCTTGTATCTGGCCTTGATGCTTGTGGCCTGGCTCCCCTCAAGCCCATTCAAAATGCGGGTGCAAAGATAAGAACATAAGTGTCCGTACTGAGTCAGACCAAAGGTCCATCTAGCCCAGTATCCTGTCTTCTGACAGTAGCCAATGCCAGGTGCCCCACAGGGAATGAACAGAACACATAATCATCAAGTGATCCATCTCCTGTTGCCCGTTCCCAGCTTCTAGCAAACAGGCTAAGGATACCATCCCTGTCCATCCTGGCTAATAGCCATTGATGGACCTATCAAGATAAAGAGCAAAGGCTTGATTGTCATTCTCCCCTCCTCACTCCACCCTAAGTCTCTTAATTGGCTTCCCCATCTCCAGTCACACCATATACAAACTTTCCCTGAAAGTTCTTCTCAGTTTTGCTCATCTTTAATCAACCAGTGATGCTAGCCTTAATACCACAAGAATTATCCCATCTTCATGCATGAGGGGTAGCAAAACTTCCAGTTTGAACTTGTAAAATCACCATATTTTCCTCCAAGTCATTCCTCAAAACATACCTGTGTCCTAGTAGGTACTGTAAACCACAGTCTGAAAATTACTAAGCAGGTGGAGATTTGTAATTGCAGTCCTTGTCTTGCCTAAGAATTGTACATATCCTGTCTGTTTCCCGGTCTCTTCCTCCCTCCTGTCTCTCCCCCACCCCCTTGTGTCTCTGACCTGTTTTATGTTGTCTATTATTCGACTGTAAGCTTCTGGTGTCAGAGACTGTTTACTGTATCTGTACAATATCTAGCACATAGGACTTCGATTTGGTTGATTGCTAGTTGTTAGCATAATGTAAATACATAATAATGAGCTGCCTATGTCTTTGTTCAAAGTTTTTTGTTTAAAAAAGGGCTCTTTTGAAAATGAAACAATTTACATAAGTGTTCTTAAGAATCATTGTGCCCTTCTCTTAAAAATACAGACACAAACTAAAAACCAAAACAAGCTATCAAATGCTATTAAAAACCTTGTCTAATTTTATTTTTCAACCAATTCTAATAGGGCCCTGAAATGGAGTAAATGTTTATGCAAGGTGGGTAGAGTTGGGATTGGAACTCTTATCTTCAGACTAATAACTAAATATTCAGCAAAATTATATTATTATTGAATGTAAAGTTTGTAAGCATATGAAGGCCCAGAAAGTAAAGAAGTTAATTAGTATATTCACTTTGGTTTCTCCCTGTGAATTTTGAGATGCTGTTTGACATGGGTAATGGCAAGAAATTCATACAGTTATGTTTCTTCATTCAGAGAAGTTCCATAGTCCTAATAAAATTAATTGGAGGATAACAATTTAAGCAGGTCTTTCGCATAGATCAACTACTTGAGTGTCTCCCTTCTTGCAATTCATTGGGAAATTATCTCACGAAAGAATCAACAATGACAAAGTTTAAACTGGAAATACATTTAAGTAGATTTTTAACATGAATTGAAATTAGATCCTGTTGTTAAACAGTGGTTGTGGCTTCTTAAACTCCTTTCTCGTGCAAGGAATTAATTGGAAATATTACTTATCTGTGAAACTGAAGTAATCCATAAATTTTAAAATAAGCCTGGGGTGAGGACTTAAGCATTTTCACAGCATTTTGCGGTCACCTGTTTTACTGAAGATATAACAATGTTGTACTAACCTCTATTTAATATCCATCTTTTGAATTAACTGGACATCAAATAGAACAGGGGTCGGCCACCTCTGTCATGCAGCTGGCCAGGGTAAGCACCCTGGTGGGCCGGGCCAGTTTGTTGACCTGTCACGTCGGCAGGTTCGGCCAATCACGGCTCCCACTGGCCGCGGTTCGCTATCCCAGGCCAATGGGGGCTGCGGGAAGCGGCGCAGGTGAGGGATGTGCTGGCCGCAGCTTCCTGCCGCCCCTATTGGCCTGGGACAGTGAACTCCAGCCAGTGGGAGCAGTGATTGGCCGAACCTGCTGACACGGCAGGTCAACAAACTGGCCCAGCCCCCCAGGTGCTTACCCTGGCGAGCTGTGTGCCAGAGGTTGCCAACCCCTGAAATAGAATATGGCAGGTAGAATATTCTGAGGTAATATTGCTGAGGTATTAACCTGAAACTGGAATGTAGGCCCTATGAATGTTTCTGTTCTTTTCTCTTGTAACACAATGCCTTTTTCTTGGAAATCCCCAAATGCTTATTCTGCTGAACTTTAAAGTTTGTGTGCTTAAGGGTTTGTCAGCACAGGAAAGTTATAACGATATTCACTAAGAAGTGAATTGATACTGGTGAAACTTCCCTTGTGGATATACTTTCTGGTGTGGTCTAGCTTTGGTTGCTGTGCAAGGAGTTCAAGCTAAACCAAAAATAGCCATTCTTATTTCAGAATAAATGTCCACAAGACCCATTATACAGATTTAATCTTTAGCTGATACAACTTCTCTGTGCAGATGAGCCCTTTTCAGGGTAGATTTGATTTAAATCACTAGTCAGGAAGACTTGATTTAATCATGGATTTCTACATAAGTGTATTCTTGTTGATTGTCATAACCTTAATATGTAGTCTTCACAATTCAGAGATAGATGTAGGTTTCATTTTTAGAAGGTACACACTATACACTTTTAAAGTGATTTATTTTGAAAACCTTTCAGATTAGTTTTACAGCTATATCAGAAAATGAATGATTGTTTGTTTCATTTACCAAAGGTAAATGAAACTGATAGTTCACCTCCCTATGACTTCATAAATATTTCCAGTTCAACAGGTTAATCATTAATATTTGGAGGATTTTCGCCATGCTGTATTAAGAGGAGAACGTCACCAGACAGTCATTTAAATTGTTTTATTTAACTAAAACAACGTTATGTATTCAAAAGAAAACATATAATATAACAAAACATGCATATGAATTATTGAATTTAGTTAAACATTCAAGTTTTTAAAGCAGGTTTTTGTTAAAATTGTTTAATTAAATAGTTAAATAAAATATTTAAAAAAAATTAAATCGCCTTTGTCAGCGAGGTCAACATGAGAAATTTAAAATATTGGCTTTTGCAGCTAACTCAGTTGTCTTGACCTTCATTTTCCTGTTTGTTCATAATCTGGAGAAGAAAAACAAGCATTCCTGCTTTTTCAGTTCCCAAACGATTTCTCAATTCAGAATGAATTAGTCCAAAGGAAGAAGATATTCTTTCTACACCGGCAGAAGAAGCAACTGCTGTTAAAAGTGAGATTATCACTTCAGCAGTTGCTGAATCCAAGTGCTTAAGTGACTTCCACGAGTTCATGGGTGTGATTTTTCTTAAACACATTATCAGCAAACATGTATTTCTTGAACGGTTCTTATTCTCAAACTGGCTCTCTTTTACAGCCTGCTGCCATTATAGGTTTTCCCTTCTAGTGAGAGAATGGTATGGTAGATCTCAAATCAATGAAGGCTACACTTTGAAAGACCTCAAGATTTCTGGAATATGCTGCTCAGACAGTTCACATTTGTTTCTACTGCCTGTCCGTCCCTTCTTCCATTTATCTCCAGACTTCTTCTCCTTGTCCAGATCTTGTTCCACCCCCCAACAATCTTCTATACTTTGAACTTTTTGAAACTGCGCTTTTAGAGAGAGGTAAGGGATTCACTCCGTGTACACAAATTTGCAGAGGGACAATAGGACTGAGGTCTGTTATTTCTCATCTCTATATATTTTATTTTAAAACATTTTTGCTGTTAACAAGCATGTTATCTCTGGAGACACAAATCCACAGTATGAGAACTGCAAAACTAAGGATCTCTGATGGTATCTTCTAGACTAAGCACTGAGCCCCATTGGGTAGATAGAAAGATTAACCTAAACAATCTATACAGAAGCCCCTGGAACCCCATAAAATTGGGTCCCTAATCCATGAACTATTGAAACTCATTTACAAAACCTTTCTTAACTTTACATGAATATATTGTCTTATACTGTAGAATTAGAATTTACAATCCCTATTCCATGATGAGATACATTATAGCTCAAAGGTATCTTAATTAAAACTATCTTTAGGTAGGTTTTTCCCTCAAAAAGCATTTTATCAAAAAAATCCAATTTAAATAAAAAAAATTCCAATTAAAAAAAACACATTGATTTTTATTCACCCTGTTTTATTCACCCTGTTGTTTTTCAGTACTTAAGTGGCTGAGCAGTGATGGGAAGAATCATTATAAGAAATTGGATATATTCTGGAATTCCTAAAATTATTCTGAATATCCTTTTTTAAATGCCTGGACTGTTGATTCCAAAATGTATTTCTGTCATGTGGAGGTTTGGTTGGAGATTATTACTTCCAGTTTCTTTATAACAGCCTTATGCTAATTCTAGTGTAGTTGTATACCAGCCAAGATGATTTAAAAGACTTAAGTTGAATACTTGCCTTGAAACACTCACTACATTGGGAGTGTACCCTAATTTAGAATTACAGCTAGTTTGGAGTAGCTCCGCTCAATGGATCTAGAATTCAGATTTGGTTTCGCAAGAATTTGTTTGCAGCTTTGGAGAAAGGTTGCAGATGTTTGATAGTACAGCTTTAAAAGTAGTAATTAGCTTACCCACTGTATGAGATTATAATTCTGTGGGTAGTTATTTATCCCAATACCTATTTTTGGAGGAACTAAACAGGGAAGTTTTTGAGAATCACTTGTTATGTCATAAAGCAATGATAAAAGTAGAGCACAGAGTTTAACAGATGAAGAATAAAAAACAAGATTTCAGATTCAGCTGCATATTGGAGTCTTTCTGGTTGGAAAATAAGACTATATCAGCCTTGGTCCAGGATGAATAGGGAATATAGTGAAGACAAGACTGACGTCCTTTCTGCCCTGACTAGCCCTCAAGAAAAAGGAATGAGGTCAACAGTAAACTGACTTTCTGTATTGCATGCAGTACTGATAAGATAGGAAGAGCTTTCCTATTTAAGTGTGCGTGTGACCTTGCCATTCTCCAGCAGAAGCAAGTGGGCATCTTGATTTAAGTTTGACTCCCTGATTTGCCAAAGGGGAGGAATAGCTCAGTGGTTTGAGCATTGGCCTGCTCAACCCAGGGTTGTGAGCTCAATCCTTGAGGGGGCCATTTAGGGATCTGGGGCAAAAATCAGTACTTGCCCCTGCTAGTGAAAGCAGTGGGCTGGACTTGATGACCTTTCAAGGTACCTTCCAGTTCTATGAGATAGGTATATCTCCATATATTATATTAATATAACAAGGTAAAGTGTGGGTGGGAGCCAGGTGTATTTAGAGGAGTTTGTAGGAAATCAGACAAATGACATAAAAGGAGCCATCATTTGACTTTTAAACCTAGACCTACTGCAAAGCTTTCTCTTGGTGAGAAATTGAGTTGTAGGATATAGAAGATAAGTAATTCTGGGTTGCTTTATGCAGATGGATTGCATGGGGGTTTTAAGGCCTTGTCTACATCGGAGAACTGATGAGTATAAATCTGCTGGTATTGGTCTCCGTGTGGATGCTCGTATTCTGGAGTGGGTGCTTTTTTTCCCAGTTTAGCTTATACTGCTTTCAAAGTCACATAAGCTGATCTGGAAAAAGGCATTCTTTACTCAGAGTAAGAGGGCCGAGATGGGGATTCATGATGGGGAAACTTCCTCGTGTAGACAAGGCCTTATTTTTGGTCTTTGTATAGCTTTGTACTGTAAAAATACGTAGGTCCTCTAGGGCTTTGAAGCATTCTAAAGACATAGGGAAAACATTGTCTCTTCTTTTCTTGGCCTTATTGTCTCTCCCTGATATATCTTCTGCTGTGCCTCTCATTAATTTGTATTGCATTGTGGGGTAGAAGTTTCAAACCCATTGTGCTAGGCCATTGCAGAAACCCTCTGTTATGTTTCAACCTTGAGGAATTTTTAACTTACCTATTCAAATCTAATTTGCCATTCATTTAGTATGGAATGGCTCTGAATAGTGACTAGCTAAGATCTAGAGCAGGGGTTCTCAAACTTGGGGTTGTGCCCCTCAGTGGGTTGCAAGGTTATTATGTGGGGATCACAAGCTGTCAGCCTCCACTCCCAAACTCTGCTTTACCTTCAGCAGTTATAATAGTGTTAAATGTAAAAAAGTGTTTTGTTTTTTTTGTTGTTGTTTTTTTTTATTTATGAGGGAGGTCGCACTCAGAGGTTTGCTGTGTGAAAGGGGTCACCAATACAAAAGTTGGAGAACCATTGATCTAGAGAAAGTAGGCTTCAGAGCTGGCCTCTCCTGTGCTCCTGCAGTTCTGAGGGAGGAAGGGAAGGGCCATATAAATGAATGGGTTTGGGAGGGACGTAACTCTGCTCACTCCAGGTCTCAGTTGAGGATGTGGCAGGTAATGCAACAATGAAAGTGTAGGTATGCATTCTCAGTCCTTCGGAGTGGATCCCTCAGTTGTCCAGTCAATAAACCTAGCAGCTGGCAGTCCAGAAATGAGGAGCAGCTTGAGTTGTTCTCCTCTTTAGTCAGTGACCCAAAATATTGGATGAGAGCAGAGTAAGCTGCTCAGCAGGCCCAGCTGCAGGATTGGGTACTTGTGTTGGTAACTGTGCCCACTCTCCAGGCACAAAGCTAAATTTAAGGCAAGGTTTGTAGTAGGTAGTGTGAGAAATGTTTGTTTCCACTTCTACTGGGAAGGTTGTCTTGTGCACCTTTGCTACTGATAGCATGGCTTTTACCACTGTCTCACCCTACCTTTCATGAGAGCTTATGCTTTCAGTGAGAGGTATGTTGAAGAATGGATAGCAGCTCTCCAATGTCTTGTCTACGCTAGGAAAAGGCATCCTATTAAATGCCTTACACACACTTTAATGTAACTTAGCATAGGCAAGGACAAGTTGTGTATAAAATGACAACTAACATTTTAAGGCATGATTAACTTCAGCAAAATACGTAGTCTCATTAAAAATGACTTCTATATCTGAAGCCTGGAGGAGAGTAAATATTGTACCTATATTTTAAAAAGGACCCTAGTGGTAATCCAGAGGATTGCTGACCAGTAACCCTTACACTTGCATCTGGTAAACTGGTTGAAATAATGATTAAAAATAGAATTAAATACCTGAAAGGTATGATAGGGCCTAACAAGCATGGTTTGTGGAAAAGGAAATTGCATCTTGCTAATCTACTGATGTGTTCAAAGAATTTTGATAAAAGGACTGGATAAAGGAAAACCAGTTGATCTAATTTTAGATTTTTCAAAGGGCTTTTGACAAAGTCTTTTACAAGAAGCTGCTAAAACTAAGTGCTCCTAGGGAAGAAAAGTATTGTCATAAATCAAACTGTCTGGGAGAGAGAAAACAGAGTAGGAATAAATGACTCATGTTCGTCATAGCAAAAGGTTAAATGTGATCCCCAATGGCTGCAGATATCCTGGAGCAGCTGAGAGCACTGAACTCTCTGCAGCTGAGTGCCACTAGGTTCTACGGTAGGTTGGTCTGTCTGAATATTTATTAATAATCTGGAAGGGAGGTAAGCAGTGAGGTACTAAGAAAACTGAAGTTCTTCAGAGGGATTTATAGCTGTTGAATGGGCAACATAATGGCAGATAGATGTTCAGTATTGATAAATGCAAAGTAATGCATGTTGTATTAAAATTTGAGCTACTCATATGCTATACAGGGTTCTAAATTATTTGTGGCAACTCAGGAAAGGGACCTTTTCACCAAGCTGTCTACAATGATACAGACTTCTGTTCAATATGCTGCTGAGGTCAAAACTGGCAAACAAGGTGGTAGGATGCACAAAGAATAGGATGGAGAATAATACAGATGTCACTAGGTCGCTATATAAATAGTAGCATACCCTCTTTCAGAACAGTATGTAGTACTGGTCAACGCATTTCAAAAAGGATATTGCAGAATGAGGGTGTTCAGACACTGGTGACAAATGATTAGAGGCGTAGAAAAACTCACATGAACAGTAATTGAAAAAATTGGAATTTATTCATCTCCTTTTCAAGGTGAATAGGGAGGGGGCATAGGTGTGTATGAAAGTGACGAATGACGCAGAAAATGTATATCTAGTGCCTGTGTCCTCCCCATCTCAATACAAGAACAATAGGGCATTCAGTGAAATTGGAAGAGTAATTTGTAACCAATAAAAGAGATTTATTTTTACTGAATGCCTAATTAATAAGAATCAGAGGTGGATAACAATATCCCAGTGCAGACAAGGCCCAAGTGATCAAGTGACTTAAATCTTCCCGAATATAGACACAGCCTCACATTTTACAGGCATAAACCCTACTATTCCAGTATGAGTGTTTTTTTTAGTTTAAATCCCTTCCCATATGACACAAACTAAAAAGAGCTGGAATGATAGTGTCTACACTAGGGGTTGGGTGTGGGGTGGAGTGTTATACCAGCATAAGTTTTTTTTAAATTACCCCTTTGGCTATACTGAAAACTTTCCCATGGAGAGAAGTCCTTACTATGTGCCTGTAAAATGATATTGACTTAAGGCATAGGCTATGTCTACACTAAAGCGCCACAGTGGCACAGCTTCGGCTATACTGCTGTAGCAGTTGTAGTGTCTACACAACAGCGACAGAAGGGGTTTTTCCATTGCTGTAGTAAAGCCACGCTGAAGGCAGTACCTAGGTCAGTGGAAGAATCCTTTCTTCAATCTAGCTGCATCTACAGTGGGGCTAAGATCGACTTAACTAAGGACATGGATACACTCACAGCGCTCTACATTTGCAAATTAAACCAGCCCTTGGAGACTACAGCAGGGAGAGCGCTGCAGTGTGTTCATACTGTCAGCTGCAAGTGCACTGGCATGGCCACATTTGCACACTTACAGTGGCATTGGGAGCGGTGCATTATGGGCAGCTATCCCACAGAGCACCTCTTCCTATTCTGGCGCTGTGGCTTGTGGGAAGGCTGGGTGCGGGGTATTCTGGGTCCTGTCCCAACGTCCTGTGAAGCATCGCTTTGCATCCCAGCAGTCCCTGTGCTTTTATTCACTTTTAGCACCATCTTTCAACATTTTTCGTACTGCATGTTTTGTCTTCCCTTTTGGTCTGCGGGAATGGATCCTGAACTGTTGAGGAATATGCTGATGGATCTCACCAGCACATCACGAATTGCAGTAGAGTTCCTTCTTAAGCTGCAAACTGAAGCGAGGAGTCCAATGATGTCAACTCACATAAAGCATACGACACGAGATTTCTTGTGGCATTCACCGACATGCTCACCACTGTGGAACTCCACTTTTGGGCTCGGGAAATAGGCACTGAGTGGTGGGATCACATGGTCATGCAAGTCTGGGATGATGAGCAGTGACTGCAGAACTTTCAGATGAGAAAAACCACTTTCATGGGACTGTGTGCTGAACTCGCCCCAACCTTGTGGCATAAGGACACGAGATTGAGAGTGGCCCTGCCAGTGGAGAAGTGAGTGGCTACTGCAGTCTGGAAGCTGGCAATTCCAGACAGCAACCGATCTGTCACTAACCAGTCTGGAGTGGGAAAGTTGACCATTGGAATCATGTTGATGCAAGTTTGCAGGGCCATTAATCACATCCTGCTCAGAAGAACTGTGACTCTGGATAACATTCATGACATTGTGGTTGGCTTTGCACAAATGGGTTTCCCTAACTGCACAGGGGCAATAGGTGGGATGCATATTCCAATTCTGACACCAGCCCACCTAGCCTCCGAGTACATAAATCGGAAGGGATGTTACTCTCTGGTTCTCCAGGCACTTGTGGATCACTGTGGGCGTTTCATTGATATTAATGCAGGCTGGTCCAGAAACGTGCATGACGCATGCATCTTTTGGAACACAGTCCTATTCAGGACACTGCAAGCCAGGACTTTCTTCCAAGACAAGAAGATCACTATAGGGGAAGTCGAAATGCCCATTGTGATCCTTGGAGACCCCACTTACCCTTTAATGCTGTGGCTCATGAAACCCTACACAAGGAGCCTTGACAGCAGCAAGAAGCGGTTCAATAACAGGCTGAATTGGTGCAGATTGACTGGAGTGTGCTTTTGGCTGTTTAAAGGGCCGCTGGCGCTGTCTGTATGGGAAGCTGGACCTGGTCGATGACAACATCCCCACGGTTATATCCGCGTGCTGTACCCTCCATAACATTTGTGAAGGGAAAGGTGAAAGCTTCACTCAGGCATGACCTCAGAGGTTCAACATCTGGAGGCTGAGTTTGAACAGCCAGAGAGCAGGCCCAGCATGGAGCTGCAAGGATTAGGAATGCCTTGAGGGAGCAATTTGATGCTGAAAGCCACTAGTAATGTTTGGTGCCCTGCATGGGAGTGAAGGGCAGTGGTTCCAATGTTAGTAGAAATCTGTGTTTGCTACGTATGATGCACTGACTTGCAGTGCCTGTTGCTTTCCTGGGCTACGGTATCTTTTACTTAATGCGATAATTAATAATATTTTCAAAGCCAAAAAATTCATTTATTTAAAAGGAAAATATGTTTATTGAAAAGAAACACAACTACTTGGGAAACAGGGCATGACACATCTGTGCTGTGTGGAATGAGGGAAGGGGGTGGGGAACAGGACAACTGGAGATTCGTGTATGTCCTGTTATACTTGGCCTTCCTATCTGGAGTGCTGTGCAATCCATGCTGCACTTCAGGCTGGCTAAAATCCATGGTGATGGGGGTTGAGTGCAGTGGGTAAGGGTAGTAGTTTGCAGGGCTGGGTGGTGAAGCTATAGGTGTTGGTGACAGCTGATGGCAATAAGAACCTGGAAGTTGGAGAAAGTGGGTTGGCAGTGACAAGGGAAAGAGTTTTGGGACAAGAGCTGCAGGGGAAGGTGGGCACAAATGTGCTCTGCCTGCATTGCTACGAGCGCCTGTATTGAGTCCGCTTGGCTCTCCGTGATGCTTAGCAGCCACTTCATGCTTTGGTGCTGGCGATCCGCATTCTGCTGGAGGACCCTCTGTCATAAATGGATAGGTAAGGTAAGGGTTAAGTTTCTTTTACCTGGAAAGGGTAACCAAACACCTGACCAGAGGACCAATCAGAGAACTGGATTGTTAAAAGTCAGGGTTTGGGACAGGACCAGATTGTGGACGCTAAAGTCCAGGTCTGGGACTGGAGGTCTAGATACCACATGCCGTTGGCAGCAGGTGGATGATCAAATCCAAAACGACAGTACTACTTTACTTAATTTTTTTTTCCTGCTAGGCAATAGCAGGCCAGAAGGAATTGGTGTTTTTAAAGGCAGACAGAGAAATTTTTTTCCCTGCCTGTGTTTCACGCAGTTAGCATTTTAGTTAGGCTCTATTCACACAGCCATTAAGGCTAGTGGATAACAATAGCATTCCCTTGCTAGCAAGCACTCTCAATCACACAACATAGCAGTGAGGAAGAGATTGGTTAAAGTGCTAGAGAGACAATTTTTTTTCCCCTGCTTGCTCTTAGCAGCTTGCTTTGAGGAAGAGATGCGTTTACAGTGCTAAAGAGAAATTTTTTTCTGCTTGCTTTTAGCAGCCGTGAATTTTTTTTTCTTTCTGCATTGCTGTAGCAGCTTGTATTTTTGCAAAGTCGTTAAAGAGACCATTACAGATCTTTTGTTAAACAATTGGAACTAAGTACCCAGCCAGCAAACCACACAGCGTAAATACAGTAGCTTTGTTTGGTTCAATTGCCTATCCAAACAGAGCTAGAAAAAATCAAAGCAGTTGCTAGGCAAATCTCAGGAGGCAGAAAGCCAGCAATTCAGCAACAGACAACCAGGGGCCCACAGACAAAGAAACCAAAAACCATGAGTTCCAAGGAAATAAAACTCTTGATCTTGAAATCAAAACTAAAAGAAAAGGAGGACAAATCAAGCTGTCAGAGCACAGAAGGAACAAGAAAGCCAAAACGGCTGATCACAAAAGAAAACTACAAGAAAAGGAGGCGGTCCACAAAAGACAAATGAAAAAAACACACAACAAGAAAGTGAAAAGAGGAAAAACAAGAGAAAGCATGAGCTGGCGATGTGCGGGCTAGGCAAAAGGCTCTCAACCATTCCTAACCTCCCCGCCAGTTGTGGTCAACCGCACAGCAAAATTTCCCAACTACAAAGCAGGTAATGACACAGACCACCTGTCTGTGCTACCACACCCAGGCTGAGGTAGTGAACCCGGATCCCATGTCAACGGCTAAACCAGCCACAACACCTCCAGTCCAAACCCGGAACGGAACAGCAACCCGCACAGCACAAGCAAGTGCAAACACATCTTCAATCCCAACGCCAGAAGGACCAACGAGCCTAAACTGGCAGAAGCAACAAACAACCATACCAAAGAGGCTCAGGCCAGAGCCTGAAATACCGCCAGGTACACCAGCGACAAAATCAACCCCATCATCTACATCACTTCCAGAGGGACCAAGCCCAAGTCCCAGTCTGAGAAGAACTGAAGTCCCCAGTTTCAAGGGAACAGTTCCAGACTGAGCAGGAAGCAGATACAGCCTTCAGACAGCTTGGGCGGCGCACGGAGCAACCCACCGCCTCTCAGCTTTCTGAGCGATCCGGTTGTTATAGACCAATGACTTTATACAAGAAAAACTCTTTCTGGTGGACGCCAGAAAAATGCAGCCGCACCAACAGTTTTGGTTCCAACTACATACCGGGGGAAGCTCGTAAGCTTAGCCCATGATCATCCCAGTTGTCATGCTGGGATGAACACAACCAGACAGGTTGGAGAAATCCTTCTACTGGGAGGGATGGGCAAGAAAGTTGCCCAGTAATGTCCAGTCTTGTGAGGTGGGCCAAACAGTGGCAAAGCTCAAGATCTGTCCGGGCCCCTCTCCAGCCACTCCCCTATAATCGAGGTTCCATTTCAGCAAGGAGCTGGGAATATCTGGGTCCTTTTCCAAAGAAGACACCCAGGGAAAGCAGTACGGACTGACTTTCGTGGACTTTGCTACCCGATGGCCAGACGCAGTTGCTCTACACAACACCAGGGCTAAAGCAGTGTGCCAGGCCCTAACAGACATTTTCGGCCAGGTCGGTGGCCCTCCGATACTGGTCAGTCAGTGAAAAGGAATGCCTATGCCATGTGTACGCCCTGAAAAGCTATGCCCTACGTTTGGGAACGCGGTTCCAGCTACAAACTGACCAGTTGCGCTACAGTGGCTTTGCTGAAGATGTTGAAGTCTTGTACTTTGCATGCTTTTATTTCTATGTGCATGTGTTGTATCTCTGTTTACTTTAAAGTTTAGTAGAAATCACCTCCAGTGAATTTCTACTGTCGGTGATTGGGGTGTGTCATAAATGAATAGGTAAGGTAAGGGTTAATTTTTTAACCTGGGAAAGGGTAACCAAACACCTGACCAGAGGACCAATCAGAGAACTGGATTGTTAAAAGTCCAGGTTTGGGACAGGACCAGATTGTGGACGCTAAAGTCCAGGTCTGGGACTGGGAGGCTAGATTACTACACCCTCCTTTCATTCTCCCGCCATTTCTCCATACTGAGGTTCGCCTGGTGCTTGGAGGCGTGGTCTCCTGGAAAGATGCGCTGAGAACGCTCCACGCCTTGATGAGCAAACAGGAAGGGGAATTTTGAAATTCCCCGACAATTTAAAGGGCGGGTGTGATGGTTGGTCACCTTGAGGGCAGGGCAGTACTGTTCAGAGTGATGACCAGAGTGGCTAGAACAGGCATTGTGGGAGGCTGATCAGAGTGCATTAATAGACCAGGGTGTCCACACTGGTGCTGCGGTGCTCCAGCTGGGGCATAGCAAGTATTATGCTTCTCATTGAGGTGCATTACTAGGGTGCTCCAGCTGCAGAGTCCGAGCATTCTACATGCCTTGCCAGTGTGAACATGTCAGGAGTTAGTGCTCCCGGGACTGGTTTAATGTGCTCTAACTTTGTAAGTGTAGCCAAGCCCTATGTTGCACAGGATGTTAAATTTTTCACAACACTGAGTGATGCAGTTAAGTTGGTCTAGGTTTTTTTTTTAGGTGTAGGTAAGGCCTCAGTTATTGTTTATAAAGTTTTGTAGAGGATGTCAGAAGCTACTGTAAAAACAGTTAAGTATTTAGAGGCTTAAAAGGCTGTCTGTGCATGTGGTGGTAGTATGGAGTAGAAATGTGGAAGATGAATTTTGGCTAGATCTGTGCTGGGAAGAGCTTAGATACTGCATTGATAGGTGCTGTAGAAACCCCTATGATCATGTACAACATTCAAGGTGGCAATTGATGTGCTCTCCAAATCACACATCTTCCTGAGAATACAAACACAATTGTTCATGTCCTAGTTCCTTTATAAAATCTACTAACATGGATTTAAGATCTACTTTTCCTGTACCTACACTTTTGTATGCCTCCTGTGAGAGCATAAGGCAGTGTTAGTAAGATCTAACTTCTTTGTAAAGACTTATTACTTAACGTTGAAAGGGGTCCTACCAAAATCGTGGGAGTAACACATCTGTACAAGCTGTTGATGCTGAACGGGATTTCAGGTCTTCTGAATGAACAGTCTTTTCTGTCATAACTCTACTTCCATTTTGATGTAGTTTTCTATTTTATCTTTGTTCAGTTTGAGTTCTTAATTAAATCAGCTAGACTTCTATTAAGTCTATAGCTGTGTAATTGACCTTATAATCAAATTACTCCAAAACCTCCTTCAGTTGCTTTGCAAATTCAGTGCCTGTGTAGAGAGTCTTCATATAAAATGTGTGCTGTTTTGCTCAGTCATCCTCCACTCTAAAGCAAATGTCAACTTGTTTAATGGTGGTTGGATTCAAATATAGAGTCTGAAAATTCGTCTTCATTTCATTGGGAAGTTGTCATTTAAAAAAAAAAATCCCATAAGGCTTATGGGGTGGGAGAAAGCTGGCTGAAGTTGAAAAGTTCTGAGACTGTTGGGTATTGGTGACTTTTTTTTTTTTTTTTTAAGACAAAGTTTAATATTGTGCACACCCATATGTCAGAAGTTCAAAGTTAATAAACCTGAAAAGTTCTCTTGCTAGTTTTATCACTGTATAAGGAAATTGCGAAGACCTCTGCCATGTTGTGTGCAAGTCAGATGACTAGTGATCGTTAATACTAATCACTCATTTGCTACATAAATCAGCAGCTTTCACAAATTTAAAAATTAGCTTTGAATTCGTTAGGCGAGGGCTTAAGTTATTTATCTTTGCATAGGATACATTAGGTGCACTGCACTGTGTAGCTTATGCAAGCATGTAGATTCCAGCAAACCAAATCCATCCAATGACTTGCAGCTTTGACTCCTGAATAGTCAATTACAATTGGCTGCACACTAACAGTGTCCTTCTCCAATCACCAATGACTCTCTTCTCTTCCAGCTTCTGCGGAGTTATTTAATTTTCTTATTGTCTTCTAATAGACATAACACGAACCTTAATCTCATCACTTCGTTCTTGTCAGAGTAGTTAGCTTTCATTTACAGACTGAAATCAGAATCTAGTGTTTCTGATGTCCACTTTCAAATATGTTCTGTTTAAATACTTCAGAAGTTTAAAAAATGGAAAGGTATGGTTTCCCTTGCTCATTTCCCTTGACGTGTGGGGTTTTTCAGAACTGTGCTGAACCGTTTTCATGGACTAACAAAATCCATTATCACAGTGGAGGAATGAAATTGGCTCCCTATACATGTTGACTTCAAATTTAGAACTTTAAGAAAGGATCTTTCCTATATGTATGAACTAAAATCATGTCTGCCTCAGTAAGGCTTTGGGGCTGGTCTTTAATTACAGTAGTATTTTGAAGAATGTGGTGACTTTAACTAAAGATTTGCTGTCTTGGCCTCTAACAAACCAGATAATTTCAGTATGTCTCTTTGTATATTTAAAACTTCTAATGAAGGTCTGGATTAGAAGACTTTTTTGTTCTGCCAAAGATTGCAGTATACTACACATTCATAGTAATTTAGGAACAAAAATGTAGCTTTAGGATATGAGTGAGGCCAATCTTCATTATTTCTAACTGTGTGGCTTATAGATTGCACTTGATTTACAGACTGAGTGCTTAAGAAGATCAAAACAAAAAGACCAGGATTTCTTTGCTTCTTATTGCCAATAATCAGGGGGGGGTGTATGTGTGTGTGTTTTTTTTTTTTGTTTTTTTTTTTTTTTTTTTTTTTTTTTTTTTTTTTTTGAAAGCCAAGCAAAAATCCATCTTGCAGCATTGACAGATTCTTGTACCAACTGATAACATTGGCTAATTTGTAGTAGAAACTTGCTACTCTACGGGTATCCAAGGATGTGTACATGTACGGCACTGCAGCAGCATAGCTGTACTGATGCAGTGGTACTACTGCAGTATGTCTGGTGAAGATGCTCCATGCTGATGGAAGAGAGCTTTCCTGTTGGCATAATAAAACCACCTCACAAACAGCAGAAGTTAGATCTGCAGGAGAAGCTGTCCCACCGACGTAGCGCTGTGCATATGAGTACTTGTCAGTGTAATTATGTCGCTCTGTGTGGTTGTTATTCACATCTCAAGCAACATAAGGTATGCTGACATGTGGTAATGTAGACATAGCCCAAACTTTGCTTGTTTGAGGGTTGCCCTTTTCATTTAGGATATTTCTTCAGTGCATAATTAACTTGGCTTATCAGCACCCAGGTTAGCTTAGCTCAGGTTTGAGGAATCATAGAATATCAGGGTTGTAAGGGACCTTTAGAGGTGATCTAGTCCAACCCCTTGCTCAAAGCAGGACCAATTCCCAAATAAATTATCCCAGCCAGAGCTTTGTCAAGCCTGACCTTAGAGGTTTTTAAGGAAGGCGATTCCACAACCTTCCTAGGTAACCCATTCCATTGCTTCACCACCCTCCTAGTGAAAAAGATTTTCCTAATATCCAACCTAAACCTCCTCCACTGCAACTTGAGATCGTTACTCCTTGTTCTGTCATCTGGTACCACTGAGAACAGTCTAGATCCATCCTCTTTGGAACCCCCTTTCAGCTCGTTGAAAGCAGCTATCAAATCCCCCCTCATTCTTCTCTTCTGCAGACTAAATAATCCCAGTTCCCTCAGCCTCTACTCATAAGTCATGTGCTCCAGCCCCCCATATCATTTACGTTGCCCTCCACTGGACTCCCTCCAATTTTTCCACATCTTTCTTGTAGCGTGGGGCCCAAAACTGGACACAGTACTCCAGGTGAGGCCTCACGAATGTCGAGTAGAGGGGAATGATCACATCCCTTGATCTGCTGGCAATGCCTCCTCTACTTAAACAGCTCAAAATGCCGTTAGCCTTGTTGGCAGCAAGGGCACACTGACTCATATCCTGCTTCTTGTCAACTGTAACCCCTAGGTCCTTTTCTATAGAACTCCTTCCTAGCCATTTAGTCCGTAGTCTGTAAGAATGAATGGGATTATTCCATCCTAAGTGCAGGACTCTGCACTTGTCCTTATCAGGTTTCTTTTGGCCCAGTCCTCTAATTTGTCTAGGTCCCTACTATCCCTACCCTCCAGCATATCTACCACTCCTCCCAGATTAGTGTCATCTGCAAACTTGCTGAGAGTGCAATCCACGCCATCCTCCAGGTCATTATGAAGATATTGAACAAAACCGGCCCCAGGACCGACCCTTGGGGCACTCCTCTTGAAACCAGCTGCCAACTAGACATGGAGACATTGATCACTATCCGTTGAGCCTGACGATTTAGCCAGCTTTCTATCCACCTTATAGTCCATTAATCCCAGCCCATATTTGTTTAACTTGCCGGCAAGAATCCTGTGGGAGACCGTATCAAAAGTTTTGCTAAAGTCAAGGAATAACACATCCACTGTTTTCCCTTCATCCACAGACCCAGTTCTTCTTCGAATGATTGCTCATATCCATTCCAGTAGGTGTATGCGCTGCGCGTGCACGCTTGTCGGAAGACTTTTACCCTAGCAACTCCAGCGGGCCGGCAGGTTGCCCCCTAGAGTGGCGTTGCCATGGTGGCTGATATATACCCCTGTCGGTCCGCCCGCTCCTGAGTTCTTTCTTACTGCCGTGTCGGTTGTTGGAACTGTGGAGCGCGGCATAGCTGTCCTCCACGTCCCTAGCTTCTCCTTATTCGTTGTTTTTCTGGTTCTAATTATAGTTTTAGTTACAGTTAGTGAAGTATAGAATAGTGGTAGTTAATAATTCTTGTTGTGTATAGTTAGCGGGCTTTGGGCTCTAGCCCTCCCCCGCGCCCAGCGCCGGGCTCATGCCTGGTTCTCCGGGGTTCAAGCCGTGCTCATCCTGCAAGAAGCCAATGCCCACTAGCGATCTCCACGACGCCTGCCTGAAGTGCCTTGGGGAATCGCATATCTCAGAGAGGTGCCGAATTTGCAAGGCCTTCAGACCAAGGACCAAGAAGGAGCGAGATCAGCGCCTAAAGACTCTCCTAATGGAAGCGGCGCTTAACCCTTCATCCTCGGCACCGAGTGCCGCCTCGGCTGCGGCACCGGACCAGTTCAGGCCCGCGAAAACGCCGTGGCACTGGCCTTCTCCGGCACCCGGCCCTGGGAAAAGACCGTCAACGTCCTCCACCCCGGCTAAGCAGGCTCGGACGGAGCACCCGGCGTCGACTCCGGCCGCGGTGGCCGTGCCAGGGATTTCGTCGACTCCGGGCCCGGGAGGTCCGTCGAGTCCGGTCCCTCCTAGCTCCCCGCTGAGATCTGGAGTTGAGCTGGTGGTCCCATCTACGCCTGAGACATTCTCCTCGGCTAGGGACCTCATTGCGTTGACGGAGCCTACGCTGCCCCAACCCCCGGCACTGCCGGTGCGGGTTCTTCAATCGAAGGGCAAGCCGATGACCATGCGAGCACTGTCCCTGGATTCCCCGAGTCGGCACGGATCACCATCAAGATCCTGGCACCGCTCCCGGTCCCGAGGGAGGTTTCGCTCAAGACACCGCTCGCAGTCCCGGCACCGCTGTCCGCGGCGGTACCAGTCGTACTTGCGGCGTAGGTCATCTTCACGCTGGTCCCGATACTCCTGGCACCGCTCGGGCTCGAGCCATCGTTACCGGCACCGTGACTCAAGGAGCCGTTCTCGCCGTCGGCGATCCAGGTTGACCTCCCGGCACCGGGCCGGTGGCAGGTCCCGGTCTCGATCGCGGCACCAGTATGGCTCACGGCACCCATCTCCGGCACCGAGGAGGTCTCCGCCATCAGGAGTGCTGGATCCGTATCACTCCCGTTCGGCTCCCCCGTGGCCATCTCGCCAGGCATCAGTCTCTTCGCGAGCGGACAGCGCGTATCTAGACGATGACAGGCCTGCTGCTCTGTTTCCCGAGACCCAGCAGGAGCATGGTCCTCAGCAGTGGGGTTTCTGGACCCCATGGGCGCACCACCAGGCCCAGGGTCCTCAACAGATCCCTCCGCGTTCATCCGCTTCCGAACACAGGGCTCCGGAGGCCACCTCTTCACGTCGTCCTCCGTCCCCTGCAGAGGAGAGGTCATCTCAGCGTCAGGACCATTGAGCACCCACCAGAGTCGGACGCAGTGCTCCAGACAGAGCCGCCGACGGATCCACTCCTGCCAGGTCTCTCCTCATCATCCTCCCCGGATGAGGCAGTGGCAGACACGACATCCACCAGTCCCCCTCCACTTGACCTCAGGGCACACCAGGACCTCCTCAGGGGCGTAGCGCAGAATATGAATTTACAGGCTGAGGAGGTCTCCGAGATTGAGGACCCAGTGGTGAGCATGCTGTCGGCAGATGCGCCCACTTGTGTCGCCCTTCCCTTCATTTGGACCATTCAAGCCAATGCCACGACCATCTGGCAGTCCCCGGCTTCCGTTCCCCCCGCTGCTCACGGCGTGGAACGCAAATACATGGTCCCTTTGAAGGGCTACGAATATTTGTATGTTCACCCGCCCCCGTGTTCCATCGTTGTTCAATCTGTGAACGAGAGGGAGCGCCATGGTCAATAAGCCCCGGCCCCCAAGTCTAAAGAAGCGAGACGCATGGACCTGCTTGGCCGGAAGATCTATTCTGCAGGCGCCCTGCAGCTGCGGGTGTCCAACCAGCAAGCTCTACTTAGCCGTTACACCTATAACACCTGGGTGGCGGCGGACAAATTTAAAGAGCTGCTCCCGCAGGACGCTCGTCAAGAGTTCTCCGCAATCCCTGTGATGAGGGAAAGAGTCGCAAGAACTTCTGCAGGCAGCTTTGGACGCTACAAACTCGGCCCCAGAACTCTGGCCTCCGGCGTTACTATGCGCCGCATCTCTTGGCTACAGGTTCCTGCCTTCCTCTGGAACCCAGTTACCCACAGGACCTTCCATTTGAGGGCCAGGGCCTTGTTTTCGGACAAGACCCGCCGCTTCAAAGCTTTGAGACAATAGGGTCTTCTGTGCCTGGATGCATACACCGGTCACCCAACGCAGACCTTCAGGCCTCAACAACAGCAAGGCCTTATCCAGCCCAGCAAGACAAGACTTCGCAGGCGGCGGACTAGGATGCCGGCGTAGGCAATCGGGCATCAGGGAGGAACAAACAAGTTCTTCCAAGCCTTCCTCCGGCCTGAAGCCCTCATTTTGAAGGTGCGCCCGAGGGCGCTATACCAGTTCCTCCTACGGATCCATCTCCTCCTTCCCAACTATCTTCGTTCTTCTCCCGAGTGGTCCCAGCTTACTTCGGCCACTGGGTCCTCCGCACGCTGTGGTTGGATACCATCTACAGTTTTTCATCCCGCCCCCCACCCTATCCCTCTTCAGGACCCCTTCACGAGCAGCTCCTCTCCAGGAGGTGTGAATGCTCCTCGCAAAGGGGCCATAGAGGAGTCCAGAGAGCGAGAAGGAAAGGGGTTCTATTCCTGTTATTTTCTGATTCCCAAGGCAAGGAGGCCTCAGGCCTATCCTCGACTGCGAGAGCTCAACAGATACCTGGTGAAGTTGAAGTTCCGTATGGTATCCTGGGACCATTATCCTATTCCCTGGATCCGGAGACTGGTACGCTGCCCTCGACTGCAGACGCTTACTCCATATAGCCATCTTCCCGCCCACCGAGGTTCCTTCGGTTCATGTCAGCAGCCATCACTATCAATTCGCGATCCTCCCGTTCGGCTCTCTACAGCCCGAAGGTGTTTACCAAGTGCATGGCTGTAGCGTCGCCTACCTTCGCCGCAGCGCGGCATGTATTTCCATACCTCGACGACTGGCTGATCGGGGACCCTAGAGGAGTGAGTTCCTCGCCACTGTCACATGGTCAGGAGACTCTTCATAGCCTAGGCCTGATGCTCAATGCCGAGAAGTCAACTCTACCCCACTCAGAGGATAGAGTTATCGGCACCATTCTGGACTCCACTCTGGCCAGAGCTGTTCTTCCTTTGTTGCGGTTCAGGGGTTCGACGGCCATCCATCCCACAGATTGCAGGCGCGCCTTTGCACTAATACGTACTTGCCTGGCTCTTTGGCATGTATGCAGCCTGCAGTTCGCACGGGTACGCAGCGGTCCGCCTCAGGCCTCAGTTGGCTCATTGCTCACTCTCCGTCCGGACAGACGTCCTTGACACGATTGTCACAGTTTCCTCAGTGTAGCCTTACCACTCCTTACGTCTGGTGCTGGACCAGTCCGTGGTGTGTGCGGGCTGCCCATTCCATCCACTCCAGCCCTCGGGGTCCTCAACGACGATCAGATCTTGTGCTGGTGAAGCTCTTCTCGGAAGCCGCAGACCAAGGCCGCTGTCCCTCCGAACTAGCCCTCCACAGATCAACGTGCAAGGAATGAGGCGGTCGCGCTTGCTGTCAAACATTCCATGCAGCAGCTCAATTTCGCTGTGTTGCAGTTCTTCACGACAACACGACGGGTACCTATATATAAACAAGCAGCGGCGGCATGGGTCTCTTCCTCTTGTCGGCGAGGCCATGAGGCTGTGGACTTATGCATGCCGCCTCCATTCTACCTCCTTGCATCCTTTCTCCGGGGGTTCGAAACGACACTGGCTGATCGTCGAGCAGTCCTTCCTCTCCCACGAGTGGTCCCTTGCCGACATTACTCTTCGCGCTCTTCCGGAGGGTGGGGATGTCCAGTAATGGACACCACTTTCAGCCGCCAGGAACAAAAGTGCCGATGTTCTGCTCTTTCACGGCTCAAACCAGCTCGGTTGCGGACGCCTCCTTATTCATGAGGTGACGCACCTGTTTTACGCGTTGCTCCGTTTCCTTGTAATACCAAGGTCCTGTCTGAAGGTGCGCAGAGATAGGGCCTGCTTGATCCGTGACGCTCCGGCGTGGCCCGGTACGCAACTTGTTCTCCATGTGCTGACTGTCTGTAGTCGACCTGTCTCCCTGCCTCTCACCTGGACCTGATCACGCAGGCCGCGCGCCCGTCACCCGACCTTCAGTCGCGCTGCACCTCACAGCGTGGCTCCTGAGTGGGCTGACGGTTCGAAAATGCCTGCTCTACCCCTGGAGGGCAGGTGCTTCCTGGGAAGTAGAAAGCCTTCTACGAGGCGATGTACTCGCGCAAGTGAAAGCGTTTTAGGTGCTGTACACGATGCGGCTCCTCCCTACCGTAGCTTCCCACGTCTAAACATCCTCGATTCCCTATTGGTTCCCTCAAGAGCAGGCGCTTGCGGTTCTCTCTCTTGGTTCGCTTGCGGCTATCTCCGACTTCCACCCGGAGCGTGGCGCTCCGTCTTCTCGTCACCGATGGTGTACTAGGTCCTTAAGGTCTGAGCGGTCTTAACCCCAGATTCGCTGCCCGCCCCCTCGCCTGGACCCAAGACCTGGTTTGTCGCACGACGTTATGTGTCCCCCCGTTTGAGCGACTGGCTACGTGTTGCCTCCTCTGTCTCTCCTGGAAGACGGCGTTCCTGCGTAGCATCACCTGCGCTAGCGGGTGTTGGAACTGCGGGCCCCATAGAGAGGCCCCCGTATACGGGGTGCCGATCAGAAAGGTGCAACTGGACGCACCCAGCCTTTCTCCCCAAGGTAGTCTCGGCCTCCATTCACTGCCCTGACCATACTCGTGGAGACTTCCTCACCCGTACGTCTTCTGAACCCATTCGTCTCGGCAGGGAGCAGTAGCTGCCTCCTTAGACGTTGCGTAGGGCACTCGCCTTTGTGTAAAGCGAACCAAGCCGTTCCGCAATCCCCCAGCTTTCCGTTGCCATCGCTGAAGCTGGGTCAGAGGGGTTGCTGTCTCTCTGAGGATCTCTCATGCGGTCATCCTGTTCCGGGCCTGTTATACTGGCTCACCTTCCTCCGGGCCATGTGAACTGCGCACTCTACCAGGCTCAGCGCCTCTTCGACGGCTTTCCTTGCCACGTGCCATCCAGGAAATCTGCAGGGCAGCGACCTGGTCCCCGTCCATACCTTCGCTTCCCACTTGTACTGGTTCAGCAGTCTAGGCGGAGGAGCAGCCTCAGCTCTCCATGCTTCACGTGCCGACTCTCACTCTATGCCCCACTGGCCTTAGGTTAAGGCTTGGAATCCGCCGACTGGAATGGATATGAGCAATCACTGAAGAAGACGAACAGACTGTTCTCACTTTTGTTTTAAACCGTTGTTCTTTGCGATGTGTGCTCATATCCATTCCAAACCCGCCCTCCTTGCCCACTGTCGGATAGCTGGCAAGAAGGAACTGAGGAGTGGCAGGGCCCGGCAGGGTATGATATCACCCGCATGTGGCGCCATCTAGGGGCAACTGTGGGCCGCTGGGAGTGCGAGGTACAAGTCTTCCGACGAGCGTGCACGCACAGCGCGTACACCTACTGGAATGGATATGAGCAACACATCTCGAAGAACAACAGTTACAAAGGTGAGTAACCGTCTTTTATCTCCTCATAGAAGACAATTAGGTTAGTCAGACATGACTTGCCCTTGATGAATCCATGCTGACTGTTCCTGATCACTTTCCTCTCCTCTGAGTGCTTCAGAATTGATTCCTTGAGGACCTGCTCCATGATTTTTCCAGGGACTGATGTGAGATGGACTGGCCTGTAGTTCCCCGGATTCTCCTCCTTCTCTTTTTTAAAGTTGGGCACTATATTAGCTTTTTTCCAGTCATCCGGGACCTTTTCTGATCGCTGTGAGTTTTCAAAGATAATGGCCAATGGCTCTGCAATCACATCCGCCAACTCCTTTAGCACTCTTGGATGCAGTGCATCTGGCCCCATGGCTTTGTGGCTCATCCAATTTTTCTAAATAGTCTTGAACCACTTCTTTCTCCACAGAGGGCTGGTCACCTCCTCCCCATATGGTGCTGCTCAGTGCAGCAGTCTGGGAGCCGACCTTCTTTGTGAAAACAGAGGCAAAAAAATCATTGAATACATCAGCTTTTTCCACATCCTCTGTCACTAGGTTGCCTCCCTCATTCAGTAAGGGCAGGGCCGGTGCTTCCATTAGGTGACCCTAGGCGGGTCACCTAAGGCGCCAGGATTTGGGGGATGGCATTTTGTGCACTCCTCACAGGGCGCACGGGAGCTTCCGGTTCCACTCTCGTCGCGCCGCCAAAGAAGGACCTTTTGCCGACATGCCGCGGAAAACAGCGGCAGGCAATTTAGCAGCTCAATGACTGCCGCTGTCGCCTGCAGCATTTCAGCGGAGGGTCCTTCGGCGGCGCAATGGGAGTGGAACCAGAAGCTCCCGCACACCCCATGAGGAGCGCACAAAATGCCACCCCCGAATTCTGCCTAGGGCGCCAGAAACCCTGGCGACTCTCCTGAGTAAGGGGCCCACGCTTTCCTTGACTTTCTTCTTCTTGCTAACATACCTGAAGAAACCCTTCTTGTTACTCTTAACGTCTCTTGCTGGCTGCAACTCCAAGTGTGATATGGCCTTCCTGATTTCACTCCTGCATGCCTGAGCAATATTTTTATAGTCCTCCCTGGTCATTTGTCCAATCATAGAATCATAGACTTTAAGGTCAGAAGGGACCATTATGATCATCTAGTCTGACCTCCTGCACAATGCAGGCCACAGGCCACCAACCCACTCCTGTATCAAACCTGTGTCTGAGCCACTGAAGTCCTCAAATCATGGTTTAAAGACTTCAAGATGCAGAGAATCTTCCAGCAAATGACCCATGTCCCATGTTGCAGAGGAAGGTAAAAAAACCCCATGGTCTCTGTCAATCTGTCCTGGAGGAAAATTCCTTTCTGACCCCAGATATGGCGACTGGCTAAACCCTGAGCAGGTGGACAAGACTCACCAGCCAGACACCCAGGAAAAAATTCTCTGTGGTAACTCAGATCCCACCCCATCTAACATCACATCACAAGCCATTGGGCATATTCATCGCTAATAGTCAAAGACCAATTAATTGCCATCTTCCACTTCTTGTAAGTTTCTTTTGTGCATTTAAGATCAGCAACCTGCCATATTGACTATTCTTTCTACACATCAGGATGTGTTTTTCCTGCATCCTCAATAAGGATTCTTTAAAATACAGCGAGCTCTCCTGGACTCCTTTCCCCCCTCATGTTGTTCTCCTAGCGGATTCTGCCCATCAGTTCCCTGAGGGAGTCAAAGTCTGCTTTTTTTGAAGTCCAGGGTCCGTATTCTGCTGCTCTCCTTTCTTCCTTGTGTCAGGATCCTGAACTCGACCATCACATGGTCATTGCCTCCCAGGTTCCCATCCACGTTTTTGCTTCCCCTACTTTTCTTCCCAGATTGTGAGCAGCAGATCTAGAAGAGCTCTGCCCCTAGTTGGTTCCTCCAGCACTTGCACCAGGAAATTGTCCCCTACACTTTCCAAAAACTTCCTGGATTGTTTGTGCACTGCTGTATTGCTCTCCCAACAGTTGTCAAGGTGATTAAAGTCTCCCATGAGAACCAGGGCCTGCGATCTAGTAACTTCGGCTAGTTACTGGAAGAAAACCTTGTCCATCTCATCCCTCTTGTCTGGTGGTCTATAGCAGATTCCCACCATGACATCACCTTTGTTGCTCACACTTCTAAACTTAATCTAGAGACTCTCTGGTTTTTCTGCAGTTTCATACTGGAGCTCTGAGCAGTCTTACTCCTCTCTTACATACAGTGCAATTCCCCCATCTTTTCTGCCCTGCCTGTGCTTCCTGAACAGTTTATATCCATCCATGACAGTATTCCAGTCATGTGAGTTATCCCACCAAGTCTCTGTTATTTAAGTCACATCATAGTTCCTTGACTGTGCCAGGACTTCCAGTTTTCCCTGCTTGTTTCCCAAACTTCTAGCATTTGTGTATAGGCACTTAAGATTGTCCTGTTTTCTCAGTCTGAGACAGGAGTCCTCCCCTCTTGCACTCTCCTGCTCATGCTTCCTCCCAGTATCCCATTTCCCCACTTACTTCAGGGCTTTGGTCTCCTTCCCCCGGTGAACCTACTTTAAAGCCCTCCTCACTAGGTTAGCCAGCCTGCTTGCAAAGATGCTCTTCCTCCATCTCTTCGTTTCTGTGGAGCCCGTCTCTGCCTAGCACTCCTTTTTGAAACACCATCTCATGGTCGAAGAATCCAAAGCCTTCTCTCCAACACCACCTGTGTAGCCATTCGTTGACTTCTACAATTCAACCGTCTCTACCCAGGCCTTTTCCCTGCACTGAGAGGGTGGACGAGAACACCACTTGTGCCTCAAACTCCTTTATCCTTCTTCCCAGATCTGCTCAAGGTCATTCTTGGCAGTATCATTGGTGCCCATGTAGAGAAGCAGGAAGGGGTAGCAATCTGAGGGCTTGATGTGTCTCAGCAGTCTCTATCACATCGTGAATCCTAGCTCCTGGCAAGCAGCAGACCTCGGTTTTCTCGGTCGGGGCGGCAGATAGATGACTCTGTCTCCCAGAGGAGGGAGTCCCCGACCACCATCACCACTCGCCTCCTTCACTTGGGAGTGATGCTCATGGAACCCCCATCCCTAGGACAGTGCATCTCATGCCTTCCAATCGGTGGAGTCTCTTTCTGCTCCCTTTCCTCGGGTGTATCATCTAGTCCACTTTCCGCATTAGGACCTGCGGAAGAACATGAAAACGGTTGCTCACCTGTATCTCCATTGCTGGTACATGGACACTTCTTCTCTTTCTTCTTTTGGAGGTCACATGCTGCCAAATTTCTTCACCGTCCCTCTGTCCCTTCTGTGCAGCCTGCTCCGATTCTTCAGAAGCCATACTGCAAAACCGTACCCCAAGCTACTGGTCAAGTCTATACTACAGGCCTATAACTGTAACTGTGTTGCTTCGAGTGTGTGAAATCCATACCCTCTGAGTGACATAGTTTTACTGACCTAACCCCTTGTGTAGACAGCACTATGACGGTGGGAGAGTGCCTTCTTCTGACATAGTTATCACCTTTGGGGAGGTGGATTAACTGTGCTGATGAAAGAAGTTCTCCCTTCGGCATAGGAGTGTCTTCACTAAAGTGGTGTGGTGGTGCAGCTGCATGGCTCTACATGAAGACAAGCCAACTGTATCCTCGCTAGTGCTGCACTTTCCTGTGTGTGTCTGGAGTCACATTGCACAGTTTTTTGCTGAAGTAAGCTGAGCTGCTCTGATTCTTTCCCAGTGAATTATGGGAGAGCTTGTCTGTACTGGGTACATGGGCGTGTGTGTAACAGGATGACCTACTCCTTTTTAAGGGCTGGGGTGTCAGGGAGCAGCTGGCAGGTGCTGGGAGTCATATGACCCAGTTGGAAGCATTTAGTGACTGGGGCTGATTTATTTAAATCCCCTGGCTAGAAATTAATGCCCCAGCTCTGAGAGGCAGGATTTAGGAGAGGGGTGGGATCACTTTCTTGTGCTTGCTGAGGGAGGGCAGGAAAGACCGGTGTTGGGGGAAAGACCAGCATATTAAGCTATCAGACATTCTTAGTTGGAGAACAGGACAGTTGCTTTTTGTTCCTATTTCCGTTTGTTTAAAAAATAAACAGAGCTGGCCCTCCAAGTTAAGGCAACACACTGAACTGGGTGCAGCCAGTTGTTTGTCCCAGCTGTTGATCTGGTCTGCAAATCTATGGGGGTGGGGTGGAGAGGGGAATTATGAAAAGGCATTGGACTGTCAAACTCAAGTGACTTGACCTTTGTCCACACTGCAAAGTAGGAGGGTTACCAGCCCAAGTGAAAGACCATTCTTGGCTTTAACTAGCTGAGGCAGCTTGTTTGGGTTGAAAGCACCTCTAAACTCAGATGAGAGGGTTTTGTGTGTGAATGGAAGGTGTGGGGAGTTGTTAGGGGTAACAGTTGAGCAAGAGCATGGGCTAACTCTTCAGTGAAAACATACTTGCTGGGAAAATTGATCTTTTTGGAGATCCCCTGGCATCTCTGCCAAATGAACTACTTCAATTATTAGCCATGTGTGGCTTTGTCTTAGGTGTTACAGCACTTGTGGCACTGAGGCTTATGTGGGTTCTAGCATTGCAGTGTAGGATCAAAATGCACTGGTAGGACTGTGAGGTAAAAGTAGCATGCTTCTTCCTTCTGTTGTGTAGCATACTTTGTTAGCTATTAATTGTTCACTTTGAATATTTGAAGCACTTCTCTTCTCCCTCCTCCCAAAACCAGTGTGATGCAACTAGGTCTTTCAAGAGGTAGGGTGTCTTCACTCAGCTTCTAAATATATATTTAACTTTAGGCACTCATCAATAAATAAAATCTTGTTGCAAGTTTTTTTTTGTTTGTTTGTTTGTTTTTTAAATCTCAAGAAATGCCTTCACAAAGTCAGGCTTCCCTGCATGTGGCTAGAATCCTGCCTGAATAGTTTAACTTTTGGCAACCAATAGTCTGCTCAGAGATTAAATCGGACAGCTAGTCTGAAGGAGTGCAATATGACTTTGAATAATTAAAAGGATATGAATATAGTTCTTGTGCTCAATCTGAGGATGTCATCTATCAGTTTAAGGCTTATTGTAACCGAATGATAAACTAATACAGTATCTTCTGTATTTGCTGTAATTCGACTTTGACACAGTTCTTTAACTCTTTTGAGGCAATATGTTTCTGCCAAACAAGAATGAAAAAACCTTTATATAAGTAAAGGCATCAGGCTATTGAGTAAGCATTTCGATTTTGAAAATGCTTGCTTTTTGTGAAATCATCATTATGGTCTTGAGAATATCCTATTAGATGTTTGAGGAAAGCATGTCTTCTCCCTCCCTCATGAAATAATTAGACATCATGTGCATGAAATCTAACTTCAAAAACGTTGGTTGTACTCATTTTTCTCTAATAAATTGCCAAGCTTCTAACTCTTAAAGTGGAGGGTGAAAAATAGCATTCCTTTTAAGTAATTTGGACCTGTAAAGGAATTATAGTAGAGAAGCTGCCAAGATCTGTTGGGCCTTATCCCTGTCCTATTGAAGGGGAGGGGTAACACACCAGAATATGCACAAGAGTATATGTGTGAGAGGATCACATGTTGAAAAAATGCCTTTGTGTGAGGGCACCTGACTCAAAGGAAGAACAGGGTTTTCATGGGTTACTGGAGGATTTGTAGCTGGAAGAAATTGATGTCCTTACCTTTCGTGAGGGAATAAGGCATCTGGGAGGGGGTCAGGTTAAGACATATATTTTTTAAAAGGAAATTAAATGTAAAAAGTTGCTGTGACAGATATGACAGTTTCCTGCACTCTCTTTGAGAGATTTTGAAGGCACGTCTATACTGGCAAAGTTACAGTGCCACTCAGAGAGCGGAAGGAAAACAAGCTGTTGTGTGTTCACACTGACAGCTGCCTGCTTAATAGCATGTTCACACTTGCAGCACTATTTGGATCAGTGCACTGTAGGCAGCTGTCTCACAGAGCACCTCTTTTTCTCTTTTTTGCTGCTAAGACTTGTGGGAAGTCCAGAGTGGGTCATGGGGCATCCTGGATCCAGTCCCAATGCCCTATGATGCATTGCTTCACATCCCAGCAATCCCTGTGCTTCCATCTACATTTGTCACCATCTTTCAACGGTTTGTGTATTGCGTGCCCTGCCTCTTTTGGGCTGCAGGAATGGATCTCGAACTGCTGACCAGTATGCTGTTTGCTCTGAGCAAGAGGCAGTGGAGTTATTCCTTAACTACAAAGGCAAGAGGAGTGCGACAGTGATCTCACCATGTGTAGTAGTTACAATACAAGATGGCTTGTGCATTCACAGAGGTGCTGACCACAGTGGAATGCTGCTTTTGGGCTTGGGAAACAAGCACTGAGTGGTGGGATCACATCATGATGTATGTCTGGGATGATGAGAGGTGGCTATAGAACTTTCGGATGAGGAAAGCCACCTTCATGGGACTGTGGTTAGCTCGCCCTAGCCCTGTGGTGTAAGGACATGAGACTGAGAGCTGCCCTGTTGCTGGAGAAGCATGTGGCAATTGCACTGTAGAAACTGGCTGCTCCAGCTGGCTACTCTGATCGGTTGCTAACTAGTTGGGAGTGGGAAAGCCAACCATTGGAGTTGTGTTGATCGAAGTTTGCAGGGCCATTAATTACATCCTACTCTGAAAGACCGTGACTCTGGGCAACGTGTACGGCTTTGCACAAATGAGCTTCCCTAACTGCGGAGAAGCAGTAGATGGTACACGCATTCCAATTCTGGCACCAGACAACCTAGTCACAAAGTATATTAATCAGAAGGGTTGTAGATCACCGTGGGCGTTTCACAGACATGATGGCAGGCTGGTCCAGAAAGGTGCATGACAAATGCCTCTTGGAACATTGACCTGTTCAGGAAGCTGCAAGCAGGGACTTTCTTCCCAGAAGATCATCATAGGGCAAATTGAAATGCCCATTGTGATCCTGGGAGACCCCGCCTACCACTTAATGCCGTGGCTTATGAAGCCATACATGGAGCACCTTGACAACAGCAAGGAGCGGTTCAACAACCGGCTGAGCAAGTGCAGAATGACTGTGTGCGCATTTGGCCATTTTAAAGCCTGCTGGCGATGCCTGTATGGGAAGCTGAACATGGCCTTAACATAAATGTATGTTGCTTTGCAGTGCTCTTTTTGCTTTTGCTTAATAGAGTAAAGATTACTTTCAAACAAACACAATTCTCTTATTAAAAGACAACAACTGGAGGAGAGAATTCACCAGCAGGAAGGGGAGGTGGGGGAAAGGGAAGGTCTCGATAGGAGGTGGAATCCTGGGATGGCTAAAGATTTGTATATGTCCAGGGATCATACCCAACCTTCCCCTTTTGGAGTACAGTGCTGCAAGTGCTGTATTTCAGCAGGGCCAAACTGCAGAGAGATGGGTGTTGAGTGCAGTGGGTAGTGGGAGCTCACAGTGCTGGACTGTGAGGAGGGAGAAGTGGAATGCTGCAGGTAGAGTGTGGAACCAGGAGGCTGATAACGGAGTGAGTGGGTGGGTGTGAAGCACATGGGGAGGCCTGGCATGGAGCTGCTCAGTTTGAAGAGTTAATATCACCTGGAGCGTGTCCACTTGGCTCTCCATATTGTTTGAGCTGCTCCATCGCTTCTTTCTGGTGTGCCGAGTTCTCCTTTCATTCCCTCTTCTCGCTATCCTGCCCGTCCATCAATTCCTGTTTCTCGGCGGGGGAGTACATCATAACCTCACGGAGAAAATCGTCCTTAGTTCTTCTTGGCCGCTTTCAAATTCTGCACAGCCATTCTGTCTCCGATAACAAAGAGGGAGAGGCTGGGCTCCCAAGGTCATCTCTGTGAAGTTTAAATGCAACATTTTACAGAAACAATACTGTTCGCAACACAGACAACACTGATTCAGTGCTTTAAACACAGCCAGTAGTCTCACACCTGTTGCTAACTGGCTGACCCCAGGCAAGCGCACATGAGCCACAAGACCTCCAGAATGGTGAGTAGCTGCAGGGGCAGGGTAAATTGGTGTTCCCAGCGCTGTAGTGGGAGCCTGGTGATCACTCCTGTCCCCATATTTTCCACAGGCTGTGTTCATTATGGAAGATATCTCGCTGCTGAGGGTGAGCAGGGAATCAAGGGAGGGTCTTCTCCACAGCAGCTAAGATTGAGCAGTATCTCCACAAGAGTTTCCAGGAGATCTGAGGGAGATTTCTGTGAAGTGAGGGAGTCTGTCAACAGCCTGTTCTGCTGCTCAGACTAAGCATGTGGTGGGAGACAAGCCTTCTTTCTTCAACCCTCCTGCCCCCAACAACTCTCTCAGCAATTCCCAAAATCTGATCCACTTACTGGTTACCTCTTCTGTTTGCTCTTCACCATGATCCTACTGCTGTGACTGGCTAGGCTCCTCCGAGGTAGAAAAGAGCTCCTGACTGCATGCATCTCTGGCCTCCGAGTCATCCTCTGCCTCTGGGTCCCCCTCCCCTTCTTCATCCAAGATTTCTCCCTCCTGGCTCGGTCCACTCTTGACTTTGTTGGCTCGCATGCCAGTATTCACAGAGGCCTTTGCAGTGGAGGTGGGGTTGCCACTGAGTATCGTGTCCAGCTCTTTGTAGAACCAGCAGCTCATTGGCACAGCACTGGAGCTGCAGTTTGCCTCCTGCGACTTGGGGTAGGCATTCCACAGCTTCTTCACTTTTACCCTACACTGCAGTGTGTCCCGGTCATGGCCCCTTTCTGTATTGCATCATGAAATCTGTTCATAGGTTTCATAATTCCTATAGCTGGAGCGCAGCTGGGACTGGACAGCCTCATCTTCCCAAATGCTGATGAGTTCCAGCAGCTCAGCATTGCTCCAAGCGGGGGAACGCCCGGTGCATGGAGCAGACATGACCACCTGGAAAGATGTGCTGAGACCACTGCATGCATCACCAAGCAAGCAGGAAGAGGATTTTCAAATTTGCAAAGGAATGTACGTAGTGGGGATGGCGGTTGCTCACCTGAGGGCAGGTAGTAGAGTTGAAACTTATGACCAGATAGGTGAGAAAAGGCATTGTGGGACACCTCCTGGAGGCCAGTTGCAGTGCTGTAATCGCCGTGATGTCTACACTGGCACCGCAGCATTGTATCCCTAGCTCAGAAAGCACCTCTCCTTGTGTTGGGGTGGGTCCCCCCAACGCACTAAGTGGCTTGGCAGTGTGTTTACCTCGGGAGTTACAGTGCAGAAAGTTGCTTTGCTGCACAGAAATTTGTTAGTGTAGACAAGGCCTGAATTAAGTATTTTTGGAGTCCATTGTTGTAAATGCAAAGCTAATATATTGTGAGCCTGGATGATCAAAAGGACTTTACTGAAGAATGGGGCGGACAGGAATGAACTTTATGGACAAGATGTGAAGTGGACTTCATTGCAAATATCACAGGAGAGGTGAAAACAAATCTCCTCCCCCTGGCCTCAGGTTATATAAAAATCCAACCCTTTGAAGCTGTGCCCTGAGGAGAGGCCAATTGTCTGCTGATTACCTGTTTCCAGGGTCACAATGTCAAAGGCCCAAACTCTATAAAAGAACGACTAAGGGCTTGTCTATACTGGCAACTTACAGTGCTGCAGCTTTCTTGTTCAGGGGTGTGAAAAAACACTCCCCTGAGCTCAGCAAGTTTCAGCGCTGTAAAGTGCCAGTGTAGACAGTGCTGCTAGCTATGCCTCTTGTGGAGGTGTCCCCGTCCTGTCCCCCCCCCCCCCCACCAGTGCTGGGAGAGTGCTGCGCTGCGACCACACAAGGCATGTTAAAGCACTGTTCTGCTGCTCAGACTAGGCATGTGGTGGGAGACAAGCCTTCTTTCTTCAACCCTCCTGCCCCCAACAACTCTGTCAGCAATTCCCAAAATCTGATCCACAGTGTTGTCAGTGTAGACTAGCCCTGAGACAAGGTGTGTGAGGTAATATCTTTTATTAGATCACTTCTGTGGTCAGAGAGACAAGCTTTGGAGCTGCACAGAGCACTTGGGTCTTTCCCAGACCTGTGTAACTCAAAAACTTGTTTCTGTCTTACAGAAGTTGGTCCAGTAAAAGGTTATATCTCACCCACGTTATCTCTAATAACCTGGTACCGACAGAGCTACAACAACGTTGCATAAAGGGGTTACTGACAGATTCATGCGGGTGCTAGTTCTGAGCTATGAGCTTGTAACCATACAAAAAGCCTTTGGTAGGGTTTGAAGGATTCATCAGCTGCTGGAGCCCTGGTTCGGGGAGGGGGCCTGATTTCTGGTAAGTTTATTAGTATGCATGTAGGTTGACTTGTTGTTTTTAATGTTTTCTCTGTAATGCTTAAGAGGAGCTGTAGTTGCTGGTAAAGAGCTATGTGGTAACTGATAGCTGTTGGCAATTATGCTGTTTATGGCCACTGAGGAGAAAGCAAAGCAGACCTGTTTAGGCAGTCTGACTTGCTGGGGAACTTAGGCAGGGAACTGTGCAGTTTGGGGAAAAAATTATAGGTCTCAGCCCAGGAGGGGATGGCTGGAGAGCCAGAAGCCTAAAAGCTGGTGCCCTTGCTGGCCCACAGAGGGGGAATAGAGGCACAGTTGCCCTGAATTGTGATAGTAACTTCCCTTTTTTTTAAAAGTAGTGTCAGTTTTAGAAAATTACTTAGGTAATTTTGGGTTTTGCTTTTAACTGATCAGAGAAACATTTTTCTGTATTCTAGTTTATCTGTAACTTCAAATTAGTAACTTCACATAATTCCACATGGGCCTTTGGCACATCAGCAGTAGAGAAAGAAGCATGTAAAATGCCAAGTTGTGACTGTAAAGACAAACTGTGGAGGGGAGGGGCACAGAGGTATACTTCAAGAGCTGGTAAAGTACTTGAAACTTTCAACCACTCATTGAAATGGACTGGAGTTGTCTAGCAGGACCTGAATGCTGTGGTCTCTGTGAGCAATTTGATGTAAATATTCAATTACTAAAAGGTACAGAGGTAGTGCAGTATCTTTAGGTGTTTTTATATATATTTCAGTTCATGCTATCCCTAAATCTTACTACTGAGGATTTCTGTAATGAGAAAGCAACTTCACTGTATCTATGCTAGGGTATAGGATTGGAGCAAGGGGAATATCTGAAGGGTTTGACAGATGAGTAGAGGGGAATTTGGGGTTGGACAGGTGACATTTAACCAGGCCAGGTCCACAGATCTTAACATTGGATTTTCAGCCTGCTTGTAGCATTGCTAGGTCTCTCTGCCTCCAATCACTCAGAACAGCTTAAACTTGTCCTTAAGAGCCTGGTTTGTGCTGAACACCCTTGACTAGGGTGGGTAAACTATGGCCCAGGGGCCATATCGGGCCCTTCATACATTTTAATCTGGCCCTCCAAGCTTCCGCTGGGGAGTGTGGTCTGGGGCTTGTCCTGCTCTGTGCTGTGGTTCTGTGTGGCTCCCGGAAACAGCGGCATGTCCCCCCCTCCGGTTCCTATGTGTAGGGGCAGCCAGGGGGCTCTGCACATGGCCCCTGGCCCCCAGTGCTGCCCCCGCAGCTCTCACTGGTCACTAACCGTGGCCAGTGGGAACTGCAGGGGTGGCGCCTGCGGATGGGGCAGCATGCAGAGCCGCCTGGCTGCGCCTCTGCTTAAGAGCCAGAGGCAGGACGTGCCGCTGCTTCTGGGAGCTGCTTGAGGAAGCACCACATGGAGCCTGCACCCCTGACTCCCACCTGTACCCCAACCCCCTGCCCTAGCTCTGATCCACTACCTGCCCTCTGAGCCCCTTGGTCCCAGCCTGGAGCCTCTTCCCCCACCCTGAACTCCTAATTTCTGGCCCCACCCTAGAGCTCTCGCCCCAACCCCCAATTTCATAAGCATTCAGGCCCGCCATACAATTTCTATACCCAGATGTGGCCCTTGGGCTGCAAAGTTTGTCCACCCCTGCCCTTGCCTAACAGGCAGTCAAGCCATTCACGGTGCAACACTTCCTCATGGCTATAACTGTAGCCAGATAAGTGTTTGAGTTAAGGGCATTATCCAGTGACACCTTCCCCCCACCCCACCCCCGCCCACAATACTCCATTATTCACATGTATAAAGTAGTTCTCTGAATGGAACCAACTGTTTTTCCCTAAGATGAGTTCAGTTTTTTATTGGGCTCAAGAGGTAGTGCTGCTTTTATTTTGGCTTAAAATACTGCAAGTTGAAACTAGACAAATTCAGACTGGGAATTATGTAAATTTTTAACAGGGTAACTAACCACAGGAACAATTTACCAAGGATTGTAGTGGTTCTTTATCACTGGAACTTGTAAATCAAGAGTGAATATATTTCTAAAAATTTTGCTCTAGGAGTTGTTTTGGGGAATGTCTGTGTTATACAGCAAGTCAGACCCTAGACTATCACAATGATCATCCCTTCTGGTCTTAATCTATGAATAACATAAAAGGGAAAATGCTGATGGCATATGCTAGATGTGTGTATTGCAACTGAAATATATCTAACTTGCAGATCTACAGCTCTTTCTCTTATGCCCATCCTTTACTAAGGCCTGGTCTACACTACACGTTTAAACTGATTTTAATAGCGTTAAACCGATTTAATGCTGCACCCGTCCACACGACGAGGCCCTTTATATTGATATAAAGGGCTCTTTAAAACGGTTTCTGTACTCCTCCCTGACGAGAGGAGTAACGCTGAAATCGGTATTACCATATCGGATTAGGGTTAGTGTGGCCGCAAATCAATGGTATTGGCCTCCGGGCAGTATCCCACAGTGCACCATTGTGACTGCTCTGGACAGCAATCCGAACTCGGATGCAGTGGCCAGGTAAACAGGAAAAGCCCCGTGAACTTTTGAATTTCATTTCCTGTTTGCCTAGCGTGGAGCTCTGATCAGCACAGGTGGCGATGCAGTCCTAAATCCAAAGGCTCCGCATGGCGTAGGGAGTAACTGGATTGATCGCTGTATGGGGAGCAATGTTGCTATCGTTCTCCGTTAAAAGGACAAAATAGAGCATTTGAAAAATTCAAAGCTATATAGACAGAGGCCATAGACAGTGCAGCGTGACACGTACGGAAGCCAAAGAATCAAATGGACGCTCATGGAGGAGGGAGGGGTAGTGAGGATCCAGCTATCCCACAGTCCCCAGCAGTCTCTGAAAGTATTTGCCTTCTTGCTGAGTCCCTGTCTGTAGGTTCAAACACATGTCTGGGGTGTTTCAGGATATGTGTCGTCAATTTACACCCCACCTTGAAGAGAGGAGAAAAAAATATTTCGACTTTGTCACTGTATGTCTACTGCATGCTGTGGTAGACGCAGTGCTGCGGCAATGAATGTGAGTCTTCCATCCATCCGATTGCGACAGTACAATATGACTGCTAATCATCGTCGTCATAAACCATGAGTGCTCCTGGGTGCCTCGTAGAGTGAGTTCGGTGGGCTGGGTAAAAAGATATGACTCTGGTCATTCCTGGTAGATGGTACGAATGGGTGTAACCGTCCTGATCATAGCAACTGGGGCTGAGTTCCATCAGCACCTGCTTTCATGTGTAAGAAGTCAGGCTGTATGATTCTATCATAGCGGGATGCTTGGGCTCCTCCCCCCGCACTTTTTATTCTGCCTGGACTTATCATAGCAGTGAAGCTGCCTCGTCTCATTTTATCTCACTAAAAATCAGTGTTTCTTTTTCCTGCATTCTTATTCTTCATCACACAATGGGGACACTGCCTACGTAGCCCAGAAGGTTGGGAGAGAGAATCAGCTGGTGGGGTTGTTGCAGGGGCACCCCCCCGTGAATGGCATGCAGCTCATCATTTCTGTGGGATCTGACACGGAGCGGCTGTGCTCTCTGTTTCTCTGGTACACTAGTTCTCTAGTACACTTGCCTCATATTCTAGGCAGGACTGACTCTATTTTTAGATAAACCATAAAGGAGAGATTGACTCAGGGAGTCATTCCCATTTTTGTCTTTGCTACCCCGGCTGACCTCAGCTAAGGCCAGCCAGGAGCACCCACGACAGCAGCAGATGGTACAGAACGACTGGTGATCATCTCTGCTACCTTGCAAAGGCAAATGAATGCTGCTGTGTAGTGCTGCAGTACTGCCTCTGTCAGCGGCATCCAATACACATACAGTGACAAAAGGCAAAAGGGGTTCCATGATTGCCATGCTATGGCGTCTGCCAGGGCAATCCAGGGAAAAAGGGCGCGAAATGATTGTCTGCCATTGCTTTCACAGAGGAAGGAATGAGTGACGACACTTACCCAGAATCACCCGCGACACTGTTTTTGCACCATCATGCATTGGGATCTCAACCCAGAATTCCAATGGGCGGGGGAGACTGTGGGAACTATGGGATAGCTACCCACAGTGCAACGCTCCGGAAATCGACGCTAGCCTTGGTACATGGACACACACCGCCGAATTAATGTGCTTAGTGTGGTCGTGTGCACTCGACTTTGTACAATCTGTTTTACAAAACCAATTTATGTAAAATCGGAATAATCCCATAGTGTCAACATACCCTAAGGATCAAAACCTGTCACGACTTCCAATGGATTATCTAGTTTGTCTGAGGCATACGAAGTATGGGAGTAAAGTCCCTCCTTTGGCATTTGGAGCATTTTCCTAGAGGACAATGGTTTCTCCAGGGGCTGAATGTGACACATACCAATTTCCAGCAATATTCCTGGGAGACCTTATTGAGTTAAGTTTAAGGTATGTTTGGAATCCATTGCGTTGAGTGAGTGGGTTATGTATTATTGTGGGACGAGATTGTATGTCGCTTCTGAGTGAGATGGAATGTGAACTCTGGAAAGTGTCGTTTACTATTGAATAAGGTGCTGGACAGGAATGGACGTTGATAACAAACTGTATCAAGTGGCCACCTGGGGAATGTTGAGGGAGAAATGAATACAAATTCCCCACCTCCAGTTATGCAAAACTCTAGCTTTGAAGCTGCATCCTGAGGAGAGGACCATTCTCTGCTAATTACCTGTTCCAAAGTCTGTCAAAGACCCAAGCTGTATAAAGGAAAGACTAACCTATTCAAGGGTCTGCTAGTTCTAAGCTGATGCTGTCATGAATTTTACCCTACCAAGAGTTTGTGGTTACAAGGATTGAGTCTTACCAGAGCCCTTGCTGGAGTTGTGGGGTGGTAGTGGTGGTCTCTAAGTTTATTAGCATGTGAGTAGGTTGTGTGTTCACACTATCAGCTGCCTGCACAATAGCATATTCACACTTGGGGCACTTGAAGTGGTATTCGGAGTGGTGCACTCTGGGCACCTATCCCACAGATCATCTCTTCCTCTTCTACCACTAAGAGATGGGGTGGGGATGACAGTTGGTACCCTGAGGACAGGGCGGTAGAGTTCAAACCGATGACTAAAGAGGTGAGAACAGGCATTATGGGACACCTCCTGGAGGCTAATCACAGTGCTGTAATCGACTAGAGTGTCTACACTGGCACTGTGGCGCTGTACCCCTGGCACAGAAAGCTGTGTACCTTTCATCAGGCTGGGTATTTTTTACAGTGCTGCGACTGTGCATTTTCTGCACGCTAAGTGGCTTGGCGGTGTGCACACCTTGGGTATGAGAACGCGGAAAGCTGCTTTACTGTGTAGAAACTTCCCAGCGTAGACAAGGTCTATATCTCAAACTTTGAAGGATAAGATTTTTATTGGTAAATGATTTCACATTACACGCACATACTGACCAATTTTTTCCCCCAGTGATAATTGGTAGACAGAAAAATGTTACTTAAGAACTTTGTGTGTGATTGAAGGATATTTACTTTGTATTTTTTGACAAGTGATGTTGGTAATTTGTCTTAACCGTTATAAAGCCTTAGCTTTTTGAATCATTGAACTTCTGATGTATGGGTGTTCAGCATATTAAAACAAATGCCAACTCTACCTTTGTTTGTACTATTACCTTTTTTCATGCAAGAAAAACAATGAAAATTCAGTACCTTTATCTTAATTTGGGAATGGGATAAGCACCATCTCTAATTTAAAATGTTTCGAAAAATGCATGTGCACTCTTACCTGAGATTCCTTCCTCTTCATAACACTCATCCATGCTTACCTGGTTGGACTGATTAGACTGTGACAGGACCTGTTTGAGACTGACTTACAGCATGGGTAGAATCCCATGCTGCATCTTCCTGTGTTTCTCCTTCTGTTTTCTGTTCATGGCATGGGTCTGTGTCCGGGGCTTTTTCTGAGGTATCCACAGTGGTCTGTAAGGTGCTGGTGGGGTCTCTGCCAAATATAGCATGCAGCCCATTGTTAAAACAGCAGGTCTGTGGCTCAGAACCAGATCTGTGTTTGGGCTTGTGATGTGGCTGGCAAATTTCCTTTGTGTTCACGTGGCGCTGCTGATACCTGTTAAATCCCTTTGTACTAGGGATGCAGACAATCTGTTAATAACGTCCATCTTCCTATGGCTGGTCCATATCTGGCAGTCCCATATCTATATTTGCGCAGCCTTTCCTCTCCACAGGCCCAAGAGATCCAGTATCTCCTGTCTGTTCCAAGTAGGAGTATATCTAGTGGGTGAAGGGTGTGCTTCTAGTGAGCTGCTAGGTGTGCTTGCCAAGGTAGGCAATCAGGAAAAGGTATTTAAAAAACATGCAGGAGTTTTAAAAGGGATGGAGTGGCTTCCAGTTTGTGGAACCCCTCGGCAGTGGAGTTTACACTTGTGACCAGAGTGGACGATGTCACAGGAAATGGGCACATTATGGGACAGCTTCTTGAGGACTGCTAGGGTCACCACAGGTCATGCAATGTCTACACTTGCGTTTTGTCAACCTCAGTAGATTAGCTGTCACTGCATTGCTGTAACTGGCTGTTTATATAGGTCAGACACAAATTTGAATAGACATATGCACAGATAAATTGAGGCAAGGCAGCTTATGTCCCGTATGACTTATGGTTCAGTATCCTGTCTTCAGACAGTGACCAATGCCAAGTGCTTCAAAGGAAATAGAACAGGGCAATTATCAAGTAATCTATCCCTGTCATCCAATCAGAGCGTCTGGCTGTAAGAGGCTTAGGGACACACAGCGCATGGGGTTGTATCCTTGACCATCTTGGTTAATAGCCATTGATGGACTTATCCTCCAACTTATCTAATTCTCTCTTGAACCCTGTTATGGTTTTGGCCTTCAGTGTCCCCTGGCAAAGAGTTCCACAGTTTACTGTGCATTCGTTGTGTGAAGAAGTACTTCCTTTTGTTTTAAACCTGAGGCCTGTTACCTTCATTGATGACTCCTTGTTCTTGTCAACCTAACAGCGTAGTGTAGACTATGCCTCAATCTTTAAAGAAGTTCCCCAATGAAAACTGGATACATTTTTTCTGGTACTTCCAAGATAAATAGGGGAATACATTGTTTTCATACTTGTAGTATAAAGAAGCACAAAGGAGACAAACCAAAACATTTTTATTTGGAGGTCACCTTTTAAAAATTAACTGTTCTGTGTAGGAGATGGAAGGGTGTAACTTCAAACATCAGTTATCATTTAAAGCATGGAGAGCCAGAAATTATGACACATGGTGTAAAAAGTAACAGGAAACTGGTTTTGCACACCTGTAAATATTTAAATGCTGGGTTCCCTAGATCAAGTTGTTGCTTATCTGTGTGTTTTGTCTGGTTGTGCCATTGTTCCAGCAATCTAAGTACTGTCTGGAGGTAAAGCTAAAACTGGATATTCCCTTAATTCATTTTGTGTCTTCATGTTAGTTATATTCTTGAACCATGATACATCTCTCCAAGAATATCAGGTCTGTTCAGTGTCTTGGGAAAAATACTAGAGAGAATCATGAAGTGCCACTTGACTGTTCAATGGGGATGTAAACATGAAACCTCTTTATGTGGAAGAGGGGGGCTTAGCTATGACTTCGAGCATGTACAGTAGAACCTGAGTTACAAACACCAGAATTATGAACTGACCAATCAGTTACACACCTCATTTGGAACTGGAAGTATGCAATCATGAGTCAGCAAATACAGTGCTGTGTTACACTTTTTTTTTTTTTAAAAAAATAGTTTGTGTGCGGGGGGAGTTAAAGGTCTGACAAGATAAGGAAACTGTTCTTGTGCTTATTTTTATCTAAAGTAAGATGGTTTTAAGTGTGTTTTTTCTTCATAGTAAAGTTTCAAAGCTGTATTAAGTCTGTGTTCAGTTGTAAACTTTTGAAATAACCATTGTTTTGTTCGAAGTTAAGAACATTTCGAAGTTACAAAACCCCTCCATTCCTGAGATGTTTGTAACTCTGAGGTTCTACTGCAGAGCCTGCACCCCCAGCCAGAACCATCACCCTCCCTGCACCCCAATCCCCTGCCTCAGCCCAAATCCTCCCCCCTCTACACTCACTCACTCACTCACTCACTCTGAACTCCTCTTTTCTGGCCCCACCCCAGAGCCCGCACTCCCAGTCAGAGTCCACGCAGCCCCAATTTCATGATCATTCGTGGCCCGCTATACAATTTCCATATCCAGATGTGGCCCTCGGGCCAAAAAGTTTGGCCACTCCTTGTCTACTGTATTCAAAAGCTGTAAAGTAGCCTTCTAGTGGGAGATTTTAAGGGAAAGTGTTGGTTCTAGCCATGAAATATTGGTAAATATGGAAGGTGTATATAGTAGTTGAACATGCTCAAGCTTTTCAGCTGTGTATAGCAGCATTGCTATAGCTGAATGTAAGGTGACTTTATATTCAAATTGTTAAAAGAAAACAGCCTCAATCTGGCTTTGAGAAGTAACTGGGGGTTGGAGGGAAGCTGGTTTCTGACTCCTAAAATATTAGCCAGAGACTGAACTTAGAATAAGACACACTAACCACCAAAACACTTTTGATGGACGCTCTGTTTTGGAATACTATATTTTTAGGTAGCTTTTCTAGGCTTATTTAACACAAACGTAACAGTCGTGTTTTCAGTTATGACACCATAAATTCACACTGAAATTATAAAATGGGAAGCTAATTCAAAACTAGTATTCCCAAAGGCAGTGCAAATTTGACTTTAAGCAGTAAGTACTTTAATGTAGCACTTTCATATAATCCTTATGTTTCATTTCAAAAGAGATCCGTCATAACAAATAAGATCTAGTAAGTCTGAAGTTAACTCTCTCTCTCTCTCTCTCTCTCAGAAATGACTACTGTTAATGCAGGCAGTGTTAACTTCAAATGGGACCCCAAAAGTTTAGAGATAAGAACACTGGCAGTTGAAAGACTATTGGAGCCCCTGGTTACACAGGTAAGAAATCTATACATCAAGCTCTCAAGTTTTTGGTCAGTTTCAATTTGATAATTAATCCTTATACCTTCAAGTTTGAACTCCAGAAATGAAAACCTGGTCTGAAATAGATAAGTGGAGAGGAATGGAGGAGAAATCAAGAATAAAAGGTTTTTGCTCAGTCTGATGCATCTAGTCTTAATCTTAGAAGACTTTTTTTTTTTGCTTTTGTCACAACTTAATATAACACAATCCTTCATTTAATCAGAAGTGCAAAAATCACATATCACATTGCTGCTGAAGCTTTATTGTACCTGCTCTCAGTTTATTCTCTTTGTGATACAATTTTTTCCCCCAAGAATCCTTTAGGTGAAAGACTTACTAAATTGTTCTTGTCTAAATAGTGTTCTTTACAATTGTCATTAGAAACTGAGATGCTGTAGAAGGTTCTGTCTTGCATTAGAACTCTGGTGGCCTAAAAGCCCTTATAGAGGGAACAGCAGCAACTGCTATAGTTAAGATTGCATAACAGCTTTCAAAAAGTTCACTTTGGGGAGAGCAGCCAAACAGTGAAAATTTTGAGCACAAATGGTTGTTGCCTGGAGTACAAAGCAACTAGATATTTTCCTATTTGAAAATACTAGAAGCCCTTTTTGTTCATGTCTATAGCCAAAATTAGTTGGGAGAAGTAAGTCAGTGTCCACTAAAGTTTGCTCTGTGTCTGTGTGACTACTGTATATACTCGTTCATTAGCCCGTTTCTTTATAAGATGACCCCCCAAGATGGATAAGTAAAAATAGCAAAAACTGTATGACCCTTTCATAAGCTGACCCTATATTTCAGGGGTTGGAGAACTTTGGCTCCCAGCCTGTCAGGGTAAGACGCTGGCGAGTTGGGATGTTTTGTTTACCTGGAGCGTCAGCAGGCATGGAGCCCCTTGGCCACAGGGAGCTGACCACAAACAAGGAAAAGTTTCCTCTTGTCACAGAAGGCAGGACAAGAGGCAATGGGTTCAAACTACAGCATAGCAGATTTAGATTAAATCTCAGGAAAAGCTTCCTAACTGTAAGTAGGACGATGGAGGAGACTGCCTAGGGAGATCATGGAAGCTCCTTCACAGGAGACTTTCAAAAGGAGGCTGGATAACCATTTGTCGATGGTTTAGACTCAACAAATCCTGCATCTTGCCTGGGGATTAGACTAGATAACTCTTGTGGTCCCTTCTAGCCCTGTGGTTCCATGATTCTATAAGGGTTGGAACTTTTAGAGCCTCAGCACTTAACCAATGGAGGAACTGATATCAATAGTAAGTTGTCATCCTTTTTGTGGGCCAGCTACTAGAGGGATGACCAGTCTCTCTCTGGGTTGGCAGATACTTTCTGCTAGCAGAGGGAAGGTGAAACTTGGGAATCTTGGCTTCTGTTCAAAGTTGTGGAAATGCTTGTGCTCTGGCAGTCATAGACCCTCCTCTGCCCCAACTGCTGCTGTTCCTCCATCTCCCCAGATTGCTCCTTCCAGTCTCCTTGTCCAGTCAGTCCCAGTATTCTCCCCCCAAAACTTCTTGTTCATATCTGGTTCCTTCACCACCAGTCTAGCTGTTGTCCCATCTGCGTTTCAGTCAGGTGTCGTCCTTCTCCTCCCTAGTACCTGGATGTCAGCAGTGGAGGTATTGAGAGCACAGGAGAGAGAGCTTCCTACCCTCATTTCTGGTGCCTAGAATATCCAGGATCAGTAAATGTAGAAAAAGTTCTCTTCAGTCTCTGCTCTGGGCTGGAATATGGAGACTCATTGGAGAACTTAGCTACCAAGTCTCAGTCTCCGTTCACCCATGCTTGGTAGAGACTGCTTAGAAGCTTATAAACTGGCCAGATTTGGAGAGTTTTTCCACAGAGCATGGCAAAAGGCACATACTTGACACACATTCAGCTCCTGCCAAACTTCAGATTTCTGCTCCACAGTATGAAACACTAGAATTTTTATGTAAAAAGACTGCTTTTTTTTTTTTTATTTTAAAGGTGGAGGGAAAATATTTCACCTAATCTCGTTCTCTGAAAATATTCAGCCAATATCATTAAAACTTGGTGAAGTTTTATAAGCAACTGAAAACAGGGTCATAAACTGGGAAGTGTCAGTCAACCTTAAACTTACAGGTGGTGTTACCAACTGCACCTAGAAAAGTGATTAGATGAGAAATTGCTGACAGGTTGCAGTCATCTAATTTGGCTGTAAAATTACCTTGCTTGCAAAGTCCCTGATCCCTGTCTTGGACTGAAGAAAAACTGTGAAGCTAGCTTTCTGTAGATGTGCCACTTCAATCCTGTTAATCTTTTAAAATGTTTTAAAGTCTTAAATAGTCCTGAACTAATTGTTTCAAACTTGGATTCTTCTTATGTGGAGCCAAATCCAAAATAGCTCTGGCCTCTTGCTGAAATTGCAGCTTCACGATGCATGGAAAAAGATGCACCTAACTTTTGATCAGTTTTTGTCTACTTCTTAAAAAAAACAAAAACCAAAACCCAACAAACACCTCACTAAGCATTTTAGCTTAAGTTTATGATACTTGTCTAATTACAATATTGCTATGTTTGTTGATTAAAGAACCATGAAAACGGCTCAAAAATGAATTTACTGGCAATTAAGTACTGCCTACTTGAAGTCAGCATAGGTATTCTAAATATGTTATTGATTCAGAAAATCTGAGCTGTTAAGTTGGTAAATTTGTATCTTGTTTCATGTTACATATACTTATTCGGTATACATCTCAACTGTAAATTATCCCTCAGGTTACAACGCTAGTTAATACCAGTAACAAGGGTCCTTCCAACAAAAAAAGAGGACGTTCTAAGAAGGCTCATGTTCTGGCTGCATCGGTTGAACAAGCAACAGAGAATTTCTTGGAGAAGGGAGACAAAATTGCAAAAGAGAGTCAGTTTCTTAAAGAGGAACTAGTGGCAGCTGTGGAAGATGTTCGCAAGCAAGGTACGTGGTGTATTTTTGTGATAACTTAAATCTGAGTTTCTCTTAAGTCCTGTCTTTTAGCTTTTTCTTTCTAATGCCCAGAATTTTATCTATGTGGATTTATCTTCCAAACTTTTGTCCTTTAATTTCCCTCAGCTTAAATATCACTTTAGTAGTTTAAACAGCACAGGTGCCGCAGGTAAGTACTCCACATTACAAAAGACAGAAATGGATTACATTCTTTAAAGGGCATTTTCAACTTAGTTTTGCTCCCGAAATAAACTTTCTTTAGAAGAGGTTTTCTGTAAAAGCTTTGTTTTAAAAAGTACAATTCTTTAAACATGGGGAATGTTTAAAACAAAACATTGCCATACTAAAAATCTGAAAATGAAACTAAGTGTCCAAGCTGAGAGACTTCATTAAAAGTAAATGATGCATAAATAGTGACAGACTGAATTTTAAAAGTTAGTGAAGAAATGTTGGTTCACAGCATAAGACTTCAAAAAAAAACAACAAAAAAAACCTGTCCCTTTCGGTTGTCATGTGTTCTCCAAGGAAGTGTAAGAAAAGCTTCTGAAATCAGTCACTACAAAACTTGTGTTGGTAAATTTGTTACTCGTAATGATTTACACTTCACTCCTGAGTCGTCATTTTACAGTTCAGTGATGTCCAGTCAACTGATATTAATGGTTAGTGTTATAATTTGATTTTCATTTACTTGTTTGTGGCTGAAATTGACTAATAACAAAGTATCAGTTGAAAATGGTTTGAAGTTTTGGATCAAACTGCCTGACTGAGAATCTCATTTGCAGCATAAATTTAAAAAGAGACTAATGTGGTGGTGGTTTAAACAAAAATGTGCAGGAACCCTTGCTTTAAGATGTTCTTCCATCTTGTCGCTTGCTTGATCTCTGCTAGAGAGGCAGAGTTTAGTTTTCAGCTGGGACCTCAGTCAGATACAGTAACTCCTCACTTTAACATTGTAAAAGCAGCAGAGAATCCTGTGGCACCTTATAGACTAACAGACGTTTTGGAGCGTGAGCTTTCGTGGGTGAATACCCACTTCGTCAGACGCAGGTAGTGGAAATTTCCAGGGGCAGGTATATATGCTAGCAAGCAAGCTAGAGATAACGAGGTTAGTATGCTAGCGAAGCAAGCTAGAGATAACGAGGTTAGTTCATTAGGGAGGATGAGGCCCTGTTTTAGCCAGTTGAGGGGTGAAAACCAAGGGGAGGAGAACACTGTTCGTGGTAAGTGGCAAGCCATCTCACAGTTTTTAGTCCTTGAGGCTGATGGCTGTCAGCGTTTGCAGCTGAAATTTGCCAGCCAGTTTCTCTTGAAGTCTGGTGCTGGAAGTTTTTTTTCCTGCAGGATCGCCACCTTAAGCGGTTCTATAGGGTCGGCAGCGGCGGTTGTGAAGTGCTTCTCCTACAGCTTTTTAGTATATTGGCTATCTGTATCTGATTTGATGTCCATTTAGTGCCTTTTTCGTAGTGAGCTGTCCAGTTTGGACCGATGTACATAGCAGAGGGCATTGCTGGGCATCATGGATGGCGTATATTACCATTGCGTGGACGTGCACGCGCTGAGGCGATGAAAAACCGGTGGATGGGTATGGCTGATCTGGTAGCGTCCTGGGATGTGCGCTGTTGTAGGTATGTGGAGCAGAGTGTGCGCATCCAGGTTTGGGTTGCATGGACTTGAGTTCCTGAGCATAGAGTTAGCGTATGGGGTACGGTGATGTGCAGTTGCTGGTGAGAACTTACGTTTCAGGTGTCTGTCGGGCAAGGAGTTGGCCTGCCACCCACGACCTGTGAAAGTGTGGATCGCTTGTCCAGGATAGCGGTTGTAGAATCCCTCGATGACTGCGTGGTGGAGGTTATTAGCTGGGCTGTATGTGATGGCCAGTGGATCTGTTTGGTTTCTTTCTTGGGTTTGTCTTTGCAGTGAGAGGCTTTCCTGGGTACACATCTGGCTCTGTTAATCTGTTTCCTAATTTCCGTCGTGGTGCGAGTTTATTAGTTTGAGAGGCAGTTGCTTGGTGGAGATTTTGTTAGGTGTGTGCGTCGTCTGGCTGAGGGGTTAAGCAGAGGGGGCTGTACGCTCAGTGCTTGGCTGCTAGACAATGGATCGTGTGATGTGCCCCGGGAGCGGCAAGACTGGAGGCGTGAAGGTTAGGCCGTAGTGTCGGTAGGTTTTCGATATAGGGTGGTGTTAATGTGACCAGTCACTCATTTCGCACCAGTGGTGTTCTAGAAAGTGGACCTCCCGTGTAGATTGGTCCAGGCTGAGGTATGGTGGTGGGAAGTTGTTGAAATCGTGGCTGGAATTTTCCCAGGAGGTCTCCTTTCCCATGCGGCTCCATGATGACATGCATAGATGTCATCAATGTAGCGTAGGTAGAGAAGAGGCGTGAATGGACGAGACGCTGAGGAAGCATTGTGCAGGTTCAGCCATAAAAATATCTGGCGTATTTGTGGGCCATGCGCGGTGCCCATAGCAGTGCCACTGAATCTGGGAGGGGTGGCGGGGTGGGGGGAGATCTATCGTTGTCATCAACTTGATGACATCTGTTCTTATTATTTAACATTGTAGTTAGTTCCTGAAAGTGCTACTTTAAGTGAAGTTCCAATATTCCCATAAGATTGTAATAAAAGTCCAGGTTTGGGACAGGACCAGACTGGTGGACACTAAAGTCCAGGTCTGGGACTGTACGGCTAGATTACCACAGGAGGGACAGCTGAACTGCCCAGCAACTGATCTCCTGCAGGGCGGCTGCTGCACAGGGAACTTAAGGGAGCTGATGGGGTGTAGGGGGCTGCCAATCTACCCTGGTTCCAAACCCCCACCTGCTAGCTCCAATGGGCTGCTCTTCCTGAAAGCAGTGGACCAAGCAGACGGTTGCCAAACAATATTATAAGGGAGCATTTTGCAACTTTAAATGAGCATGTTCTCTAATTGATCAGCAACATAACCACGAAACAACGTTAACTGGGACAACGTTAACTGGGGAGTTACTGTAGTTATTAGTGGTGCTGATGAGCTACAAATGGAGCTCTGTGCAAAAGAGGAAGAAATTCCTCAAGCTGTGTGCTAGTTGATCTGTCCACAATATGTTATAGCAGGAATTGGCAACCGTTGGCCCGCGGCCCACCAGGGCAAGCACCCTGGTGGACTGGGCTGGTTTGTTTACCTGCTGCATCTGCAGGTTCGGCCCATCGCAGCTCCCACTGGCTGTGGCTTGCTGCTCCAGGCCACTGGAGACTGTGGGAAGCAGCACGGGCCAACGATTGTGCTGGCCACCACTTCGCACAGCCCTCATTGGCTTGGGAGCGGCGAGCCACAGCCAGTGGGAGCTGCGACCAGCCAGGGGCCAGAGGTTGCCAGTCCCTGTGTTATATAGTGAAAAGCAGTAATGAAGATTGTCAAACTGCTTCAATATGACTACCTCCCGCAGTTAACTTTCCAAAACATAGAACTCTTATAGCTGAAATTTTCTGCACTTGAGTCTGGCAGAGACTCTTTGGGAACAGAATTCTTTCAACTGTGAGCATTCTGTAAGGGTGAAATACTACTTTCACCCTTTAAAGTTTCTCCATTTCTCCTTCCTTTCCACACCATCAACAACTCAAATTAAACTTGATGTATTAGTAGCGCTAATTGGGCTATGGCCACCCTCAGATTTAAAAAATATTTATAAAGGTTATCCAAACAATCTTTTCTAATTGCTTCCGAGTGCTTATTGGGAATCTGATTCTCTTGGCCCATCCCAATGAAGTTTTGCTCTCCTTCCTTGTGGTGATGCATTGTGTATTGCCCTGGCATGGCCACAGGACTGAGCTGTTGGGACAATTTGCGTGAAGGAGATTGTTAATCTAGCCTATGTGCACTGTGGTAAATATGCAGAGCAACAACAGCCCTTCAGAAAACTTTTTAGGCAAATAATAGTAAATGTTGGGCTCTTCTTCCCAAAACCCTATGCTACCTTGCTCTTGCTTGTTCCTACAAAATACAGGTGTATCTGCTCTCATTTGTATGTTAAATTGTGTAGGCTTAGGGCTGTGGAGCAATTGAATGACTTGATGTAGTGTGTGTGTGATATATAGATAAACTTTTAAAACTAATCTGGCATCCTTTCTGCAGCAGGATGTGAGATAATCTTACTTTGTTCTGGAGCCGTGAAGATGTTCACTGCAATTTTCTTATGCTCATGCCCTCTTCCTTTCTCCACCCCTTTTCCTTCCCTGCCAACTTTCCCCAAACATCAAGGTTCAATGTAGTTGGGAGGTCTCTCTGCCTGATGGTGCCTGGTAATTTTGCACACCCCCCACTAATGTGATCTGGGTTACATTGTAATAGTGCACTAACACTTGGGCTGGCTTAATGTTAATCTTGCATTTTTGCTTCACGTTGGGAAATCCTTGTTCTCAAAGTGAATAGATACTGGTTTTCCTTAGCTTGCATTTATATTTTTAAGCATAAATAGCTGAGGTCTCTTCAGAGGTAGAACATACAAGAGTCTGACCAAATCCCTGTGTGCTGTTAAGTTTGAAATGTTCATATCTAAATTACCATCTGACTTTGCTAGCTCTTCATATCTAAGAATATTATAGGGAGCTCATCTCTTGAGAATCTGGCTAATATACATACAATATAACTCTCCTGAAGTGATACTCGTTCACCATAATTGATTTAATTTCAAAACTACCAGTGTTGGTGTTTTGCCTGTGTCTGCTGAATGAGTGCTTTGATTTTGTTAAGGACAAAATGTTGTTATGTCGAGGTCAGTAAACTGCATCACTCCCAATCATGGGTAAGACCCGATTTAGAACGGAGAGCTGAATATTAGCCTAAAATAGCTCTGGTTCTGTAGCCGAATTAGTGAACTTTAGTTCTCTATATTGCTGAATGTGCTTCATTAATGCAATATATGGGTCTGTCTTCTATTCTAGAAATGCTGCTGCTGCGCTGTGGTAGCACTGTAGCGTAGACACTTTCTGCAGCAATGGAAGAGATTCTTCAGTTGCTGTAGTAAATACACTTCTCTGAGAGGCGGTAGCTAGGTCTTCCATCAACCTAGCAGTGCGTACACCTGGCTTAGATCAGTGTAATTACATTTGCACACGTTTTTCACATCGCTGAGTGATGTAGTTAAGTTGACCTAACTTTGTAGTGTAGACCAGCCCTTAAATGTTTATATTGAATAATAAAATAAAATAAGACTAGCTGTAGTGTAAGCCTCCCGGATTGTCAAGACTATATGCTTCTTTGTAGAGGTCTGCTTGGGCCTGAGTTTAAAGCCTGACCTGACCCTGAACCAAGCCCAGGAGTGTCAAATTGTTTTCATACCCAACGCATGCCCAACACTTGTAGGGACTTAGTTTTTGCTCTGGGAGCTATGGCTGGAGGTGGGGTGGTCTATGCCCAGAGGATCAGTGTTGTTTTTGCCCCACAGAAGCTCAGCCTGCGAGAACTGGTGAGCTTGGCCCCTGTAGCGGGGAAGCCACCTTTATCATAGGGGCTAGTGGATCGGCAACTGTTTGCATAGATGCTGTATCTCTGGGATAAGACCAAGCAGCTTTGCCACCTAATTGCCCACCCATGCAAGCTCAGGGTTCAGACCTCTGTGTGTGGGTTGGGGAGTGGGGATGGAGTTGAGGGAAGGGGAAGAATATGGGGAGAGAGTTGAGAACGGGACTGTGGGGCAGGGGTAATGGCAGAGGAGGAAGGGCTGAGGAGTGGAGATGAAAAGCAGAGGATAATAATTAACAGACGAAGTCAGAGGCGGGCTTTAGAAAGTTGGAACCACATGCTCACAGCAGGGGAAAAAAAAATGACCAAACCTGAGCCCTTAGAGGGTTGAGGTTTTTTTTGTTTGTGTGTTTGTTTTTTTATACCCAAACCCACCACTTGTCACCAAATCCAGTTGGGTTACAAGGGTCTAGGTCTTGAATCCAGCTTATGTTAAAACTTCAGTACATCTTTCTGAAGGGTCATGGGAGTAAAGCTAATCCTGGATGAACTATATTTTGGTTCACAACTACAATCCATGCTGTTCTTATCCGCTTCTTGTCAGCTTCATTGTAGTCCTAACACCGTTCTGAAGTGCCTGCATGCCAATGAATATCAAAGTGTGTACGTATTCTGTAGAGAAACCTAGCACCCTGGGACCGTAAAAGTGATGTGAATAAACCTACTTCATCTAAATTGCCATCTTGGTCCCTATTCCTTAACTATCACTGTGTTTCTAAAATGTTATTTCTGAACTGCCTGTGTAAATTATCCTTGCTTTTGTTAATCAGAAATAATGAGAAATAGCTGCTTGTCAGTTACCTGCAGTACTGCTACACCTCTGCCTCAATATAACGCTGTCCTCGGGGAGCCAAAAATCTTACCGCGTTATAGCCGAAACCACATTATATTGAACTTGCTTTGATCCACCAGAGTGTGCAGCCCTGCCCCCTGGAGCACTGCTTTACCGCATTATATCCAAATTCGTGTTGTATAGGGTTGTGTTATAGCGGGGTAGAGGTGTACTTCTCTATTCCTGGGCTAGTGTCTCTGAAGTAGTGCAGCATTAGTCAGTTGGTTCAATCAGGTTCAGACTACTTAAGTACACAGAAGATATACACATTTTCTGTTAGGTAAAATGTGATCAGTTGTGTCAACTTGGTTCTGTAATCCTATAACTTTGAGTAGTATGTAATAGATAAACCTGTCTTCAGTAGTGCTTACGAATCTACCAGAAAAAACTTTAAATAAAACCAAATCCTCTGATCCAGTGGTTCTCAACCTGCGGCCCAGGCAGCACATAGCTGCGGCTCATGTGACATCCTCAGGATTATAGAGGTAGTATTGGATGCAGCCCACAATGGTAAATAAGTTGAGAACCACTTCTCTGATTTGTAACTTTAGATCTAGCTAATGTGATTCTAAAACTTTAAAAATGACCTTGAAACTCTGATCTAAGCTACAACATTTCCTCTAAAAAGGAGGTAGGTTCTTTGACTGTTCTGGCTGGTGGATATAAAGGAACTGAAGAGGGGATGATAACTTTATATCTTCTGTTAGAACGTTGGACTCAAGGGATATGGATGTGCCTTCTAAATGGCTCTGTGAAGATAATGTAGTCGAAAAAACAATGGCTACCATGGTAAGCAACCCTGTAACTAATAGCTTCTGAAAAGAACTGGTTAACACTATTCCCATTTGAGAGCATATTCAACTAAACATTTTACTTGTGAATGAAGCTGTTCTGAAATTGAACAATGGGACAGATCATGTAACAAAATAAAACATAAATCCTCAATTTCCCTTGGTACATCAGAGTGATACAGTTTAGGAGGAGATTAAGGTAGAAAATTTCAAAAAGGGACAGTGTCCAAATCCCATGGAAACTTAATGGGAGGTAGGTGCCTAACTTCTTTAAACTATTTCAGAAAGCTCAGCCAGAGCTCTTATGGTTTAAGCAAACAGATTCTAGTTACTTCCTGAGACATCACAAATTTGCAAGGGCATCTGCTCACTTTTTGCAGGAAATAAACCAGCGTGATTACTACTGTCCTTTGTAGCCAACCAGGTTTGGGAGTTCTCAAATTTTTCAGGCCTATTTCGAAGTGTGACTGTTTCTAAAGAGCCTGTAAACATCTGTCTGATCAAGCCAGGACAACAGAAATTTCTTTAGAACCAACTATGAAGTCCTTATTGTCTTCTACCTGTCAAGGAGGGCTCAATGAGGAATGGACAGAATTCCATAATTATCATTTTGCATTTTGTAGGCATGGGAAAAGTGAGTAATCGGGGGAGTTTTGAACAAAAGGTGGTAGCTTGGCAAGCTGTAATAGAAAATAGATCTTTCAGATATAGGGGATAGCATGGAAAGCCTCTTCTCACTCAGTTGAACTGAGCATTGAGGGTGGTATCACTGGCAAGATGTGGGGTTGGGTATATACGCTGGGGTGGAGCTATACAGGTGGGGCGTCTGATATCAACCTTCTGTCCTGGCCTTTGAGTGGTGGAGAATAGGTAGCCAGTGGAACAGATTGGGGTGGGTGGGTGTGTGTGAAGGATGTGAACAGTCTGACACGAGGAATATGGATGGAGTGTGAGAGGAGGCACCTTGGGGTGTGCATTAATCAAGGTGGGTGATAATTGGGGCATAGTTTTGAGTTTTTAGCTGTCAGAGGCAGAGATGGCTATTCAAAATGTTGAGGAAGAAACTGCAACGTGTGGAATATGATTGCTTTTTCTTGGAGTCCCATGCATATCTCATTGGAAAGGAAGGACAGCTGTGACTAACACAGAGAAGGACTGGGATATCATACAGGAAGATCTGGATGACCTTGTAAACTGGAGTAATAGTAATAGGATGAAATTTAATAGTGAAAAGTGCAAGGTCAATGCATTTAGAGATTATAACAGAATTTGTTTAAATTAGGGAACATCAGTTCTGGTCAAGTACGAAGACGGAGAAGACACTCTGGAGTACAGGTTGATCACAGGGTACATGAGCCGCAATGTGATATGGCATTAAAAAGCTAATTGCGGTTATAGGATTTCGCAGTAAGATAAGAGGTGTTTGTACATTATACAAGGCCCGGTGAGACCTCTCTGGATACTGTGTTGCTTCTGGTCTCCATGTTAAGAGGATGAATTCAAACTAGAAGGTACAGAGAAGGGCTACTAGGATGATCCAAGGAATGGAAAATCTGTGTTATGAAAGGAGACTCAAAGAGCTTGGCTTGCTTAGCCTAGCCAAAAGAAGGCTGAGGGGAGATATGATTGGGCTCTTTATAACTCTATCAGAGGGATAAATATTAGGGAGGGAGAGGAATTATTTAAGCTTAGTACCAATGTGGACACAAGAACAAATGGATATAAACCGGCCATCAGGGAGTTTAGACTTGAAATTAGACGGAGGTTTCTAACCATTAGAGGAGTGAAGTTCTGGAACAGCCTTCCAAGGGGAGCAGTAGGGGCAAAAGACATATCAAGCTTAGTCTTGAAGCCAGATAAGTTTATGGAGGGTATGGTATGATGGAATAGACTAATTTTGGCAATTAATTGATCATTGATTATTAGCAGGTAAATATGCCCAATGGTCTATGATGGGATGTTAGATGGGGTGGGATCTGAGTTATACCTATTGGGTTTCTGCGAACTGGGTGGGCAGAAGCCCGTCCACTGCTAATGGATCCCCCCCACCCCAGCCTAAGGGGAGGATCTACAGGACCTCAGAACCCAACTGATTCCGGGGGACAACTAATAAAAGAACAGGGACAGGAAGGTGGTCAAAGGGTCATAAGAAGGGAGCCTGATGGGGACACTGAGCAGAGAACCCCGGACAGCACCCACTGCTCCTTGAAGGCATCAAGGGAGCCGGTGGATGCCGCCTAGAGGAACTCTGCCCGGATACGTGAACAGACTAAGGACCGGAAACAAGCCCCGCAGTCACAGGAGTCTCCACTCGCCAACTTACTCTCCTTGGTTGCATAGATAGCCATTTTAGCCAGGGTGAGGAGGAGATTGACCAGGAGTTCCCACAACTTTGTGGGGCCACGGATAGGGAGTGCATAGAGAAGGAGATGAGGGACAAAATGCAGCCAGAAACGTAACAGTATATTGGTGAGGAGCTGGTATAGGGGCTGCAACCTGGCGCACTCTAAGTAAACGTACGCCAGGGTCTCCCTTGCACCGCAGAAGGGGCAGGTGCCTGGGACGGGGTAAACTGCGCCAAATACACGCCCATGCTCACGGCCCCATGAAGGAGCTGCCAACTGATATCCCCAGCGAGCCTCAGGACCAGGGTAGAGTATAGGCTGGCCCACCGGGGCTCTTCACCCTCCGCAGAGAATTCTTTCCTGGGTGCTGGCTGGTGAGTCTTGCCCACATGCTCAGGTTTATGGCCACATGGCCATATTTGGGGTCGGGGAGGAATTTTCCTCCAGGGCAGATTGGCAGAGGCCCTGGAGTCTTTTTCACCTTCCTCTGCAGTGTGGCGCATGGATCACTTGCTGGAGGATTCTCTGCACCTTGAGGTCTTTAAACCACCATTTGAGGACTTCAATAACTCAGACATAGGTTAGGGTTTTGTTACAGGAGTGGGTGGGTGAGATTCTGTGGCCTGCATTGTGCAGGAGGTTGGACTAAATGACCATAATGGTCCCTTCTGACCTTCTGCCTAGTCTCAGACTCATAGATTTAAGAGTGTTGGGTCTTGAAGCTGAAGAATGTGGAGTGGTTGGGATGGCAGAAGATGGAGTACTCAGTACACACTTTACACACGATTCCTGCTATGTAAGAGCTATTCCACTCGGTTGCAGTTGAGCCTTAACACTGCAGTCCTGTAACGTGCTGTTTTCCCTTTACCCCGGCCTTAGTAATCACCCTTTCAGTATAGTATTGGTTAAGGCTCCCTTCAGACATTCAGTGATGTGAAGTATGTTTGTGTTTTGTTCTTCCTATACCATGACCCTGGGGAGGGCTCATCATGCTGTCTGATTGTGCTTCTATACCCGGTGTGCTTGGGGAGAATGAGATTAGAAAATAGTCTTGTTTGACAGATCAAAATCTTAGTATTTTAAAATGGGGTTAGTTCCATTAGGTATAACTTAATTCATAATCTTTTTCTTGTTGATAAGATTAGTGCATATAGTCATCACTAGTTTCCTTTCCATTTTACTATCCTTCCCTGTATAATATCTGGTGAAAGCCCAAGATTATAATGCAAAAGAAGGCTATTGACACAAGAATACATAACAAGCCCAAAGTTATAGTCTGGTGATATACAATGTTTTGTTTTTGAAGTCCCACGTATCAGACCATCTTAACTACCTCTGAGTCAAATTAATTTTTAAAATGCTAAATTTTTGGACTTTACATAGATATAGATCTAATATATAAAAAAGTGTTCCTCCTTTCCATGCACACCCATACATTCACTTTATTTAAATGCTCCTCTACTTTTCTCATCTCTTTAAAATAGAAGTTGAAGCTTTCTTTAACTTGCAAAATAACATTTTAAAATTACTACAGGATGTAGCTTCACCTTTTTTATGAGAAGCCAGTTATCTTTTAAATACTTATGTGACAAGCTGCTTGAACTCTGGTGACAAAGCCCTTTGAAAGATAGATATAGATAGGTTTAGGTATCTATTTTTTTATTACAGTCAGAGGAGTGGCTCTTTACTTCACAACTGACTTGTTAGCTTGCTATTTTAAAAACAAAATCCCTTCTCCCCATGCTCTTAACCTTTCTAGTTAACACTGCACCAGGCTCCAGATGTTGGTTGACTTCTAAAACTGTCTTGGGGTGGGGGTGTGAGTGAAGTAGACACTACTGCCTTTTTGTATTGAATTTTAGCAACTCAGTCCATTTAAAGTGGTGAAAGGAGGAGTATGGATCCTACATTTGGTTCTGACAAGTACATCTAAATGTATTCACATTACCATACTTTATGCCTACACTTAGTGAAATCCAAAGGAGCATTCTGAATGGCGCGTGTTTCTTCAAAGACCAGGCACAGGATGAATACAAAGGAAAGAAACCATGACTGTTATGACTTACGATAACTAATGATTTTGTCATTTACTTGCATCAGAGATATATGCTTTTAGATTTCTTCCTCTCATACCATCCATCCAAAAAAGACCACCTAACATTTGGCAGAATCATACACAAGTTCTTGCTCTTTACTTTTTTCTTCCATTTAAGAGAGTGTTACTTAAGCTCTTCAGTTTTTCTATAACGGCCAAAATAAGGCTTGCTAGTGGGCCATACTATGAAAGCTTGAATGTAACTGCACATCTTAATGTTGAGATGAAAATATGTAATGTTGAGACTAAAATGTGCTCAAGTCAGAGCTAGTGCTTTCATGCATACATAGTGAGACTGATTTCTTCTTCGAGTGCTTGCTCCTATTGATACCAATTAGGTGTGCGCGCACCGCGTGCACGATCATCGGAAGATTTTTACCCTAGCAACACTTGGCGGGTTGTCTGAGGTATCCCCTGGCGTGGTGCCCTTACAGCACCAGATATATACCCCAGCTGACCCAGCGCCCTCTCAGTTCCTTCTTACCGCCCACTATGGTCGTTAGAACTGTGGAGCACGGCTTAGCTGAACTCCACTTCCCTAGCTTCTAGTGTAGCACTCGTTGATAGTGTAAATAGTTTTAAAAGTAGTGTATAGTTTAATAGTTATTGCAGCAGTTTAGGGGTGATGCGGCATTTGGCTCAGCGGTTCTTCATTCCGCGACATCTCACTCCTAGGTAAGGCTTGGGAGTCACCTAATTGGAATTGATATGAGCAAGCACTCGAAGAAAAGATGGTTACTCACCTTCGTAACTGTTCTTCGAGATGTGTTGCTCATATCCATTCCAAATCCATCCTCTTTTCCCCTCTGTCAGAGTAGCTGGCAAGAAGGAATTGAGGGCACAGGGTCGGCTGTTGTATATATCTGGCGCTGTAAGGGCACCACTCCAGGGGGCGCCTCAGCCGATCCACCGAGTGTTGCTAGGATAAAAATCTTCCAATAATTGTGCGTGCAGTGTGCACACACCTAACTGGAATGGATATGAGCAAGACATCTTGAGAACAACATTACAAAGGTGAGTAACCGTCTCTTCCCAGCCCTGAAAGTCCCCTGCAGGACTCAAATTGGGTGAAATTTGTACCCCTAGATATTTAACTAATAATACTAAATCTGCAACCCTTATGTCAAGATGGCATAACTAATGTTTTGTATGTGTGGCAGTCCCTTGAGAAATATACCACCCCCCATATCAGTTTTTATCTCCTTGTTGCTTTACAAAAACACTAGATGAAGCAATTGTATTTGACAGAGACGAAGAACAGAGAATTAGCTTGCTTAAACTTCATAGCTGCCTACTGCAGGGGTTTTTGCACCTTTTGAAGTAAGTTTGTACTAGCTGCTTTTGGAGCTGCAGGATACCAAACTAGATGGACCAGTGATTAAATACAGTTTTGCAATTCCTGTGTCTCAACTTCAGATTTGTTTTCTATCCTTAACATCTCCAGTTGGAAGTGCTGTAAGTGGGCAGCTGTAGCTTGATATTTGGAATGGTTTTGCTTTACAAAAACTCAAAGAAGCTTTATGTGACAAAACACTGAAAGCAGCATATTGCTCATCTTAAATATGGTTGTGAAGAACTCAGTGGGACCTCATTCTCCATAGTGATCGGACAGCATCCTGTTCTTGGGACCGTTCTGGGTGGATGTGAGCAGGGGTGGCAGTTGAATGCCTTGATGTAAGATCCAATAGCCCATTTATTCAAAAGAGACATCATTTAATGAAATATGTAACTTTAACTTTGAAGATTCAATTCCAAAGAACTGCTTACCATTTGGAGACTCTTCCCAGGGTATAACACTACTGAACTTTGTAGAGTTCAAAATTAAACTAATTCTAAGCTTTTTAGTCTCAAGATTTTTTTTTACACATTCCTACAAGTTAAACTTTTTATCAGTTACTGAATTTTTTTTTTCTTTAGTAGCCATGTCAAGGAATAGCTGATTAAGCTCCTGTCTGCGAAAATTATGTTTGGATTAGATTACTATTGCTTCATCTTCACTGTGAAAACTCAATATACTATTTCAAGTTCTGTATCATAGACTCATGGGCTGATATCCTGGCCGCACTGAATTCTGAGACTTGTCACAGACTTTCGTGGGACCAGGAGTTCACCAGACTTTGAAGTTCTTCTGGAAGACAATCAGTTGCAAGAGCACTGAGCACCCTTTCTGCCCGCCCTAAACTTTTATAACACTTTTTTTTCCTTCAAATTTTCAGAAATAAGCCAGACTTATATTTTAGGTATGATTATCAGTCTCTAAAGCTCTTCTGTCTCCTATCACTCCTCAAAATCATACATGGTTTATAAAGCTGTGTATGCCAATTTTAGGATACTTATCACCTCATACATCCAAGTTTAGCAATTGGCTTGGTGTTTAACCATTTATTGTACATTCTGGAATCCAACCCCTGGGACTAGCTCTGTCACTGATTTTTAAGTCTAGGGAACAGAATGTCCATGGTGGTTCTAAGTCAACTGCCTGGACCAACATATGGTAATATGAAGTACTAGTGCACTGGGGAAAGCACATTTGGTCAACCTCATAAAAGCTCCCATAAACTTTGTGGATATAGAAAATAAAAATCTTCAGTCTTAACTAAATGTCAGCTAGAGGATTCTGAGTTCTTTGTTAAAGTTTAACTGATGATTGTATCTAGATGTAAAATGAAGTTTTATATATAGAAAGACATAAAGTATTCATGTGTACTGAATACCTTTCTATAAATGACTTGTGTTAAATGAAGCAACATTTGATACTCTTTGATTCCCAAGTAACTGTTCTCTTTAACTCAAATCTAATGAAAAGTAGAGGCTGTTTTAGAAACACCTCCCTGAACATTCACAATTGCATGTTCTTTCTGTGGCAGTTATAACAATTGAATATGTGGAAGAGTGATGTTGTGCTGTGAATTTTCCTCTTTAGGTGTCTTGTGATTTATCACCTGGAAATAGACTAGCACATTTTCTGCTGATCCACAGTGATCCACAGGCCAGTGTCTGAGAATCTCTGCCAGACTCTAAACTGAAGCAAATGTAGGGGCTTGAGGAAAGGAGGACAGTTGAGATCTTGAAATACTAAGAGATCCAAGAATCGCTTTTATCCCTCATGATTCCAAAAGTATTTTTGTGATCTGAACTACTCCACTGCAGGTAATGTGCAGAACAGGGAGAGAAATCTAAATGACTCTACTTGCTCCTCTTAATGTGGCTGAACTGACTTTCAAACTTCTGAATGGTCATGAAGTCAAACTGAAAGAGGGTGTCTATCATCCAAGTGGTTTTTGCCTTTGCATTGTAATAAGATACCAGCTGAAGTTCAGATTTGTTCTACTTAACAAGTGAAATCCATAGATTACAGTTGGAAAAAATACAGTAGGAATGTCACAGTATAATTCAGTGTCTTCACTGGACAACTTGTTTGCATCAATTTTTTTCATCTTTATACTGTGAACCACTTTGTAACACAATTGATCTAAATATCAAAGCATTTTGGGGTTTTAACGTCCCTGCGGAGGTAGTTTATAAGCAGCTTTACATCAGTGTGATGTAATATGTATAAATAGGGTGTGATACCCAACATACAAAGTAAACTCACTTTCTACCCCCCCACCCCCCAGGTTTTTCTTCAGAGATAGTCAACTTGAAATTGAGCCAGCTAGTTTCAGTATTATATTCTACTTTTTTAAAACACTTCTTTGTGTGGATTTTAAATGTTTTTTCTCTCTTGTTGCTGTGTGAAAGACTCATGCAAACATGGGACTCTGACTATACACACAGAATTTGAAAGATTAGAGAAAAATGTCTCTTCTATGCTTCACTTTGTTTATTCAGATGCTTAGTAATCTTGACTGTAATTTGCAGCAATCTATAAGGGAGTGAAATTTCCACAAGTGTATTTAAGTTCACTGTAACCCTTCAAGTTATTGTAAGCATATTTAAACAACATGATTAGAGGCTTCACGTTGTGTGATGTTTGCAAACTTTGTAAGTTGAACCCTTGCAATACCTTCTTTGCTGATGCTTTTAGCCTGCTTGTTGAAACTTTGGTAGGGTGTTTTCTTTTTGTTTTGTTTTTGTGTGGTGTTTTTTTTCCCCTCCCCAAGGTTCTAGTTCCTCTAATTTGAAACGAAGGCTAAAACTGAACTTGTGTACAAAATCTATGGATCTAGTGTTTTAGTGACATTTTTAATGCTTCCTGTTCACACTGGGAAGAATGAAGTGTAGGTACCTTCAGTTTTATAGTAACCCAGGAGTGAACACTTTCTGTTTGAACTCATTCAAATAAATCCCTCCTCTTTCAAAGTGTAATTCTGAAATGAAGTATGTAACATTCTAAACCTGAAAAAAAGACATTCTCTTGCTAATATTTGTGCAGGTGACTCAATGAAGAGTGCCTCAGGAGAGTTTGCAGATGACCCCTGCTCTTCAGTGAAACGTGGAAACATGGTACGAGCAGCCCGTGCTCTTCTGTCTGCTGTTACCCGGCTGCTTATCTTGGCTGACATGGCGGATGTCTACAAGCTACTTGTTCAGCTTAAAGTTGTAAGTGTAGTTTTTCATCTATAACTCAGTATTTCATTTTCCATTGTCCAGCATATGTTAGGCTTATTCTGACAAGCTGTCTTTTTTGTGTGTATTGTCCCTAAACTAGTCTGTTCTTCTGCTCCAAAGTCTGTTTCTTCCAATGCAAACTGGGTCTGTGTTTTAATGGATGTACCCACCCATAATACCATATGTACATGATAGTGTTAATGTTGCTTTATCATACTGGGCTCTGGAATTGCCTTTTTAAATAAAAAAAAATATCTGGAAGCATGTTACTTGGAGGAAAAACCCATCAGAAAAAGCAGCCCAAACTTTGTCTACCAGCTTTCAAGTACCATATATACTTGTTCATAAGCTGAATTTTTTTAGTAAAAGGAAGCACCAGAGAAGGGGGTCAGCTTATGAACGAGTATAGAGAGGGAGAGGTGGGACACAGCTCCTCCCTCCAACAGAGGGAGCAAGGAGAGGCAGCACAACCAGCAGAGCTAGAAGGGAAGAGGCAGGGCCAGAGTCTCTCCGCTTCTGGCCATGCTGTTCTCCCCTCAGCCTCCAAAGCAGCTGCAGCTCCAGGGCTGGCAGGATTCAGCCATGCTGCTTGGCTCGCCTCCCCCCAGCAGGCTGTGGCTGCGCCGCCCAGTCCGCCAGAGCATGCTGCAGCCGTACCACCTGGCCCAGTCTGCTGGAACATGCTGCGGGCGTGCCACCCAGTCTGGCCCACCGGAGCAGGCTGCGGCTAGGGGTGGGGTCATGTTGGGGGTGGTCACAAGGGTTACTCCCCTGACTCCCAGCTCCTCCCCCACAAAAAATTTCCCCACCAGTTGCTGTCCCGGCCTGTCAGGGGAAGCAGCTGGCACGCTGGGACACTTCGTTTACTTAGGTTTACCTCCGTGCCTGTGGACGCTTGAGGTAAACAAACCATCTTGGCCCACCAGCGGCTTATCCTGATGGCCCGGGAGCCAAAGTTTCCTGACCCCTGAATTATAAAGCTGACTTGTGAACGGATCATAAAAATTTTCTATTTTTACTTAACCATCTTGGGGGTGCGGGGAGGGATCAGCTTATAAACGAACCAGCTTATGATCAAGTATATACAGTATATCTAAGTTTAAAAAATAACTACTTGTTAAAGTGAGGTATAAAATGTCTTGGATTTTTCTGCAAATTGTACACTGGATGGTTAAAAATATCTACTCTTTTGTAGGTGGAAGAAGGTATCCTGAAATTAAAAAATGCTGGTACTGAACAGGATTTAGGAATACAATACAAAGCGCTCAAACCAGAAGTGGATAAGCTTAATATAATGGCAGCCAAAAGACAGCAGGTACAGTAACAGTACTTTTTTGTTTGGTCTTCAGTGTCTTAGCTCTTCTCTCTCTCTTCCCTCCTCCCCCCAAAAACCAAAACAAAACAACCTTTTGGAGACGTGACTGGGGCCCTCGGCGTGATTTCTAAACCCAAGGCATTACTAATAAACCGTGCACATTCTGTTGCTTGCTATGCACTGCACCCACAGTGTTCAAAAATTGAATCTGCATTCTAGTAATAACTCTGTTCAGATGTAGTATAGTACTTATTATAATGAATTTATAGACAAATACATTTATTTTTAATGGAATAGGCACTAATGCAACCCCGGCTTGTGGTGTGTGTCCTCGTCTTTCTCCCCCCTCTCGCCCCCCGGCGTTAGGAACTTGATTTTAAATTTAAGTTGAGAGATGCAAATGTATGGTTCCCACAGCAACTGTAACTTGGCAACATTGCACAATCTTAATGCCTTAACATTTTGGTACTTCTGTACAAAACAATACGTGTAAGAAAGGGAGCAGAACTGATTCCTGATAAGTAATAACACTGAGTTTCTGAGAGGGTGTAGTCTAAACCACAATATTGCATTAATATAGATATTTGCATTTAATTAGGGTGTTTGTTTTGGACTGTCTTGTTACCTTGAGCAAACAAACGCTTCAGCAATCTCTCCACTATTTTCTTTGCAGCCTCCTTTAAAGGACTTTTTGTTGTAGTTGTAGTAGTCAAGACCTGTACTTCTGACTAACTTGGTGAACTCTGGCTTAATCCCTTAAATGTGTGTCGATTTTGTTTTGCTTAATGCTTTTGCTGTCATGACTCATTCTTATAGATGAGTAAATGTCAGTTCTTCAAGTGCTTGCTCATATCCATTCCAGTTAGGTGTTCGCGCACCACGTGCACGTTCGTCGGAAGATTTTTCCCTAGCAACTCTCGGTGGGTCGGCTGGGTCACCCCCTGGAGTGGCGCCACCGTGGCACTGGATATATACCCCTGCTGACCCAACTGCTCCTCAGTTCCTTCTTACCGCCCGTGTCGGTCGTTGGAACAGTGGAGCGCAGCTTAGCTGTCCTCCACTTCCCTAGCTACTCGTAGTTTCTTCGATATCTTTGTTGTATATAGTTGGAATTTATATAATTACAGTTAGTTTGATAGTTCTTTAGATAGTGTATATAGTTAAGCGGGGTTTGGGCATTAGCTCCTTCCCTGCACCCGGTGCTGGGGCTCATGCCCGGTTCACTGGGATTCAAACCTTACTCGGCCTGTCACAAGCCGATGCCTACAGGAGATCCCCATGACTCCTGTCTTAAGTGCTCAGGGAATCGCACATTACAGATAAGTGCCGTAATTGCAAGGCATTTAAGCCAAGGAAGAAGAAAGAGACTTTCGCCTACAGAATCTCCTCATGGAGGCAGCTCTGAACCCTCCACCCTCAGCACAGAGTGCTGAGCACTCTGCTAGAAGCGCTCCTCCGGCACCGGACCGTGCCGGCACCGCTAAGATGCCGCGGCACCGGCCATCTCCGGCGCAGGGATCTGCTCGGCACCGATCTCTCTCCCCAAAACTGAGGAGATGGAAGTCCTCCACTACCTCTGTGCCCTCTGCGCCGCAGATGCAGCCTTGTTCGGACCGCCCAGAACCTACACCTGCTGCGGCACCGACTGCTGCGGTACTGTCGACTCCGGTCCTGCAGGGGCTGTCAAGTCCGGTCCCTGAGAGCTCCTCGCCGAGACCTGTGGTTGAGCTTACGGTCCCCTCTACGCTGGAGACATTCTCCACAGCCAGGGACCTCATAGCTATGATGGAGTCTGTCCTGCCTCAACCCCCGGCACCGCTGATGCGGGTATTACACTTGATAGGCAAGCCAGCCCTAATGAGACCGCCTTCAGTCGACCCGGCAGGTCGGCACTGATCACGATCCAGGTCCTGACGCCGTTCGCGCTCTCATCGACTATCACAGTCTCGACTCTGCTTGCATCCCGGCACCGCTCGCCTCTTTGGTACCAGTCATACTCATGGCATAGATTGACATCTTGGCCTCCGGCTCGGTACTCTCAGTACTGCTCCAGCTCCCAGCACCGGGACTCTCACAGCCATTCCCGACACAGACCTTCGAGATCCAGGTCGACCTCCCGGCACCGTGCAGGTCGCAGGTGCCGATATTGTTCTCGGTACCGGTATGTCTCCAGGTACCGATCCCCAGTGCTGAGGAAATCGGCAACGGCGAGAGAGAAGGACTCTTACTAGGGTCTTTCTTCTCCTCCCTGGCCGTCCCGGCACCCGTCCATGTCTTCGCAGGTGGACAGTTCGTACGCCCAGGACAGAGACTCCGATGTGCCTGCCAGGATATTCCACGAGCCCCAGACCCAAGATCATGGCCCTCACCAGTGGGCATTTTGGACACCTTGGGCATATCATCAGGCCCAAGGTGCACATCCAGGCCCATCTTGCTCTGCCACATTGGAGCACTGGGTGCCGGAAGCCACTATAAGCTGCCCTCCTCCTCCTACTTCAGAGGAAGTGCCGGTCCAGCCACAAGACTCCCAGATCCCAAGGGAGACAGAGGCTGGCCACGAAGAAGAGGCCTCAGCTGACTCACTTGTCCCTCGTCTCTCCTCATCGTCCTCCCCTGACGAGTCGGTAGCTGGAATATAATCTTTAAGCCCTTCGCCAATTGACCTGAGGGCCCACCAGGACTTCCTCAGGCATGTGGCACTAAATATGAACTTGCAAGTCGAAGAGGTCCCGGAGGTAGAGGACCCAGTGGTGGACATTTTATCATCTGAGGCCTCCATGAGAATGGCCCTCCCGTTTATCCGGACGATCCAGGTCAATGCCAACACGATCTGGCAGTCTCCAGCCTCTATCCCACCTGCTGCCTGGGGAATGGAACGTAAATATATGGTGCTCTCCAAGGACTACAAATACTTATACATCCATCCTCCTCCCTGCTCCCTCATTGTCCAGTCAGTCAATGAGACAGAATGCCATGGCCAGCAGGCCCCAGCCCTGCCATCAAAGGGCAGGAGGCGCGTGGACTTGCTGGGGCGCAAAGTCTACTCTGCAGGGGCACTCCAACTTCGCGTGGCTAATCAGCAAGCCCTCCTTAGCCGCTATAACTATAACACCTGGGTGGCGGTGGACAAGTTTAAGGAGTTGCTCCCGCAAGACTCCCGGAAGGAATTTGCGGCCCTCCTGGACGAAGGAAAAAAGATGGCTAGAACTTCCCTCCAGGTTTCCTTGGACACAGCGGACTCTGCAGCCAGGACCCTAGCCTCTGGAGTTACTATGAGAAGTTCTCATGGCTGCAAGTCTCAGGCCTTCCCCCGGAGCTCCAGCATACCATCCAGGACCTCCCCTTTGAAGGGCAAGGCCTCTTCTCCGAAAAGACAGACCCTAGGCTGTAAAGCCTAAAAGATAACAGGGTCATTATGTGCTCACGAGGCATGCACATGCCAGTGACTCAGTGCAGGCCCTTCCGCCCCCAGCCACACCGCTCTTACCCTCAGCCCAGACAGAGACAGGACTTTGCCAGAAGGTGGGGTAGAACCGGTCGTTGGAGGCAGTCAGGCACCCAAGGGGACCAGAACCAAGGCCCCTCCAAACCACCCACAGGGCCAAAACCTACCTTTTGAAGGTGCGCTCGAGGACGACGTACCAGTTCCGTTAAAGGATCTGTTCCGTCCTTTCTCCAACCGCTTCTCCCTTTTCCTCCCTGCGTGGTCCCAGCTAACGTCAGATTGTTGGGTCTTATGCATACTGGAATTTGGGTACCACCTCCAATTTATTTCTTGCCCCCTCTTTCATCCCCCTTTCTCGTCCCTCTTCAGGGACCTCTCTCACGAGCAGTTCCTCCTTCAAGAGGTGCAGACACTGCTTGCCAAAGGAGCCATAGAGGAGGTACCAAAACATGAAAGGGGCACGGGGTTTTACTCCGCTACTTCCTAATCCCCAAGGCAAAGGGGGGTCTCAGACCTATCCTGGATCTGCGGGAACTCAACAAATTCATGATAAAGTTGAAGTTCCGCATGGTATCCCTGGGGACCATCATCCCATTGCTGGATCCTGGAAACTGGTATGCCGCCCTCAACATGAAAGATGCGTATTTTCACACAGCCATGTACCCTCCTCACAGGAGGTAGCTCAGGTTCGTAGCCAACTGCCAACATTTTCAGTTCGTGGTCCTACTGTTCGGCCTCTCTACTGCCCCAAGAGTATTTACGAAATGCATGACTGTAGTCGCCGCCCACTGCCGCTGCCGTCATCGGATACACATTTTTCCGTATCTAGACGACTGGCTCATCCGAGGGACCTCTGAGGCACAAGTCACCTATCACGTTGGCATTGTCAAGGACCTTTTCCTACATCTAGGCCTGATGATGATCAATGTGGAAAAATCCACTCTGATTCCCACTCAGAGGATAAACTTTATTGGCGCCACCCTGGACTCCAGTCTTGCCAGAGCCTGGTTACTGCTGCCCCAGTTCCAGGCAATGGTGGCCATCATCCAGAGCCTGCAAGCTATTCCGTTGACTTCGGTTCGCACTTGCCTCTGTCTCCTGGGTCATATGGTGGCCTGCACATTTGTGACAAAACACGCCAGACTGCGCCTCCGTCCCCTCCAATCGTGGCTCAACTCACTGTACCAACCAGGCAGAGATGCCATAGACCTGATAGTCACCATTCCCCCGAGCATCCTAGGCTCCTTTGAATGGTGGCTGACCCCCTCCCTGGTGTGTGCAGGGCTGCCGTTCCATCCGCCCCAGCCCTCTGTCTCTGATGATGGACGTGTCATCTCTCGGCTGGGGTGCTCATCTCGGACATCTACGCACTCAAGGCCTTTGGTCATCTCAGGAGCTGGCCTTGCACATTGATGTCCGGGAGCTGAGAGCAGTCCGCCTTGCGTGCCAGGTGTTTCAGAAGGAGTTGCAAGGCCATTGTATGTCAATATTCACAGACAACACAACAGCCATGTATTATATAAACAAACAGGGCAGGACAAGTTCGACCCTTTGTCAGGAAGCCATACGACTCTGGGACTTTTGTAAAGACGCTATGAGGTCTATAGAGTGGGCTATTCTCCTGGGGGTTCAAAACACTCTGGCGGATCGCATCAGCAGATCCTTCCTTTCTCACGAGTGGTCGCTTTGCCCCGATGTTATTCTTTCAGTCTTCCGGAAGTGGGGATTTCCTAGTGTCGACCTCTTTGCGTCCCGCGAGAACAGGAAATGCCAGATATTCTGTTCCTTTCAAGGCCTCTCCCAGGGTTCGATAGCGGACGCTTTCTTGATACCATGGACGACTCACCTGCTCTACGCTTTTTCATCATTCCCGCTCGTCCACAGGGTCCTGCTGAAAGTACGCAGGGACAGAGCCTACTTGATCATGATCGCTCCAGCGTGGCCCAGGCAGCACTGGTAAACCATGTTGCTTGACCTGTCAGTAGCCAACCCCATCCCTCTACCTCTTCACCCGAACCTGATAACTCAGGACCACGGCAAACTTCACCACCCAGACCTACAATCCCTCCATCTCACGGCATGGCTTCTAAGTGGTTGACCCAGTCTGAGTTGCCTTGCTCTGCCCCAGTGCAAAAAGTACTCTTGGGTAGCAGGCAGCCTTCCACTAGATCAACATATCTGGCCAAGTGGAAGCGTTTCTCATGCTGGTGCGGAGAGCAGAACGTTCTTCCCGCTGAGATCTCGATCCCCACTATCTTGGACTACCTCTGGTCTCTTAAACAGCAGGGCCTAGCGGTATCATTATTGAGGGTACACTTGGCGGCTGTCTCTACCTTCCACCCAGGGGAGAATGGCCACTCAGTGTTTTCACATCCTATGGTATCTCAATTCAAGGGCTTGGAGCGCGTATACTCCCAGGTATGCCGCCCCCGCCCGAACCTGGGACCTCAACCTCATTCTTACCAGACTTATGTCGGCCTCATTTGAGCCGTTAACAACTTGCTCCCTTCTGTACCTGTCCTGGAAAACCGCTTTCCTCGTGGCCATCACATCGGCAAGACGAGTTTCCGAGCTTTGGGTTCTCACGGCGGACCCTCCATATACTGTATTCCACAAGGACAAGGTGTAATTGCGACCACATCCGGCCTTTCTCCCCAAAGTGGTATCAGCCTTCCATGTTAGCCAGGAGATCTTCCTTCTGGTCTTCTTCCCGAAGCCACATTCATCGCACAGGGAGCAACAGTTGCACTCCCTAGATGTCCATAGAGCACTCGCTTTTTATATCGAGCGGACAAAGCCCTTCCGCAGAACACCCCAATTCTTCGTCGCGGTGGCAGAGCGTATGAAAGGCCTACCTGTTTCCTCAGAAAGGATTTCATCCTGGGTGACATCATGCATCCGCACCTGTTACGACTTGGCTAATGTCCCCTCGAGCCACGTCACTGCGCACTCTACCAGGGCTCACGCTTCATCTGCTGCCTTCCTGGCTCACATGCCCATCCACGAGATATGTTGCGCAGCTACCTGGTCCTCGGTCCATACCTTCGTCTCTATGCCCTGGTTTGCTGTCCAGAGATGATGCAGCCTTTGACTCACAGTATTCACTCTGCAACATCTCACTCCGACCCCACCGCCTAGGTAAGGCTGGGAATCACCTAACTGGAATGGATATGAGCAAGGGCTTGAAGAAAAGACGGTTACTCACCTTGTAACTGTTGTTTTTCGAGATGTGTTGCTCATATCCATTCCAAACCCGCCCTCCTTCCCCACTGTCGGAGTAGCTGGCAAGAAGGAACTGAGGAGCGATTGGGTTGGCAGGGGTATATATCCGGCGCCATGGTGACGCCACTCCAGGGGGCGACCCAGCCGACCCACCGAGTGTTGCTAGGGTAAAAATCTTCTGACGAACGTGCACGCAGTGTGCGCACACCTAACTGGAATGGATATGAGCAACACATCTTGAAGAACAACAGTTACAAAGGTGAGTAACCGTCTTTTACGTTGAAAAGTAAAGATGGGTGAATGGTCTTATCAGTTTGAAATGACGTGGTCTTTCTAAATTAACTATTGCATTAGTATTCATGCTATTTGTATGGAGTAAAACTTGTAGCATATCACTGACACTCTTATTCTAGCTTCCTTTATATGAATAGACAATTGGATACTGCATGTTTTAAAAAAGTAATTAGTGAAATGCAAGACATTTGCCTGAAAACAGTGTGTATATCTATTATGCAGTTGAAATAGGTGGGGGTTTGTGTTGCTACATAATCTGCTATGTGAAAGGTTTATCTTCTGCCACAAGAGCAGTGTTTGTGCTCATAATGCCTCCTCCGCTTAGTTATACATCTTACCTGGCTTTAGTATTACCCATCCCTCTTAAATTTCTGCTTGGCATGTTTACTTCACCTTCCTCTTTGCTGTAAGGTATTGCTATTAAACTTAATATTTCTCTGTCAGGTGCTTATTGTCCCTCTAAGCATGATGTGACTAGAGCTTTGGGACTCTGAACTTAGCAAGATAATGGCAGAGCTGGGAATAGAAACTGTGATACGAGGCTGATCACTGTTTTAATTTCTTCCACTGAGAGTAGTGCTTAATTGGTAGCTAACTTCATTGATTTTAGTATGTTTTGCCTTTCATAAACTGCATTAAGTTCCTCATATGAAAGATGCTCGCAAATATTGGACCTCCTATTTATAATGGTCATACTTCAGAAAGAGTGTTTGGGGAAAACTCATGCAGGTATAGTTAAATCCAATTTAGCTGTAAATTGTAGCCACTGGCTTAGTGTCTAGATGAAACAAGGCATGGATGAGAGCTAGCTGGTGGAAGCTCAATCTAAATAAAACTGAGGTGAGGTGGTTGCTAGAGCATATATCAAGAATTATATGCCCCTTCTCATTGTTTTGTTTGTGCTCATCAAGTATTAAAGGTAGCAATCTAGAAAATGCTGTTAAGCAACCACTTGGTAGCAGTGTAAAGATTTTAGTACCTCTGCACTCTGGTTTTGAAATTCTTTCAGAATTTCTGCTGCTATCACCTCAAACCCAGTTTCCTGCAACACTGTCTACACGGGAAAACCCCTTTAAATCAGCATGGAAACTGAAGCTGGTCCGTACTGGCTGTCTATGGGGTGGTGGAATTTTGAAGTTTTGCTTCTAACATAGAAATGCTTCTTCTGCTCTAGGTGCTGCCTAGATGCCATGGAAACTCTAATAAATGATGGCTTGGGACTGATTTACCTGAGGTGTTTTCCTTCCTTTCCTTCCTTCCTTTGCTATACTGCTGCCACCGCCACAGTCAGTGAAGGTGCTTGAGCTAGAGCCCACCACACTTCCTCTGTACCTAGTCCAAAATAACCTAAATTGTTTGGCCTTCAGGGCGTGCTGCAAGGTCTGCCTTAGGGATGTAAATGCTGTTTAAAAAGTTAACCACTTAAACAATTAAAAATATCATCTGGGTGCAGCAGCCAGGGCGACCTGTCCCGGGATTAACCTTTTACATCCCTAGTCTGTCCATTTACCTAGTCTTGGGGGATCGTAAATGCACATGTTCAGAAGAATGGGGAATCTTGTTTGTTTGTTTTTTTTTTTACTCTAGTTTGGGGAGAGACTTTGTAAAGAGTTACAAATCGGTTTAAGGCCTGTACCTGTAGAGCCCAGGATAGGAACTGCTTTGTACTCTGCTTTTACTTAATTCAAAGATATAGTATAAATATAGAGAGGGAAGTTGTAATTGTAGGTGTTAGTAAAACTGATAAACTTTCCAGAAAAAAATTAGTAGCGGTTTTGGGGAATAGATGTATGAATTCTGTATGAGGCTAACAAAGTTCATTGGGCATAATTGCTTATTTTTCCAGCAAATTGAAAAGCTTCCTGCCTCTGACTGTTTCATTTAAGTGTGTGTAGACATTAAAGAAGCATCTATCCAGTGCCCTGAGTGCCTTTGCCATATATGGGGGGAAATAAAAAATGAATGCAGCCACCTCCCTGGACGTTAAAAGAGAAGAGTAGGAAAATCACTCCAGTTGCAGACTTCACACCCTCACTGCATGCATTCCAGCCCAATGCCTGGAAAATGTTCTACAAAAACTATTTCTTATCGGACTGCTGATGGCAGCTACCTGCCTTACTACTAAAATCACTAGGTTTTTTTGTCATATTTACAGCTAGAGTGCAGTGATTATTTCATTGTATTTGTCCTTTTAGGGAAGAGTAGTGTGCTATAGACTCATAGGTCAGAAGGGACCAATATGATCATCTAGTCTGACCTCCTGCACAAAGCAGGCCACAGTACCCTACCAATCCACTTCTATAACAAACCCCTAACCTATGTCCGAGTTATTGAAGTCTTCAAATTTGTGGTTTGAAGACCTCAAGCTGCAGAGAATCCACCAGCAAGTGACCCATGCCCCACGCTGCAGAGAAAAGCGAAAAATCTTCAGGGCCTCTGCCAATCTGTCCCGGAGGAAAATTCCTTCCCGACCCCAAATACGGCAATCAGCTAAACCCTGAGCATGTGGACAAGACTCACCAGCCAGCACTAAGGAAAGAATTCCCTGCAGTAACTCAGATCCCATCACATACCATTGGGCAGACTTACCTGCTGATAATCAAAGATCAATTGCCAAAATTAAATATCTTGTCATACATCCTTCATAAACTTCAAGCTTAAGTCTTAAAGCAGCTAGTCTTTTGCCCCACTACTCCTGGAGGCTGTTCCAGAACTTCACGTCTTCGGATGGTTTAAAACCTTTGTCTAATTTCAAGTGCAAACTGTCCTAAAGTCCATTTGTACCATTTGTTCTTGGTTCTACATTGTACTGAAGCTTAAATAATTCCTCTCACCTCCCTAATATTATTCCTCATGAATTTTATAAAACAAGCATATCCCCCGACCTTCTCTTTTGGCTAGGCTAACCATAAGCATTCTCTTTGAGTCTCCTTTCCATAAGGCAGTTTTCCATGCCTACGGATCATCCTAGTAGCCCGTCCCTGACACAGTTTCCAGTTTGAATTCTCTTCTAAACATGGGAGCAGACATGCACAGTATATCCAGATGTGGTCTCACCAGTGCTTATATAACGGTACTATCACCTCCTTATCTTTGCTGGAAATACCTCGCCTGATACATCCTCAAAATGCATTTGGTTTCTACCAGCCTATTGCACTGGCGGCTCCATAGTCATCCTGCGATCAGCCATACTCCAAGGTCCTTCTCCTCTCTTGTTGCTTCCAACTGATGTGTGCCCAATGTATATTAAATATTTATTATTAATCGCTAAATGCATGACCTTGCACTTTTCCCTATATTTCATCCTATTACTATTACTCCAGTTTACAAGGTCAACAGATCTTCCTGTATGATATCCCGGTCCTTCTCTGTGTTAGCAATACCCCAGCTTTGTGTCTCCGCAAACTTTATTAGCACATTCAATCTTTGTACCAAGGTCAGTAACAAAAAGGTTGAATAAGATTGGTCCAAAACCGATCTTGAGGAACTCCACTAGTAACTTCCTTCCAGCCTGACAGTTCACCCTTCAGTATGACCCGTTAGTCCTCCCTTTAACCAGTTCTTATCCACTTTCAGTTTCATATTGACCCCATCTTTTCCATTTACTTTCCCATGCGGAACCGTGGTCAAATGTCTTACTGAATTGAGGTAAATAGATCTCCTGCAATTTCCTTTGCTAAATAATCTCTCACCTTCTCGAGAAGGAGATAGGTTGGTTTGGCACACATCTACCTTTAGTAAAAATCATGTGAATAATTTGTCCCAATACCATTGCCTAGATGTCCTTAATCTGATTTCTCTACTTCAAATTAATGTTTCCAAGATCTTACATCCTTAACATGTTCAAAACTAACTAGGCCTAAGAGTTTATCGGATCATTTTTTTCCCTCTTGAAGAAGGAACTAGATGTAGCAATTCTCCAGTGCATATGGCTACACACCCCTGAGTTTACCGGATTTCATTACAAATTCTTGCTAATGGGCTAGCATTCATGCGCCAGTTCTTTAATATTCTTTCGGATGAAGCGAGTTGTTGTTGGGCCCTCGATATGGCCTATTAAGGCTTTCACAGGTTGGGCTCTGTACCTCAGATGTGGTAATATTCCACACCGCTCCAGTTCTCATTCCCTTTGTCATCCTTCCATCATCGCCTAACTCCTCATAGCCTTAATTAAAGACTGAGGCAAAGTACTTATTTAGATATTGGGGCCTGCTAAGGTTATACCTTAATTCCATTCAATCCTCAGTTATAGCGGTCCCTTTTTTATTTGTTTTCTTCTTATTATATGGCTATAGAACCTTTTACTATTGGTTTTAATTCCTTGCAAAGTCCAACTCTACATGGCTTTTATAGTCTTCTACTTTCATCCTACATGTTCTGAATCATGAGGGTAGCTTCCCTTGCTAATCCCACCTTTCTTCCACTCCTTGTAGGCTTCTGCTTTTTCTTAATCATCTCTGGAGATGCTGGCTCATCCAGCATGGTCTACAACCCTGTACTGGTTTTTTCCCCTTTCTTGGATGCAGGCTCTGATAGTCTATGCAGTGCCAACATAAAGTAATTCCGGCCTCCTCTGCATTTAGATACATCAGAATTCTTCAGTCCAATCCACTTCCCTAACTATTCCTTAACTCTTTAGTTAGCTTGAGAGTAAAACCCTAGATCTATTTTGTTTTCCTTCCATCTAGTTTGAACTGAATTAGCTCATGATCACTCACAAAGGTTGTCCCTACAACCATTTCTTCTATGAGGTCCTCACTGCTACCAAAACCAATCGAAAATGGCCTCACCATCTTGTGTTTCTTCAACTACTTGGTGAAAAATCCATCTGCTATCACATCCAGAAAAATCTGACCCCTGTTATTCTTGCTAGCACTTGTCCTCCAGTCTATATCTGGGAAGTTAAAGTCTCCATGATCACACATCTCCCATTAGTGTTTACTTCATTAAAAACATTAAAGAGGTCTCCATCCATATCCAAATCAGATCCCAGCGGTCTGTAGCATACCCCCAGCACTGTCTCAGGGGAGGCTCTAGTAGCTTTCTTTCCCAGTGTGATTTTTGCCCAGATGGACTCTGTCTTGTCCATTCCATCACTTCTTATTTCTTTACTGTTAACGTCATCATTGATGTACAATGCTACTCCACCACCTTTGCCTTTATTTCTGTCTTTCTTAAACAGTCTTACCGTTCACTGTAGCTCTATGTCTAATACTTTCTAATAGTAACAATTTTCACTCTTACTCTGCAGACATCTATCTTCATTGCCAGTAATCTCTTTATTAGCTTCCGTGATATGCCTTAGCTTTCAGGGGAGTGGTAGTCTGTTTGTACAGCACTTCTCTTAAACGAGGAAGGTCCATTCTTTTTAGGAAATGTAACTATGTCAACAAAAGCCCTGGTGTAGATGCAGTTATACCAGCAAAAGGTCTTGTAGCTTGCTTATTCTGGAAACTGGCTTAAACGATACAAGCCAAAGAAACTGTCTCCATTAGGGAGGCATTGCAGGTATAGGTATACCAGCAACCCCTTTTAAATGTAGGCAAGGCTTAAATATCTGGAAAGATTAGAGCAGGGGTTCTCAGATTGGGGGTCAGGACCCCTCACGGGGTCGCGAGCTGTCTATCTGCATCCCAAACCTTACTTGCCTCCAGCATTTATAATGGTATTAAATATATAAGAAAGTGTTTAATTTGTTAGGGGGGTCACACTCAGAGGCTTGCTATGTGAAAGGGGTTGCCAATAAAGAAGTTTTGAAACCCACTGGATTAGAGAGACAGACAGGATTCACTCTGATTGGATGTGGGAGAGGAAAGACTCAATATTTGAACACCCAGGGAAGACTTTAAATGCTCCAAACAACTTCTTAAATGAGACTGAAGAAAACAGGGCATTTCTTGAGTAGTCAAATACATTCCTCCTTCATGCAATTCAGAGTTGACTAGTCTTCCCATTCTTTCTTATGTGCATGCATAAAAGGAAAACACCAAAGGATGATCTGATAGATTTTGGTGCGGCCAGAGAATTTAAAAATAGAATCTGATCCTAAACCATAGTCCCTGACAAAGGTGCATGGCAGCTTTTGGATTCTTGACCAATATTTATGTGCCCGAGTGTGTATAGGGGGGTGTTTGTGTTTTTTTTAAATAAATGGTGTGACCCTATCCTGGATTATTTATTGACTTATTCAGTGGCAGTGGGAACCTTTCATAATCTACATGCACAAGAGGAAAGAGTGAGACATTATTACCCGAGTTACCTGTCCTTTCATGGAAGGAAAACATGCCTTTTTGATGTTCCATTGGTTTTTCTCTTTGAATACTATTACTTTTTTCCTTTGGAAAAGAAGGCTTCAGTTACTAGTATGTCAGTGACCTTTCACCTCAATTACATGTAATGCAAAATGCACTCCCATATCTAGTGTACAGACTTATTTTCTTGGAATGTAGTTGGCCGTAAATTTAGATTAATTCAAATAAAACATGGCTTTTCACTCTGATTTTTTTTCCCCTTTTGCCTTTTGAGTCTTTAGTGAACTTCAGCACTGGGGAAGGGAGGGAGAAGGGAAATATTTAACTACGATGCTAAGGTGTTTGGCTCAATGTGGCTTAGAGTAGAAGACTTTGTATTCTGTAAGTTGCTGTTATAAAAACTTATTACTGCTTTAAAAGATTTTTAAGCTCATGTACAGCAAAAATGTTTCGAGAACCAAGTGTACGTCCTTTAAAACATCTTGAAATTACAAATGAAAAACCCAAAAGTGAGAGCTTTATGGCCTTTGAATAAACGATTGAGACACTGAAAATTCAAATTTATAATTTGACTTCTGTGCATATACACTGCTATTGTGTGAAAGATAATAGGTAAATGTGTCCACGTCTTGGGAAAGGAAAGTAGCTTAAATTTAGTAGGCCTCACACTTGGCAGTAAAAACTAGCTTGGTTCTTACCTCTAATCTAAAAGAATAAGTGTTACCTCTTTTTGAAGATTTAAGAGGAAATACTCTGATTATTTGAACATAGAGTGAGGTTAAGAAAATGAAACTTGTCACTCCAGCCTGTTGCCACTTAACAATCCAAAACCAGTGCCTATGTAACCACTACATCCTACTGTTAGTTTATCAGCTTTCCTAAGCATTAGGAATCGATGCAATATGGTGGATGATGTCCAGGTCTAGTGTCAGTATCATAAGTCAGGGCAATTGCACCTATATTTTTCCCTCCTGGTCTTACAGGGGCACCCACTTTTAAGTTTCCAGCTCTCCAGCAAGTCACCTGTTTTTGTGGGGAGATGCATCTCTCTCCTTTTTGACAAGAGTATTTCGAGGCTGCACAGTTCCCTGTCTACGCTGTGAATTTCCTAGCAAAGCTGGACTGCCTAAAGCAGGCCTGCTTTATGTCCTCTGAGGAGAGAAGCAAACAGTGCAACTGCTACAGTTAAGTTATCACACAGCTCTAAGCAAGCACATTTATTCTTAAGATAAAAGCATTATAGAGAAAACAAGAGGTTTTTTTGTTTTTGTTTTAAATTACACACGTGCTAACAAGTTTACTAGAGCAGCTCCAGCAAGGGGTTTTCTATGGATACAAGTTCATGACTGTCTTGGCTCAGAACAAGCATTCCTATGAATTAGAGACTCACTCCAACCGATTTTGCATCTTTGCTCTGCAGAGACTGTGAATAGGTAATCGGCCAGATAAAGGGTGGTTTCAGAGGTGGGTAGTTAGTGTTCTCCTCAACTTTCCTGGAAACTCACTCACCTGCCTGACCCGTTATTTTAAGTCTTTTGAAACTCAGTGCTTCCTAGTGTTGACATTAGTGCTCTCTTCCTCAAGTTAAATACAACCTCACAATAATGCAATACATATTTGCATTTTTAATACAGTGAATTCATAAGATACTTACTATTAATTCAGTAAGGTTTGTTCGGGAAATTGCCATATCTGTCAGTCAGCATTGAAAACAATTATCTGCTCTTATGTCAAGTAATAAATATCTTAGCTTGTAATTTTAGAAAGCAGGATTGTGAATTGCTGCATAACATCAGTCTTTCTGCAACTGTTCTAAAGGTAGCCACATTTTTATTAACTGCATGTGTGGGAAGTAATGTTGCTTACCTGAGGTGTTAAGCAAAGATCATGCTCTTATGCCTCTTCAGGGGAAAGTATGTAGATACTGAGTATCAGAAATGTGTTTCACTATTGATTGCGTTTTCCTTGCAGGAATTGAAAGATGTGGGTCATCGTGATCAGATGGCTGCAGCTAGAGGAATTCTGCAGAAGAACATTCCTATACTTTACACTGCTTCCCAGGCCTGTCTGCAGCACCCAGATGTAGCAGCTTACAAAGCCAACAGGGACTTGATTTACAAACAACTGCAGCAGGCGGTCACAGGCATCTCAAATGCAGCTCAAGCTACAGCGTCTGATGATGCTGCCCAACAGCAGGGTGGAGGGGGAGAGCTGGCTTATGCACTTAACAATTTTGATGTAAGTATTGAACCTCTTTTGAAAAACTATAGCTTAAATCTGCTTGTAAATCAGTTAAAGGCAAGAAAAGTTCATGGGAGTAACTTTGACGACCATGAAATTGTATTTTGAGGGAGGACAATCTGTTAGCAATATATAGAGACTACCGTACTTTAATACTATCTGAAAGATCACTTTGTATTGAAGGCCTCCTATTTTTGTGATCATCAAAACCATTACGTTGATATTAATAAAATTAGAATTTATGTTGACTGTAAAATACACACGAGCCACACTGATTCTGACTGGAGACTTGTGAATTGCCAAATTCAGAGCAAGCTAGCCTTGTGCAAACAAAATAAAGAGACTTAATCACAATATCTTCTGGTCATTATTTAGAAATTTAGTATAGCTTTAATGATTTAATACAGTATAGCATGACAGTAAATATTCTGTACTATCTAATACATTATTGTAGTGTATTAATAGCATGGGCTCTCACTACAATGTCACAAGCACTCTGCTGAAAAATGTAAGTATCGTGACCTTTGAGAAATGTTCAGTTTGGAGATTATTCAGGGAGGAGGGGTGTATGCCACAAATGCTCTGAGAGACTAGTAGAAAACTACTGTTCCAAAAGTCCAAGTGATAGGACTCATGATGTGCTATTTGGGTGCATTGAGATGAAATTTTACTAGAAACTCGTTAAGTATGAAGCAGTTTTACTGGTTCTTGTTTGTATTACTAGATGGAGGTCACCTCAATCACATACTTTATTGCATGCTTATTGGAGAGATTATTTGGGCTACAAGATTAGCTTTAAAATGATTACTGATGGTAGCCTTGGTCTTGGTTTCTGTAGCTACAATGATCTTTGAATAATAAAGAAGTTTTTAGTAATATACTTCATAAAAACCTAAGTTAGGAAACATTTTAATACAGCTGTTTTTAAGTCTTGTTCACTTCCCACTATTCAGCTAGCTTGCCTCACTTTGGCAACTGTTTACTCCCCTTTTTGGCCCCTCCTCTTTTTCCTTTAACCCACTGTCCTCTCTGAACACTTGTTCTCCTACCCCTCCAAAAAAAGGGAAACAAAATAATCTATAACAAATGTGTATATAAATACGCAATAGACATGTGGCAGCCAGCTTGCTCACTTTGCTTGTATATTAAATCTTTCCCCGTACACTTAATCTATAGGCTTTGCCTACACTAGGGAATTTTTACAGAAAACTCCACCTGTAGCTGGATCAGCTGAACCAATGTTTGCAACATTTAAAAATCCTAATATAAACTTGCAGCTCTAGCAGCAGCTTTTGGCACCATATTGATTATAGTTGTTCTGAGTAAGTTTTTAATTGACAGTACCTGAAAATGGCTTGCCAGAGTCAGCCATCTACACTAAGGTTCCCAATGTTGCTAATATTTGTGCATCTGAACCAGGGCTAGCAATGGTTAAAGAAGCTTCGAAGAAATTTCCAGACAGGTGTTTTAGGTTGTATCCTCTTCTGGACTCTGTCTTCCATTCTACACTTAACTGAATGGAATCCTCAATCTTGACTGGCTCTTCTGGGTACTAACATGAAATTGGCAATTTTATGATTTAAGCTTTTAATATGGAATGCTTTTATATAATAAGAGTAGGTTTGGGGGAGATGGTAATGGTAGAACTGTGCTGTAGTTCAGCCTTGGCTTTGCCAATTTAGCTCAAATCATTTAATGTGATGTTTCTAGTAGGACCAAGTACCTAACTTACTTTGTTCTGCTAACTTAAATAGATGTGGCTCAGGTGTTACGTGGTTAGGCTTTCTGGCCCTCAGACTTCCGCTAGGGAAGTGGTCCCCAACCTTTTTTGTCTGGCGGGCACCAGACAACGAGCCACGGAGGACCGTGGCTGCCGACAGGCATCCGCCAAAATTCCACCAACAAGCAGCAACGTCCATAGGCGTTGCCACTGAAATGCTGCTGATAAGCAGCGTCATCCAGAGGCGTTACCACCGAAATACCGCCAAAAACTGGCGGCATTTCAGCGGTGACACCTCTAGATGATGCAGCTTGTTGGTGGCGTTTCGGCGGATGCTCGTCCACCAGCCAGTACGTGGGCACACTTAGACGCCCCGGCGGGTGCCATGGTGCCCAGGGGAACCATATTGGGGGACCCCTAAGCTAGGGAGTCTTCTCTTGCAGTATAGTCAGTGTGAATAGCTGTAATGAGGCCTTTGCATCCCTTCATTTCCAATTAGAAGGGGGAGAAAGAGAACAGGCATTCACTTATACCAGTGGTTTTCAGACTTTTTGTACCAGTGACCCCTTTCACATAGCAAACCTCTGAGTGACCCTCCTAATAAATTAAAAACACTTTTTAATATATTTAATACCATTATAAATGCTGGAGGGAAACCAGGGTTTGGGGTGGTAGCGGACAGCTCGCAACCCACCTCCCGACCCCCTGAGGGGTCCCGACCCCCAGTTTGAGAACCCCTGATTTATACAGACCTTCCTCTCCCCAGGTAATTTCCTGCTAACAGCCAAGTAGTAGAGAGTTGTTTGTTGTTGTAGTACAGACTGTGCTTCCGGCTTACTGTGGTGTTAGAACTATGATATAATTTTAAATAAGTACCAAAAGATATCTAGAATGTTGATTAACTATATCTGGCTCCAGTGCCATACTGGATGAGTAGCATGTCAAAAGCTTGTATTGATGGTTCAGATTTGCAATAACAACACTATAAATGTGTAGGAAGAATGCTGTAGTGTGCCCTAAAGAGACCCTACACGCTTCAGAATTCCTATTAGTAGCTGTGGTATCTTTGTAGAGGGAAAAACTGGCTGCTACATAAAGTGAGTGCTCCTGGAGCTTAGTCTGTGTTATGAACTGACTATCTGAATGTCAATTCAGAAGTTTCAGCACTCTTTCTAAAGCAGCTAAAATGGCACTCCACCCACCCCCAAATTCCATAAGTATCTGCAGTTTATTCAAACAAGTCTCACAGTTTCAGAATGAAATGAATTTCTGTGATGGCATTGACACCCTTCCCTCCCCCCTAAAAAATTAAAAGTAGATCAGCTGGTCCAGCCTTAACTCTCAGTATGAGCTGTGCTGCAGTAAGACTCAGTTAATATAAACCAGTGATTTGCTTGAAGATATTGGCTTCTGTGATGTTTAAATCTTACTGTAAATATTTCACATCAAAACGTTTGCTTTTGAGAACAACTTACCTTGTCTGTCCCAATTTATCCAGTCCCTTCCCCTCCCCCTCTATGTAATCATGCAGAGTATCACTATGGTTAATCTACACTAGATAGACTCCCAAAATCATCTTGTTTATGATGGGGGTAATTGAATTTGACAGCTGAAATAATTAAGTCTTGTACAGATTGAAACAGTTACCTAGAGTTCAGTAGCATGAACCTGATTTATCCTGACATCCTTAAATTTGAAATTCCTGTAACATGTTTTCTTGTGGCCAAATTTTGTTTAGCTGTCAACATACAATGCTAGTAATTTCTTGCAGTAACGTAATCCATTGTGGAAGCCTCTAAAAATTTACTATACTACCTAGGAAAGTTTGTTCTCATCTATCACAAGCACACTTTTTTGGTTCAGGACAGAGAGTGGATTTGCTGTAACTATTCCAAGACTGACTCATTTTGATGGAAAAATGGTAACAAGTGATGTCAGTTACTGATTACTATAAACTTTCCTTTACTAGAAACAAATTATTGTGGATCCTTTGAGCTTCAGTGAGGAACGTTTTAGGCCTTCCCTGGAAGAGCGCCTGGAGAGCATCATTAGTGGAGCAGCCCTAATGGCTGATTCATCTTGCACACGTGATGACCGACGCGAACGCATAGTTGCAGAGTGTAATGCAGTGCGACAGGCCTTGCAGGATCTACTTTCAGAGTACATGGGGAATGTAAGTATTCTAGACATCCTAATTTTGAGGTGGTTGTTTTAACTTCCATATATGAGGACTTCAAAACTAGCAATGAAACTGTGTTCCTTGATCTTAAAAAGCGTTTTATTTGCATAAAGGGAATTATAATACTGAAAATGAAAACAGTGGGACTTTTTTTTTTCTTTCCTTACTCTTCCAAGGAACTGCTTATCGCCACAAAACCCTAATTCCAGAAATTCTTTAATGTTTGAGTGAGTTCTTAACCAGTTATTGGTTTAAATTTGTAACATAAAGAAGAATTAGAATGTAATACATAATTAGAACTTTTGATAATTTGGGGATGATGGCAGGAAGGTGTTTTTCAATATCTTTTCAATTAACCTTGTATCTCTCAATGCATAATTATTTTTAACTGAATATCTGCATTTCAGGATTGATTGTGGGTTACTTTCACTCAACTTGATCAATGATGATGCTTTTAATTTTAATTTCACACAGTGAGAATTGCAGTATTTTTCTGGCTCAAAAAAAAAGAAGCCATTGTTAGCATTGGATTCAGAGCAGTTTACCCTCAAGGAGTTGAAGTTTAGACTGTCTAAAATGGTTTATCTCTGTAAAGAACCTGGATATGCTTATTTCAGTCACATCACTCTGAAGATTTAGATAAGCCTACGTATTTTGGGGACCATGGCTCTTAGTTTTTCTACTGTCTAACTTTTCTCTACTTAAACCAAACTAGGTAGGAATAGAGGGTAGCCTTTTGCTGTGCTGAAAGTTGAATAATGGAATGACTCCATATTCTGTAATAAGCCCTGGACCTATTAACATAATGTTCTGGAGAAGGTACTGGACTTGAGATGGCAACTTGCAGATGGCAGAACTTATTTAAATAAATGAGAACAAGTGAACTTCTTGAGGGACTGTTAAATACCCTACAAAACTAGATAAAGGGGCTTATATGGTGGCAGGTGAAATTTAATTATTAACGACAAAGACAAGGGAGAATGCATTTCTGAGTTAAAAATTCAGTAACTAGAACCACTGTATTGGGTGGGAAGTGGTGTTCATTTCTGACTCGTCTAAAGGCTGAAGTAGAAGGAATCCATGGACAGATAACAAAAGTGATTAATGGCATGGAAACATCTCCAAGTGTTTGTGGAAAAACAAAGATGGATTAGGACTGTTTAGTTTAGAGAAGATTTTCAAAATAAGTAAGGGTAATGGAGAAGGTAAATCAGGGTAAATGCTGTCTTACAATATAGAACAAGGACTGTCAAACAAAACTGAAAGGCAACAAACATTAAAAGGGAATACTTTTTACAGTGTACATTTAAACTGTGAAACTCATTGCTGCGAGACATTAAATGCTTGACAGAATTAAAAAAATAAAGTATTTATATGGCAAATGAAAATATCCCAGTTACAGTAGCTCTAACTTTTTTAAAAAGAGAGATAAATCCTTGTATTGCAGGTCAGAAGCAAACCACTAACTTACGACACTTAGGGGAAAAAAATTCACCCTGTGGGCAAGATATATTACAGGGTGTTGTACACCTTCATGTGAATCATCTAGAGTGGCAGTTAGATTCGAGAATGTGTGCCTACCAGTTGATAGCTAACACTGTAGCAAGAGGTAAATGTCCTGATGTTTTTGATGGGGGAAGGATGAGGATGTTGAAACCTGGTCAGCTGCCACTATAAGACTTCATAGCTGTGGATTTCTTTCTGCCAAGATGTGTATCGTATTTGTTTAGCTGTGTATTGTTAACCTGTGTGGTATGCTAGTTAAAGGTATACCTTCTGAGCTGGGAAGAATGTATTCTTATTTATCTTTATTTTTAACACATTGTGAAATTAGCGATGCATAATAAATTTTTTTTTAATCTCTGCCATACTGTGATTATAGGCAGCCTATCTTGGAAAAATGAGATTAAGAAGCTCAGTGAAATCAAGTGGAAAAAGCAATCGATAAGTTGTTGTAAACATTTGGGACACTGTTTAAAAAATATATCACAGCTAGAAAAATCTTAAATGTTTAAGTCAAAGAATGAATCATAAACAATTTTCAATGGTGAAAAAGGAACAAAGCACTGCCACACAATCCAGCTTTCTCCAGTTGATGTAGACTTGTTTTCCCACAGTCTCCTATTACTTTTTTTTTTTTTTTTTTAAGTTGGCATAAGAGCATGATCAGGCATTCAGTCTTTCCTTCAATTTCACAGTACTAATTGTGCAGCATAAATCTTATTTGAGTGATAGAAGCAAAGTTATTGAAAAGTGCCAAGTTTTGAAATGGAAGACTGAGGTAGGATCATACTGAAAATGTGTGTTTGGGGATAGAAATGTCCTAAAGTGGACACATTTCCAGTTTAAAAGACTCTATTTCTAAAGAATTCTATAGTTTCTGGGATGCCTTTCAGATGTTGTAGGCATACTAGAGCTGCTCCTAAATAGTGTGTACTCTGACTTAAATTTTTGTGTTTTGAGGACAATGGATAAGCAGATAAATTCTCTGATCCCTTGGGTTCCACCCCTAAGTGCTCTGTAAAAGGTTGTGCGCATCAAGCTTACTGTGATGTGGTATGACATGTTCCATTTGATTCCACTAGAAGTGCAGAGTTTTAAGCAGCAAAAGTTGTATTCACCAGACTTGTTTGAGGCTTCTCCAGTGTCCTTGGCACCTTAGCATCATCATTAAGGTTCCCAGCTTGGTCCTAAAGCAGGGGTGGGCAAAGTAAAGCCTGCGAACCGGATCCGGGCCACCAGGCATTTTTAATCCAGCCCTTGAACTCCCACGGGGGAGCGGGTTCTGGGGCTTGGTCCCTCCAGCGCCCCAGTCAGAGAGCAGGTTTGGGGGCCACTCCTCCATGTGGCTTCTGGAAGCAGCAGCATGGCCCTGTTCCAGTGCTCCAGCAGGTACAGGGGCCACTGTTTCCAGGAGCCACATGAAATGGCATGCTTCCCTCCCCCGGCTCCTATGCATAGGGCAGCCAAGGGCCTCTGTTCTGCATGCTGCCCCTGCCCCAAGCGCTGCCCCTGCAGCTCTCATTGGCCGGGAACAGCAGCTGACGGGAGCTGCAGGGGCGGTGCCTGCAAATGGGGCAACGTGTAGAACCGCCTTGCCTTGCCTCCACATAAGAGCTGGAGGAGGGACATGCTGCTGCTGCTGCTGCTGCTGCTGCTGCTTCTGGGAGCCACTTGAGGTAAGCGGCTTGCCAGAGCCTGTACCCCTGAGCCTCTCCCCTTGCCCCAGCCCTGATCCGCCTCCCACCCTCCAAACCCTTCGATCCCAGCCCAGAGCATCCCCTTGCACCCCAAATCCCTCACCTGCCACCCCACCCCAGAGCCTGCACCCCAGTTGGAGCCTGTGCACCTTCCCACACCCCAACCCCAGCCCTGATCCCCTCTGAACCCCTCAGTTCCAGCCCGGAGCACTGTCCTACTCGCCAAACTCCTCAGCCCCAGCCCAGAGCCCCCTCACGCATCCTGAACTCTTTTTTTTCTGCCCTTCCCGCCCCCAAGCCGGCATCCCCAATCCCAATTTTGTGAGTTTTCATGGTCCACTATACAACTTCTGTTCCCAGATGTGGCTCTCAGGCCAAAAAATTTGCCCACCCCATCCTAATGGCATAAAACGTGACTGTTGCACTAAACTGAGGAGGGAATCTTGCCTCCTGTGGCTGATTTCAGAACTGTGGCCTCTTCACTTAGTTCCATGTATATTTCCTCTCCATCTTTATCCCTGAGAGCACCTGTCCTTTATTAGCACTGACTGACATGTTTTCTAAGTCATCAACATCTTCTTCCATAAGCTTGGTTTCTCCACTCCATTGCAATCCAGTAGCCACTGCTTTATAACCTCAATGCCAGCTCTGGTGGGGGGTAATAGTTCATTAATTTATATAACAGATTTGCAGATAAGCGCCTGATGTAAAATCATCCATCAGGCTGCTTATTTCACACTTGCAGTTTAGAATTTACTTTTCGGTGGTGAAGTCTGCGGAGCTGTTCAGGGATAATGTGGACTTTAAAGAAGTACACAACAGACATAGAGGGTTGGTATTTTTCTTTAATATACATGCTGTTTGCTCAGAAGTTCTTGGAGGCTAAGGCCTTTTGTTTCTGAGGCATTTTCTTCCAAGTTTTAACCATTTTTTTTAAGAGGGATTGCAACACACGCTGTCGTCAGTCCAATTTTTATGATTCAGTAAATAACTAGAGCCCTGCAAATCTGCAGATACCTGCTTTATATCCGCAGAGCATGTTTGCAGATTGCAGGTTGGATGATGGGTATAGATTTTTAAATCCATGCAGGGCTTTACAAGTAACTCTTCTTTTTAATCTTCAAGGCTGGAATTTGTGATACTGATCTCTTTCTTTATGGGAGTCCTCTCACACCTTCTATAGTGAAGTAGTTTTCCCTGTTGAAATTTTCCTTTTAATTAGCTAAAAGTTTTTGGTAATAGCGCTGAGTGGAAGAGCAAGAAGAGAGGGCTAAAAACCCTGCTATTGCAGTAGGAGGACCGAAAGCTTTGGTCCTGACTGACTGGGGAGGGGCATAACAGCCCAGGTAGTTTTTGGATGCGAGAAACTGAAGTTGAGTTTCTCAGAAAACCATTGACAACCACAACTCCATCTATAACATACAACTCTCTCAAGATTTAAATACGTTTCTTAACTGTGGCAGATCATTCCAATACTCCAAGTATTTGAGTCCTGGAAGGATTTTATTAAATGCTAAAGTGTTTGTATGTAGTTTGGCTGTCCAACAGCCACTTATAGTTGTATCAATGTGCTAGATATTGTTCTTTCCTCTACCTCCAAGAACCCACTTGAATGATGCTCAAGTGAATGTCAAGTTAATCTTATCATACTAAGCAAGATGCAGAACACACATTTAAGTACCAAAAAAAAGCACTTATTCATGATTTGCCAAAATTAGTACATAGGTGTCTAGAGACAAAAAATAAGTTGAGGCCCTGCAGTGTGTCCTAACCAGACACTGTATAGGATAAAGCCATCCTGAACCAACTGTGATTGTGACATTGACTGGACTCCAGTAACAAACTGTGGGGAAAAACACCCACAATACCAGAGACCTAGAGAATTCTTGCCAATCTCTTCCTAATACTTCAGTATCACCTGAATTTTATCCAGATTGATCTTCAGACAGGTAGCTCTCATCCATATCTCCGTGTCTCTTGCCTTTGGCCAGGCATGCACTAGCGTTAGCTGGAAAAGGTAAAACAGGCATATGAAACTGGGTATTGTTATACCAAAAGTACCCTCACTCTTGCCTCCTCACTGACCTTCCTAATGGACCGAAAAGGGCCAGATGGGATTTTGTGCTGCTGCTCCACACCACCACCACATAGGCCTTGTCTAAATGCAGAAATTGCACTCAATTTAAGGGGAGCGGGGTGGGGGGTTTGCATCAGTTTAAGTAACTCGGTAACTGCTTTGTGTGTGGACGTTCTTGCCATAGACTTAAACATGGCTGACATCCATTTAGCTTGCTCTGTTATTTAGGATAAATGTTGGGGATTATGATTTGTGACTGGAGGTTACCAAAAATATAACCTGAGTTTAAAAAAAAAATGCACTAAACAAGTCCATGAAGGACAGGTCCATCACTGGCTATTAGCCAAGATGGTCAGGGTTGTAACATCATGCTTGGGGCAATCCTAAACCTCTGACTGCAAGAAACTGAGAGGGAAAGATGGGTGGATCACTCCAACTGCCCTGTTCTAGCACTGGCCATTGTCAGACAGGATACTGGCCTAGTAGTCCATTGTTCTGATTCAGTATGACATTTCTTATGTTGGAAAATAGGCCACGGGACGTTAGATGAAAACCTTATGTTAAGCACAGAGGTTTTCACTCTATATGATGAGTCTTCTCTCTTCTGACTATACTGAGCTTGTAATAAGCAACAATGCACTGATTTTTTGCTTTACTGTGTTACTTAATTACTTTGTTACTGAGCTAGAAAAGTAGGGTAGGATGTAACGCTTTAAAGCATACATTTAAGGCTTTGAAAATGTGTATTAATGTTTAATGTAAGTACTCTGAGGGGTGGGAAGGATTTGGGTCCCGTCCCACCCCTCTCCCAGGACCCTCATTCTGAGGAGGTGCTGGCGGGATGATTTCATAGGAGTTATCAGTTCAGTAACAGGCAAAGCATATATTCCATGGAACATGTATATATTTTGATGCTGGTGCAAGCCACTAATTAAATTTTTGACACAAAACAGTTTGTTGCCTCTTAAACTTAGAGATAATGAACATATAGGAAGCTATTTACCATAATCACTGAACAAGCCTCATTCCTGTTGGTTGAGGAAAGACTGTTTAATCTACTGCAGTTAGACACTCAGTACAATAGTGCCCAGCATGTGAGGAAATCTGAAGACTTGAGGATGGATTCAGCCAGAGTGTGTGCCATTCTATCCTTGAGCTGTGTGAGGGAGATGGTAGTGTCGGATGTCTTCACAAGAGTTTGGAAGCATGTCTCTTTAACACATGGAGCCCTGAGGAAACTGACAAGCTAGAACGTACACAAATATATTAGAGCTTTGTGCAGTTTGGGTGTTGAAGCTTTTCAGATCTCCACTTCCAACTGTCCCCTCTCCTTGCCCCCCACAAGTGGTTCACGTGCTGACAAATAGCACTGCTGTGTGATATACAAGATTCACTACCAGTGTGTGTAGTGCTGTCCAGCCTGACTGTTCTTGTAGATTATTTGTGGCATGTGGAAACTGTAAATTATTACAGTTTATTGCAGCCATATCTTTGACCATGCAGGTGTATCAGTACCTGAAAGTCTTGGAACGCATTCCATCAGATCCAAAGCAGTCTCTTCAGTGTATATCAGAAATTATTGTATTGCAGAGAAACAGTTAGTGCAGGAGTATGGAAGGCAAGTCAAAATTAATTCTCCATATTTTAAGCCCAATTCAGGAATGCACTTCAGCAATTACTCTAGATCTTGGATCCCCTTCCTTTGAAAATTATTACAGCATATTCTTGAAAGAATGGGAATCAAGACTAATGGTACATGAGAGAGAGAAGTTAGCCTTACTTGTTAGTATAGAACCATGCTGATTAAATTGAAATAACTGGGGTCTCTGGGTTACTGCTCTCAGTCACCTCACTTGGAACAGTTGTACAATGAGGGCATGCCTGTGGCCACAAAGATCATGGCATTAAGGAGATCAGACTTAAATGCTAAGAGTTGCCTACACGTCCAGGAGAGGAGATCTGCTGCCAAATTGCTCAATCCCACTTCTTTCCCAAACTGCTTCAATCCCCCTCGACCCTTCCCCCCTCCCCCCCAATTCAGCTGTGAGCAAGAGATTTTATTAGCTGAAGTCTTTACAGTCTTTTGGAAAAATGCAGTATAGTAGTTTTGTGAGGCTTTTCTCAAAATACAAAATGCAAACAAAATTGGCATGGATCATAACTTCATACTAGTTGAGCAAGCTTTAAGGGTCTGGGGAGAAAGACCTCTTCTGAAGTAACAGGCTCAGTGCAGGTCTCTGATAATGAAGTGACAAATGCCCCAGCTTCCTGAGTAATTAATTTGCTTTTTGTCAAAGCTGTAAATTGTTTTTACAGAAAAGCAAAACAAATTAAATTTGGATTTTTCTTCAAAATTCTCTATTCTGTGAATTAATCTTTTGGGGAAAAAATGTTATTCATACAAAATGGTAAATCCTCAATCCTCTTAAATATACCTGTCAAATAGAATTGCACTTATTAATGAAGCCGTAAACAGTGCTACTTGAGTGGTCTTTCAAAGGCAAAATGATAGAGCATGGATGGAATAAAACATACTTTTCACAGTGACTACCGATCTGTAGATAAATAGGATTTTAGCCTCCAGCATGATCATGCTCTCATCCTGGAAAAGTATTACACACACAACTTGACTTTCTAATTTCCCTCTTGGATGGAAAAACAAGAATCTGACACATACATTAAATCTAAGCCATAACTCCCCTTCTTCCTTTTACCCCTTCAAAGATAGACTATGGATTTAATGTGTCTTCTCGCAAACTGCTGACTAGATGATTGGGGGGCAGGGGCCCGGGAGGGGAAGAGTTAAGGTACTCTTTGCATTTCTTTATAGTTGTGAGGAGGTTTAGTGCTAGTAAGCAAGTGATACACTCCTACTGCAGCTGGGCATGAGGGGGAAATAAAGCAGAGTTTTAACTTGGACAAGATCATGCAGTCAGTGAAAGAGACCAGAGTAGAACCCTGATCCGGAAGTCCTGATTCAGTGCCATGCTCTGACCATTAGACATGTTGTTATACTTTTTTTTATTTTTTATTTTTTTTTAGACTGAATGTTCATATGTAGCTTGTTTCAATGATGCTGATATGTCATGAATATTCTGGGTTCACTTCAAAGTGTGGTATTGCGCCCCAGGCCTCCAAGCCTACTCTGATCCCATCTCCTTGCCTAGCTCTCACAGTGCCAGCAGGGAATAATAAGCATTTCTGGCTACTTCTGGTAATGGCTGAATTGAACAAAGAAACAGGCTATTGAAGGGGGAATATTGATAGTGGGGAGGGGGGGGAATCTTGGACACTTTCCTCTCATGGCCTGAAGACAGGGTGAAGGGTGGAGCATCTTTGGGAGAGTAGCCAAATGGAACAAAGGCTCCTGGCCCCACTCTGTTCTTTGTGGGGAGGGGAATTAATAATAATCCCTTCAGTAGTCACCTCCAAAAGGGTTTGGATCAGGGCAGAATTCCTTGCCTGTTGGTGATAGAGGGGTGCAATGTGTTAGTGTGCACGTGCTTCCTTGTATACTTGGAACCATAGTCCACACTAGGGTGGCCTCTTGTTCTTCAAGTTTAACTGTGGTCACATCTGTTTATAAATATTAAAAGCATTAGTCGTCCTGTTTAAACAGGTAGTGACTGGAAGGAATATGGAAGGGAGGACTTGGAGTAAGAAAAGGAACTTGGCCGGGGAAAAGTAGACAATAGGGGCAGGAGAGGAAGAGCAGAGAAAACAACATATCCTATAACCACAGGTAGCTCTTTGTTACACCAGAAAATAACTGAATGTGTTACTTTGTGCTCTAACCTAGTTAAATGGCTTGTGTGATAGCTTAGCTCAGTATACCTCCATCCTTTGCATTTCTAATGTGCCAAACAGCAATAGTGTCTAGGCTCATGGAAATAAAATGGGCATTTTATAGTTCACATTTCAGAAAGGTGCTTGCGTGGTGGTTTTTTGTGGTGGTGGTCTTTATTGGGTTCAGTTAAATGGAGAACATTTTGCTAAGATTCTAGAATGTCTAATTCAAGGTTATTTTAAAATGTTTACTATCTTCTGACTTTTAAAAAAAAACATGCATTACTGAAAGATCAAGAACACTCACTGAATTGACACTCGTGGTAGAACACACAAATCCCCAAAACTACTACTTACTACAGAGTGTCTGTAATCCAATTAGGGATGAGGTCCTGCTGTGCTAATGCCACGTAGATACATACAGAGATGTGTTCCCTGCCTGGAAGTTATATTTCCTCAAATGCTGACATTGCACAGGTCCTGTTTCTTAGTCTGCATATCAGCAGACTATGAGCCAAACTGTTCTCCAATATGTCCCTCTAAACCAGTGGTCTCCATCCTTTTTATGCCCAAGATCACTGAATTTTAGGGCAACCTAGGATCTACCCCGCCCCTTTCCGAGGCCTCACCCTGCTCACTCCATTCCCCCCTCAGTCCATTGCTCGCTCTCCCCCACGGTCACTCACTTTCACCGGGCAGGGGTTTGAGAGGTGGGGTGGGGCTGAGGGGTTCACAGTGTGGAAGGGGGCTCCAGGATGAGCCTGGGGCAGGGGGTTGGGATACAGGAGGGAGTGAGGGGTGCAAGCTCTGTGAGGGAATTTAGGTGCAGGAGTCAAGTATCAGAAGGGTAGCCGTGTTAGTCTGGATCTGTAAAAAGCAACAGAGTCCTGTGGCACCTTATAGACTAACAGGCGTATTGGAGTATAAGCTTTCGTGGGTAAATACCCACTTCGTCTGATCATGACTTTTCATATGACCTATTACATGGCATGTTTTGTGTGAAATGTATCAGTTATATGACAGGGTGAATATGGGGGTTCCAGGGTGCTGCTTTGAGGTACAGAGTGTGGCAGTATGTAAAGCTCCTAAGGAGTACAAATCCAGGCCATCTAAGCACACAGTAGTCACCTGGCATTGAGGGCATGCTAAATAAGGCACCAAAGCCAATGAAAGTAATTGTCCAGCTACCTAACATGAACAGACTGGATCATTTATTATAGTTGGCACAGTGCAACTCCTTGAATAACACAGCCTGCTGAAGGCAAGACTCCCATTACTATTAGCTAGCTCTTCCTAATAACTGGGCTTCTCTCCCGAGGAGGTAAAAGGATGCCATGACATCATCTTAGAAGACAGGTTGCAATTATGGGACTGTTTCCCTCTGCTCCAGCTTGATGTTCTCCCTCTCTCAGATTTTCTTTCTCCTTAAAAGTACAGAGGCTGTCAGACTAGGAGTAGGACTGTTTTTTTTTGTGTACCTGAAAGTCTCACCTATGTACCTCTGGGTATGCCTATGCTGAAAATGCTACAGCGGCGCAGCTGCAGTGGCACTGCTTCAGTGTAGTCACTACCTAAGTCAACAGGCAGGGTTCTGCCATCAGCATAGGTAATCCACCTCCCTCAGAGCAGTTAGTTAAGCTAACAGAAGAATTCTCCTGTAGACCTAGCACTGTCTTCACTAGGGATTAGATCAGCATAACTACATCTCTCAGGTGAGAGAATTTTTCACATCTCTGAAAGACGTAGCTATGCCGATATAAGTTTCCTATGGTAGACCAGCTCTAGATCTCTTAGCTCCTCCAGTTCAGGTACTCTGGCTTCAAGAGTCTGCACTGTGTCTGAGAGCCATGAGCTGCTTGCACCATATGCACACATACGTCACCTGCCCACAAGGCAGGTAATCATACATGCTGCATTCAGTACAATCAACTGGATAGCCCCCATGTTGTTGCTAGACTTCTGCTTTTTTACTCTTGCAGGATTTTTGGGGAGCTGGTGTGGTTACTGGCCTACCTTTATAGTATGTTAAGTGTAATTGCCTCACAAAACTCATGTTTGATGAATGTCTTTTTTTTTTTTTAAAAAACAACCCCATACTAACATGTAAACATCCCTATTTTCCCTCCTTTAATGGAATTAGAGCCCCAATCCTGCCAGGTGCCAAGCATCTCCTATAAAAAGATACTGAATATCCTCAACTTCCATCAAAACCAAACACTCAGCACCTCACATGGTCAGGCTCTAAATGTAAATCGCCATGTCCAATAGTAAACAAGAATCTATCAGAACCATAATTGATCACAGTGGCAGAACCACATTTAAGAAGCCATTCAGCAATGACTCTGAGCAATGCTGTAAACAGGATTGGTTGGATAATTTACTCTTGAAAAAAGTTGCTCATGAACTCTACTCAGGGTAGTCCCATTTACTGAATACTACCACATATTTGAACATGGCTACAGAATCAAGACCACATCACTCAAGTTTCAGATTAACTTCCATTTCATTTTACTGGCATGAAGGTCAGACTAGCTATAAGAGCTAGCTAACTATAACCTATAAAGGCTACTCTTCAGTCTGCCTCAGCTGCCTTTTAGCTGCAAACTCATTTGGCGAAGGAATTATTTACTAGCAAATTATATAGCACCCCATAATAAAGTAGGGTAAAGTGATTTACAAGGTATCCTATGAAAGATTCCTCTATTTCAGAAATGCAACTGTTTGAATATGCAATCATATTACAGTAACATATAGGTTCTTCTTCGAGTGCTTGCTCATATCCATTCTAGTAGGTGTGCGCGCGCCGCGTGCACGTTCGTCGGATACTTTTTACCCTAGCAACACTAGGTGGGCTGGCTGGGCGCCCCCTGGAGTGGCGCCGCCATGGCGGCTGATATATAGCCCTGCCGGCCCAACCGCTCCTCAGTTCCTTCTTACCGCCGTGTCGGTCGTTGGAACTGTGGAGCTCAGCTTATCTGTTCTCCACCTCCCTAGCATTCACTCGTTTTCTCTTGAATTGTATATAGTTATTTTTAAATAATATTAGTAGGTAGTTTTGTTGTTTAGTTGTTGTAAATTAGTTTGTAGGGATCGCGGTTAGCGTCCCCTACCCCGGCACCGGGCCCATGCCGGTCGCCGGCTTCAAACCGTGCTGCCTGTGCAAGGCGCATGACCCATGGGCAAGAATACTCGCGCCTACAGCTCATCACGTGTCTCTGGGCGACTCCCACCTGACAGACAGATGTAAAATTTGCAAGGCGTTCAAGCCCCGAACCCGGAAAGAGAGGGACGTTCGCCTTAAACAGTTACTCATGGAGGCAGCACTCAGTCCACCGTCCTCGCACCGCCAGCGGCAACCGGGAACAAGCACCTCCTTGGCAGCGCACCCTCCGCCCGCTAAAGGAACACCTCACCAGTCTCCGGCTCCAACTCCTGGTCGCACCGCTCCTGCTCTCCGAAAGGCAAGAAGCGTAAGCCTCCTGCGGCCACTACACCAGCCCCGCAGTCAGAGCGCTTGCCGTCAACAGACCGCCGGCACCGACTCCTGCTGTGGCATCGAGGTCTGTCGCACCGTTGATTCCGGCCCCGGACAGGCCGTCGAGTCGGTGCCTACTGGCTCCCCGGCGCGTGCCGCGGTTGAGCTCATTGTGCCTTCAACCCCGGAGACATTCTCAGCCGCACGGGACCTTATTGCGATGACGGAGCCCCGAGCCGCCTCGACCCCCCGGCACCGCGGCGCGGGTCCCACAATCTCTAGCAAGCCGGCTCTCGTGAGACCTTCTTCACCCGGCACCGTGGGACTCCGTTCCAGATCGAGTCTCGCAGATGCTCTCGGTCTCACCATCCCGCTCCGGACTCCCGCGGCCGCCTCGCAGTCCCGGTACCGTTCCCCTTCACGGTACCGGACGTACTCGCGGTACCCGCTCACGTCCCGATCGCCGTCCGCGGTTTTACCGGTCACCGTTCTCGATCTCGGCACCGTTCCCGGCACCGCACGTCACGGAGCGGTCCCGGCATGGAGCGTCCCGGCACCGATCGACCTCCAGGCACCGCAGGTCTCGAGCCGATCTCGGCAACGGCGGCTCCCGCACACGGGTCAATCTCCCAGCACCGAGCTGGTAGTAGAATCCCGGTCTCATTCACGGCACCGGCGGGACTCCAACTGCCGTTCCCCGGCACCCACGTGCACATGACTCACCTGGCCGTAGAGGCTATCGTCTCGCCACTCTCGGCTCCACCGTGGCCAAACCCGCCAGCCCATCCGACGTGGGCCTGTCGCTCGCCTGATGCCCACAGCGATCCGCACGATTCCTCTAAAGGTCTGGGCGACTCCCACCTGACAGACAATGTTAAAATTTGCAACGTTCAAGCCCCGAACCCAGGAAAGAGAGGGACGTTCGCCTTAAACAGTAACCATGGAGCAGCACTCATCCAGCTCCTCGCACGCCCAGCGGCACCGGGAACAAGCACCTCTGGCAGCGCACCCTCCGCCCGCTAAAGGACACCTCACCAGTCTCCGGCTCCAACCCTGTCGGCACCGCTCCTGCTCTCCGAAAGGCAAGAAGCGTAAGCTCCTGCGGCCACTACACCAGCGCATCAGCGAGCGCTTGCGTCAACAGACCGCCGGCACCGACTCCTGTGGCATCGAGGTCTGTCGCACCGTTGATTCCGGCCCGGACAGGCCGTCGAGTCGGTGCCTACTGGCTCCCCGGCGCGTGCGCGGTTAAGCTCATTGTGCCTTCAACCCCGGAGACATTCTCAGCCGCACGGGACCTTATTGCGATGACGGAGCCCGAGCGCCTCGACCCCGGCACCGCGGCGCGGGTCCCACAACTCTAGCAAGCCGGCTCTCGTGAGACCTTCTTCACCCGGCACCGTGGGACTCCGTTCCAGATCGAGGTCTCGCAGATGCTCTCGTCTCACCATCGCTCCGGACCCGCGGACCAGCTGCGCAGTCCGGACGATATCCCCTTCACGGTAACCGAACTTACTCGGTACGCTCAACGGTCCCAGATCGCCGAACAGGCCCTACTGAAGCCGTTACAGTTTTAACACTTGGGAGTCAGTGGAGAAATTTACTGATCTTCTCCCACAGGACTCTCGCAAAGAGTTCTCGGCGCTCTGAGGAGGGTAAGAAGGTGGCGCGCACCTCCCTTCAGGCCTCTATAAGATGCGGCAGATCCGGAGCTAGAACTCTCGCATCAGGGGTCGCTATGAGGCGCATTTCATGGCTGCAAGCGGTCCGGCTTTACCGCCCGAGGTCCAATACACTATACAGGACCTTCCCTTTGACGGCCAGGTCTCTTCTCTCAAAAGACGGACCCTCGCCTCAAAGTCTTAAGACAATCGCGTCATAATGCGCTCGCTGGGATGCACACGCCGCAGACGCAAAGATGGCCCTTCCGTCCCCAGCCCCGAGGTTCTACCCCCACCTCGGCCGAGACAAGACTTCTCCAGGCGCAGAGGCAGACCTCTCGTAGACGCCAGTCTGGCCTCAAAGGAGGTAACAGCTCCGGTCCCGCAAACACCTGCGGACCGAAACCCAGCTTTTGAAGGTGCGCTCGAGAGCACCGTACCGATTTCCTCCCAGGATCCACCTCAGTTTTCCAACCGCCTCGCCGTTTTCTTCCTGCTTGGTCCCAGCTAACATCAGACCGCTGAGTCCTCAGCACGGTGGAAGTGGCTACCGTCTTCAGTTTCTTTCGAACCCGCCTTCCCACCCTCCTCCTCGTCCCTCTTCAGGGACCCCTCTCACGAGCAACCTCCTACAGGAAGTTTCAAAGCTCTTCGCATTAGGAGCTATAGAGAAGGTTCAGAGGCATGAGAGGCAGAGGTTCATTCCAGGTACTCTGATTCCAAGGCGAAAGCGGCCTTCGTCCCATCTTGGACCTGCGAGCTTCGACAAAGTATCTCAGGAAGCTCAAGTTCTGCATGATAGGCCTGGAAAATCATTCCTTCCCTCGATCCCGGAGATTGGTACGTGCTCTCGAATGAGGGCGCATATTTCATATTTGCGATCTACCCACCGCACAGGAGGTTCTTCGTGTGTAGTGAAACCGTCGTCACTCCAGTTTGCAGTTCTGCCCTTCGCTCTCCTCGGCCCCTCGAGTTTTTACCAAGTGTATGGCAGTAGTAGCGGGCCTACCTCCGTCGCCGTCACATCCATGTTTTCCTACCTCGACGACTGGCTGATTCGAGGACTTCCGAGGCCAAGGTAGCGGGCATGTACAGTTCATCAGAATCTTTCTCTCGTCTCGGATTGATCATCAGTCTCGAGAAATCCATCCTACTCCAACACAGGAATAAATTCATAGGAGCACTCTGGACTCGAATCGAAACAGCCAGCTTTGCTCTCCCTTCAACGGTCTAGAGCGATAGTTTCTCTCGTTCAGGGTTCATCTGCCTTCCCCACTACCACTGCACACGTTACGTCCTTCAGGGCCTCCTTGGTCACATGAGCTGCGTGACTCTTTGTCACAGAGCATCTCTGCGAGGCTACGCCATGCGCCTCTACACTACTCCTCGGTCGCTCTCTAGTTCTTTCGGCCACGAAGGGAGCCCTGGTACCTGGTATACAATACCGTCTCACGTGCTGGAGTCGTCCTCTCAGCTTGTTGTGCTGGACCCCCGCTCCCTAGCTGTGCGCCGATCGACCGTTCATCTGACTTCACACTCTCCTCGCTATCCTGCACAGGATGCTATCCGCTCTCGGGATGGGCGCGCACTGGCCATCTGCCAGACCCTAGGGCTTTGGTCCTTACCCGATGCTCCACTCCACATCAAATGTCGAGGCAGCTAAGCGGCCGTTACGCTTGGCATGCAGGCATTTCACGAGCAGCTACAGGGCCGTTGTGTCCATTTTCACGGACAACACGACGGCCATGTATTATATAAAAAAACAAGGAGGAACACGATCTCCCCCCTTTGCCAAGAGGCTTCTGAAATGTGGGAATTTTTGCATGCCCAGTCGTGATCGACTTGATATGCCTCTTTCCTCCCTAGGGGTCTGAATACTCTAGCGTGACGCGATCTGAGCAGAGAATCGTTCCTGACACACGAATCGGCCCAATCCTCACGGACGTCTCTGTTTTCTGTCTTCCGGAGGTGAGGCTATCCCAGATAGTACCTGTTCAGCTCCAAGGACTAAAGGAAGTGTCAGAGTTCTGCTCCCTACAGGGCCCGGCTCCCTCGAGCTCCTCTCGGACGCCTTATCTCATCCATGAGTCTACGAAGGGGCCTTCACTGTATGCAGCTATTCCCCGTTTCTTGCTTAAGTTCCACAGGTTCCGTGCTCAAACTGCGCAGGACAAGGCCAGGATGTATTCTGATGCTCCCGGACCTATGGCTGAGCAGTATTGGCTACACCATGCTGCTCGACCCTGCTCCGCGGCGCCTACCAATATCAGCTACCATCTCTACCCGGACCTTATTAACACATAGTACTTCGGACAGGCTTTGTACCACAACCTAGACCTCCGTTCCCCTACACCGGACAGCATGGCTTTCCTGTCCTCGTTTGTTGTACGAGTCTGATTCAAGCGTCGGTGCTTCAGCTGAGGTCCAACAAGTCTTTTAGGTGCAGAAATGACCCATCTACGCCGGGCACTATACTCGCGAAGTGGAGCGATTCATTCTGGTGTCGACACGGGTCCATATCCGACTTGTCGTTCCAGTCTCTGTAATTGTTGGACTACTTGCTCATGATCTCAAGGTCAGGCCTAGCTCTCTTCTTGTCCATTAGGTTTCCACTACCACCTGCGCAAGTCTCCATCTTCCTCACGATCTCTATCCTTCCACTTTTGTCCTCCATGTCTTCACAGGATTCAGAGCTTATACCTGGTTAAGCCTTCCTTCCCCTTACGTGGAACTGAACCTGGTATCCTCTAGACTCATGGGGCCCCCTTTGAAGCCGTTAGCACCTGTCCTTACCTATATCTTCATTGGAACGACGTCCTTTCCTGGTAGCTATCACCCTGCAGGCGAGTATCCGGCTCCGTCGCTGGTCGTACTCACCTATACACCATCTTTTCACTAAGGAGCTGCAGCCGACCACCAGGCCTATCCTTCCGAATTACTCATATTTAACATTTCCTGCCGGTCTTCTTCTCTGAACCACACACCTGCCCGCCAGGACCTCAGCAGCTGCACACCTTAGATGTCCGCCGCTGTCTACATCAGCAGAACTAAAGCTTCAGACGCTCGCCTCAGTGGATTCATAGCGTGCAGAGCGTATGAAGTTTCTCTGTGTAACTTCTTCTATTATTCATTCATGGGTAAACCTCGTGTCATCCGACGTCTATATTGCTCAGGTTCCGCTTGGTCGCTATCACCGCCATTCTACTCTTGCTTTCCTGCAAGTCCCCATCCAGACATGCCGGCGGCTACCTGGTCGTCCGTGCACACTTTTACAATCGCCACTATGCGCTGGTTGAACCCAATCTCGAGATTTCTTCGTACAGCTTGGCACGTCTCACTCCGACCCCACCGCCTAGTAGGCTTGGGAATCACCTACTAGGAATGGATATGAGCAAGCACTCGAAGAAGAAAACAAGGTTACTCACCTTTGTAACTGTTGTTCTTCGAGATGTGTTGCTCATATCCATTCCACACCCGCCCTCCTTCCCCTCTGTCGGAGTAGCCAGCAAGAAGGAACTGAGGAGCGGTTGGGCCGGCAGGGCTATATATCAGCCGCCATGGCGGCGCCACTCCAGGGGGCGCCCAGCCGGCCCACCTAGTGTTGCTAGGGTAAAAAGTATCCGACGAACGTGCACACGGCGCGCGCACACCTACTAGAATGGATATGAGCAACACATCTCGAAGAACAACAGTTACAAAGGTGAATAACCTTGTTTTTTTGTACTTCTTAAAGACTAAAGGTTTGCTGGGTCACTAGTGAGGTGTAAAATAGATGCACAGTTCCATGGTCTTGTCACAAAACAAAAACAGATTTAGCACAACTTGTGCTAGGTAGTTCTGTGCCCCACCAGCTGATCACCATCCCAATGCCTTAAAGCATGTTATGCATGTCAAATTTACTCACTTAAATCTAACCCACCCGCAATCTGAGATTATAATTCTTCATTGCAACATTTAAGGAACATTTGAGCTGAAACAAACCATGTCAATGGAAGTAAAAGAGCTGGAAATTATTATGAGCAAATAAAAACAGAGAATTTAAAAGTTAAATTGCAAGTTTGAACAGACAGGGACCATTTAAAAACTTTCAAGTTTCACTTAACACAATTACTGTGGTACTGCCAGTATTTATTTGCATTTCCCTATACTAACAATAGAAAATACCAACTCAATCACAGGTTATGTTACTGCAAGGAGTTACATAAGGCATTTGGCTTTTTTATTATTATTAATTAAACCACAACTATAGGTATGCAAAGCCTGATAACCGGTCAGAACTATCACATACCAAAACAAGCCACTGTAAGAGTTAAAACATTAACATATTTACATTTTTCTACATTTCCCCTTTGAGTAACATACTTGCACCATTTTCCACAGAAAGACACCTGTTATGCAGTCAGAACTTAATGCTCTGAAGCTACTGAAGAGATGAATATGTCATCTCCCATCTCTCCCCCCTCCCCACCAAAAAAAAAAAAAAAAGTTTTGGACCAGAAGTCATGCAAGTGAGCCCTGTTAAGGGAGCTAAGCATTTCTCTTCCCTGTCTAATGGATACATTCTTTACTCATTTAACATAGGTACCATGTCCAATGGAGTTAAGCATGTTCACTATAGATTAAAACAGCAGGAAGACAGAATATTATTGTTTGTTCTCTTTCGGAAGAAAGACTGAGGCAATTACAATTTGCCACTAGATTTGTCAGATGGGTTCTTAAATCATTTAAACATTTTCTCATTCTCTAAACTACTTAGCAGCAAAACTTAATTGATAGTCCTAGAAACACTTTGCCCATCATGATGAGAGATATTTAGTCAACTTCAAAGCCTTTTGGTCTGAATAAGAGCTAGAAGACTGTTAGAATTCTTTGGGTTCCCTGCTGCTCGTTTTAGAGTAAAACATGAGTATTTCAGGAAAGTGTGCGCACTGCATCAAGATTTTCATGCGGCTTTTCACAATCAGAGGGCACAGAACATAGTTTCACTTTAACGAAGTGCAGGGAAAAATAGGTGCCTTCCAGAGCCTCAGATTGGACTCTACACTTTGAGAATTGGCCCACCACAGTGAAGCAAAATGAAATCTAGGTCAAGATAGCCTATTACTACAGCGTTCAGAACGGTGTGGGTTAAACTAACCTGAAATCAGCTCTGTTAATCATCCAAGGAACACAGGCATCCAGTAATTAACTTGTACATCACACAGAAGTCAGATGTCCTGCCTCAAGCCAGCTGAAAGTGGAAAGGGACAGAAACGCAGGCAGACAAGCCAGAAAAATTCTGTACCTTAAATCCTCGCATCCTCACTCTTCTGGAGTTACTTACAGGACTTCTCCACTAATAATGCAGAATCTAACGTCTGATTGTATCCATAGGAATAGTACCTCAACTACAAAATAGTCAACCCATTTGCTATGTCCACTGATAATTCCCCCCCCACGTCTTTTTTTTTTTTAGTCCTACAATAGACATGACAATAGAATTGAAAGTGTAGTAGTACAGCCATTTATACCAAGTATAAAAAGTAGGGAGAACATTCCTGCTTACACTCCATGAAGCCCAGTTATTGCTGGACCCTCCATTCAACGTCTTAGGCATTAGGAGACTCAAGGATGTAAAATTGGGGAGCTGCAGAGGCAAGAGCAAGAAGAGATTGAAACTGACAGCAAAAGTTCAAAGTAACATTTATTTTTGTTTCCCCAGTGTGGAAAAAGTGGGGCATTATTGCACTGTTTTCATGAATGTTATGCAAGACTCAGTTTACCCACTGTGACAGACCCAGACCAATGGGGTACAGGAGTCTGGTAGAGGGCAAATATACTGGTCACTGGATTAGTTTTCTGTCCCCTGAGTGACCAGAGTAGGGGCTGCACTAGAGTAATCAGGAACCTGCTAGAACCAATTAAGGCAGACAGGCTGATGAGATCACCTGCAGCCAATCAAGGCAGGCTAATCAGAGCACCTGGGTTTAAAAAGGAGCTCACTCCAGTCAGGCGAGGGGGAGCCAGAGGAGAGGAAGTGCATGTGAGGAGCTGGGAGCAAAAGGTACAAGGAGCTGAGAGTGAGAGGGTGTGCTGCTGGAGGACTAAGGAGTACAAGCTTTATCAGACACCAGGAGGAAGGTCCTGTGGTGAGGATAAAGAAGGTGTTTGGAGGAGGCCACGGGGAAGTAGCCCAGGGAGTTGTAGCTGTCATGCAGCTGTTACAGGAGGCACTATAGACAGCTGCGATCCACAGGGCCCTGGGTTGGAACCTGGAGTAGAGAGTGGGCCCGGGTTCCCCCTAAACCTCCCCACTCCTGGTCAGACACAGGATAAGTTGACCGAGACTAGGGGGAAGATCACTGAGGTGAGCAAATCTGCCAATAAGCACAGGACCCACCAAGGTAGAGAAGGAACTTTGTCACATCACCTGCTTTTGTAATGTGTGCTATCTCTCTGGCACAGAGCTCTTCACCAATGTGACCAAGAATAGAAAATGATTGCATTGACTCAGTTGCCCAATACTTCACCAACCATAGAGGTGATAAAGCCCAGCTGGCACCTCCTCTTCGGAAAAGAATCCTCCCAATCAATCCTTAAGGTGGGACAGCTGAAGCAAAAAGGGCTTGGTTCTGTTAGCTACAAGCTCTGCCCAGACTGGAAGAGGCCTCTGGTAGAGATGCTCTGGAGAGTGAGATAGGAGCAGCAGACATACAGGTTCTCTCCAACTCAAGGAGGAAGGCAGCCTGGGCTAAGCAGAACCTGCTTACTGAAGCTAGGTAAGAATCCTATATATAGTCCTGCTTTGCTATTTTAACTCTTCCTTGACCACTGTGTTCCTGTTAACAATTAAATTAAAAAAAACAAAACAAAAAACCACTGAATTATGTCACTGAATATGCTTTCTGGTTACAAAGCTCCTGAGAGAGAGACTACTTCTCCAGGGAGCCAAACTAATCTGGCTCTGCTTAACAGGCCATGGTGCAAAATGGGGTGCTGAGGCCTAGGAGACCAATCTGAAGGTATCAGTCTTGAGAATCCCCCTTGAGTGAAGTGGAGGCTCAGGGCCTATCACTAGGAGGTTACACTCACACAAAATTGCAGAAAGGTACAAGCCATAGCATGCACCACGATGACCCATGACATCCAGCATTCTACTTGACCACATCTTCAAGAAATACAAAATTTTCCAATGTGTAAGTGTTAACTTGGATCCACTGTTTTATATTGTCAGATGGTTTGTGAAATACAGATCAGTGCTTTTACTGCACAGAACCCTGAAAAATGCTTAACATTTGATCAAGCCTAAAATAAGCTTACCTAGTGGGAAAAAATTTTTTAAATATTATTTTTTTTAGTAAATTCTTTCCACACATTGTGTAGTGTTACAGATATACATAATGTCAACTCAAATTACTGTTTTCAGTGCATCCGACAAAGTGGGTATTCACTCACAAAAGCTCATGCTCCAATACGTCTGTTAGTCTATAAGGTGCCACAGGACTCTTTGCCGCTATTTTCAATAATGCACATAATGACAGGAACTCAGGTGTGTACCATATAGACGAAAAGATTCAGAATACGCAAGACAATATTTTTCCTGGTTGCGTATGAAAACAGAGCATCTAGTCAACAGCAAAAACAGTTTGTCTTGACATTCAGGTTTTAGTGTGTGTGCCACATGAGTCAATTCCCAGGATATAACCTGAACAAATGGCTACACATCACGTAATATTTGAACTTCAATCTGAAGTTCAGAGTGGTTGGTGTTTTTGTTTTTTTTTTAAATGTTACACTTTTTAGAAGTACGTAAAACAATGTAGTTTGGTTGAAGTGCTTGGGAAATCTCAGCTCAGTTTACTAAGGCTTGTGTATGTTCTCTCCACATTGAGGGTGGGGCAGACTGGGTAATAAACTTACATTGATCAGGCTTCTGATCTGGGAAGACTGTATAGTTCTGGGGTGAAAGGCAGGGGAGCTGGAGGGAATTGGCTGGAACCTCTCCGTTGTTAGTTCATGGGTGGCTGGGAGAAGCATTCATGTAACTCAGTTGGGTATGTCCCTGCCTGTGGCTGTCTGTGTAAATGCAGTACAGGCGAGTCTCCTCTTACGCTGGGGTTATGTTCTGCTGTCAGCGCGCAAAGCGAAAAACATGTATAGTCAAAATTACATTAAGTGTAATGGCTGGCAGAATCGCCCACACTACAGGAACAGTATTTAAATTGTTGTTTTTCTCTCTTTTGCCGACCGCGCAAAGCTGAATTCGCTCATGTTAAATACGTGTAAGATGAGACTCGCCTGTACCTGCCAGAGGTTTGTAGCTTGACAACAGCATCACAGTGTGAGAGAGAGCCCAGGTTGGTGGAATAGAGGGCTCAGCTGTCCCACAGTTCATACTGCACCCCAGGAAAACCCATCACACACACACTTCCTCATCTCAGAAACTCTCTTCTGTTTTATATGTGGGCGAACTTTCATGAGTCTCATTGCAGGATAGTGTGTGCCACATGTATTCCTTTAGTATTTTGAAGTTTGTGTTCTCTTTTCCTCCATCATCCTTTTTGTGATGGAAAATTTGCCTTGAGAGAAAGGAGAGTGCTTATGAAGACACTCAGTGGATTGTGTCTTGGCTCTTTTGGGACAAGAGGGGAGAGGTAACATAATTGGTGGAAATTCAAAAACATGACTGCAGTTTATTGTGTTGATCAAGTTCTGTCTCATGCCAAGGCAGGGTTGGTCTTTGATGTCTCTCCAGTTCTGGAGATCAATAAACAGGGCAAAGAAAATAAAAAGTTAGTGCAGAAATCATTGCAATGAAGCAAGAGAGCTGTCCTTTCTTGCCCCAGGGCAGTGAGATGTTCTGGATTAATGGCCTGCAACACTTATTTTAAAATGCAACCATTCTGCTTCCTGTTGGACCTCTTAACTTACTTAGACTAAAAGGCTAAGGTGGTGGATGGGGGGCTGCTACAACAGCAATTTAAAAAATAAAATAAAGTTTATGGGATGTGCTACTATATACCAATAGTCAAATTTTAGCAAACTTTATTCAGTAGATATAAATTTGGGCGGGGAGGGGGAATTAAAATCAGAATTCCTTCACTGAATTGGGAGATGAACTGGTATGTCCTCAGTGTCCCTTCCTTTCAATATTTCTGTAGTGTCATAGCAGCCTAGGGCACATGTCCTTGCATATGAGGCTAGAGTATGTTTAATTAAAGAAAAAGCATGTTCCTGGATATACAATACCCACAGAGTGAAACTCCTAGAAAGTACTGTTGAAATAAATGGGGAAATCAAGAACATGCTAAAAGTAAGCATGCACAGACATGGCCGCAATTATGCACTAGGTCTTGCATATTCTGAAGAGGCATTCACAATACAGTCTAAAATTCCATTTCTGGCTACAAGCCTTGAACTGGCCAAGTTCATTTAAAGTTTTGTCTTGAACAACTTTCACACGATTGTAAAAATGTCTACTGTTGCTGATTGTAAAGTGATATGGCTATTTTTAAATGTCATATGACAGAGCCCATATTTTAGGAAATTCTGTAAAAGGGTAAGAGCATATTACACCTACACATCAGAAGTCCTCCCCCACCCCCATTTCGCTCCCGGAAAAAAAGAAATGTACATTCTGAAGCCTTGCTCTGGCCATGTTGCTCATGTTTACTGCCTTTAGCATCCTTACTAGGCTGAGATGAAATTAATTTTCAGTTAAAATTCTTTTGTTCCATGATCTACCACACTTGATGTCATCGGGTTACAGTTTTAGATACTTGTAATCTGCTATCTTCTATTTGCCTTTTTCACACAGATTGTTTGTTTATTTTTCTCCTTATCCAGGTTGCCTATTGAATGCTTTCTTTTGACAAGAAAAATTTATATTGATAAAAGGGAAAATACTGATTAAAATACACTTGCATCTGTATAAATTCAACCTTTTGCACCCTAATTAGCAAGTCTTCCCTAGTTTCCCTCATAGGCACATTTGCAGTACACTTGTTACTACACTGCTATTCCATCCCAAGTGTAACTTAATTCCTAAACTGGTTAGTTGCTTTGCTACTCATCTGGTTTTTAAACAGTGGGGACTACCTCAGGTGTGTCAAGCTTATACTAGATAAATATTTTAATAATTTCTCATTAGCTGCAACAATAGAGGTATCATTAGTTGGCTTTGTAAATAATGGCATGATAGCGTCTCTCTAAAGTAAAATGCTATACAGGTCATATATTAATTCCTTTTTAATCCCATACAGTTCCTCAGTGAATTAGTTGCTTGTTGTAAGTTTAACAGTAAAAGAAGTTCGGAGTGAGGGACATTAATGCTTGGTTCCTCTAAATGAAAGTGCATATTAGCAATCTTTTGGATTGATAGTAAAGATTTCTGTTATTCACATGATTTAAAATCTGGTTTTGGAGTAAATTATGACTTCATTTGTGAAAGGGGGGGGTATCCCCCCCCCCCACTGTCTTGTGATAGAAATCTTGAAATGCTTAACAAACTCCCCAGTTGATGACTCATCTGTTGGTGATGCTACTTCCAAATCTTTAGCAGCTTGGGCTTCCTGTTGAAGACCCTTTCAGTTTCCAGTTTTCTCTTCACTATTATATGAGTTGAAGCTGTTGGTCTTCCCCCTCCCCCCATTAAATGATATATTCAAATAGCTTTTGTGGTTTATTTGTGTACATGCTTGTAGTAGTGAGTAAAGGCTATATTAACTTTCTCTGTCTTAGTGAAATTGCATTGCTGGGATTGTTTTATTATCCATTTGTCTGGTCTGTCTTGCCAGGAATTTGATGGCTTTATTCCCAGAGTCATAATGCACCCTCTTCCGTTTGCGCGGTGCAAATTCTTCCTGGGCCTGGCTTACTTCTGAGAGTTTTGCTTTAGAGGGGTCTTGTGATATTCCAATGATGATGCTTCAGACAACTTTCCTCTAGGCTTCACAGGGTGGGCGATGCTCATGTGCATGTAATATCTACAATAACATATTTTGGGGCATTCTTCTTGTAACAGCTTCAGTGCTTTACTTGCTTTTCATATGTCTTGCTAATGATACAAATAACTCATCAAGAGGAAAACCTTTAAATGTTTGTTTTTAGTGCAGGCTACTAATTCACTTTAAAGTGAAGATTTTACTGCAGTGGTTCTCAAACTTTTGTACTGGTGACTCCTTTCAAATAGCAAGCCTCTGTGTGTGGACCCGCCCTCTCCCCCACTATAAATTAAAAACACTTCTAAATATATTCAACACCATTATAAATGCTGGATGCAAAGCGGGGTTTGTGGTGGAGGCTGACAGCTCATCTCACACTCACACACACTCACCCCGCCCTGTGTAATAACCTCACAACTCCCTGAGGGTCCCGACCCCCAATTTGAGAACTGCTGTTTTAGTGTTAAGACTTCATTATATAAAGAAACACTGGTTAAAAATGCCTACATATTTAAAAGTACGGAAATCAAAAGTAGACGAAAGGTAATATTCAAATAATTAACACAGTTGTTAAATATATTTCCCATTCAAAAAACCACCTTTTAACTGTGGTCTAGAATTCCCTACCCAGCCTCAAAATGGAAACTACAGATACTTACAGCCACCCATGCCACATTTGAAATATGCACTACAAACCACTGTACTCCCATCATTTATGCTGCCATGACCATCCTCGTTCTCGTGTTCATTATGGGCTAAAGATACCAACATCTTCCTTCTTATTTTATATTAATTGATCAGAGATTCTCTTCTCTCCATCCCAACTTCCCACTGTCACCAAATGACCACAGCAGATTGCATCTTACAAAAAATCTTGTACCAATGTCTTGATGGGAAAAGTGAATACTTCTCAGTTTGCGTTTCAGCTAACATTGTACATAGATCTTTTGGAATTACTGGTTAACTTCCGAACTCTGAACTATACTCCTGACTGTAAAGGCTAAGCAGAAGTACTAAGTCCTTTATTAGAGGCTATTCTCTCTTTTCAGGAGAAGAGTATATTGCTGTATACGAGGAAGCAATTAACCGTTTGACCAAGAAACGGTCCCAAACATTTGACAGTGAGCAAGACTGTAATCTGTTTCAAACCTTACTTTTCTGAGAGAGAGCATTTTGAGACGGTGCTAAAAAAGCAATTTTGGTAACACTTAGTCCTCAACTTAATTCCTCCAGTGAATCTGTTTTCAGGTCTGAGCATGGTAAACCCTGCTAGTTGCATTGGTAGATCTCCTTTGGACAGTAACTGATCAGGTAACCACGTTTTTAGTCTTTTCCTATCTTCAATATAGCTTTTGACATATAGTTGGAATATATCTGCAGTCCCTGGTTAGAGATGAAACGAGTTGCTTGTGACGGATGTCATTCCGTTCTTTGAAAGGTCTCGACAATGCCGAGCAACTGCTTGTTTGCTCAGACAGCTTTGTCTCATGGGTGGTATTGTCAGTCTCACTTAGTATACTGAATTTTCCCATCTGCTGGAATTGAATGGCTTGCTTCATAGCTGAATTAGACTAGAATTTGGATATGGGCTTGGCTGGCTAACAGTGAAAGTAAGGAAATGCTTGTAGATTTGGCAGATATTGTATTGGCCCTCTTGTGCTTGCCACTTGTTACTTAAGTTTGTAATTTAGGGTTTGTTGGGTCATCAGCTGCTCTTGAGTGCTCTAGAAATATCAGTAGTCAAGACTGCAACTGTTTGCTTACTAAGTGCATTGCATGGGAAATGAACTACACCAACAGTTCAGAGGTTATACTGGCTTCTGTCTAACTTCCAGGTAAACATCAAGATCCTGACTTTGACCTATAAAGACCAAAATGGTTGGAACCCGGCTGCCTCAGTCTGCATCTGTTTCTAAGGCTACGTCTACACTGCACGATTATTTCGAAGTAGTTTAAATCGATATTACTAAACCGATGTTATAAAATCGGTTTTGCGCGTCCACAATGCGATCACAAAATAGTGATTGCTTGTGTCCATGGTCCAGCTACCATCGATTTCAGGGAGCGGTGCACGTGGTACGTTCTCAGCTATCCATAGTTCCACTTCCGTGTTGAGAGCACATGCTGAATGGGCCAGAAAACATGCCCCGGGTGGTGCTGGGTAAGCCCACCCCTCCCTTTGTGAGGGCAGAGACACCTTTGGCGCGTTGTTTCGCGGAGTGCATGAGCAAACGCCATAGCACAGCAATCATGAGCCCTGAATCAACAACGGTTCCTGACCGTTGTCAGCCATCCTCGCGTACTCTCTGTGACTATACTGAACAATGAACGCAAAGGCAAGGAGGAGGGAGGAGCAGCTATTGCTGAGCGGAGGAGCAGCGATGACGAGATGGAGGCAGATTCTCCAACGCGGGCGCCCCAGCGTTTGGAGCTACTCGCTATTAACGGGGCATCTACTACCCATTGACGCCGGAATTGGCACGGGAAACAAGCACAGACTGTGGACCGCATGTTTTGACGGTGTGGGACGATTCGCAGGTGGGCTGACGAACAAGACGGTCGCATGCGCGTAAGAGCAACGTCCTTAGAACTGTGACAGCTTTCCCCGCGCCTTGAGTGGCTGCAGGGGGGGGGAAACGCCGTAAATACAAACATGAGGAGCAGCGCCTCACAGTGGAGGAAGAGCGAGTGGCAATAGCCCTCTGGAGCTTGCAACGCCAGACAGCTACCAGGTTCACTATCGAATTTAGCGCTACTCCTCTCGTTTGGGAGGAGTTCCGAAATCGATTTAAGGAGGCGGTAAAATCGATATTAATGACGATGTCATGTGAACGGATACAGCGTTAAATCGGTATATCGGCCATTAAACCGATTTAAAGTCGCAGTGTAGACCTGGCCTAAGTGATGTTGCAGCAATTGAGATTAGCAGAGATGCTAACACTAAGAATCCTTTGGTTTAAAAGGGAAGGGACTATTGGTAGAGTATCTTGTGTTGGGTGTTCTGTTCTAGAATGTCTGGTGTGGTCCCCAATTTGATTACCTTCAAAGCCTTACAGCAGGCTTTGAAGGTAATGTATCTTTGGAGGAGAGTTGGCTCTTGCTTGGAGCGAAAGATGTGAGGATCTATAATGGAAGTTACTTTATGCATGGTATATTTTTGGAGAAATTTTGGGTACAGAGGATGACAATCATCCTAATTCTATGATGACAAGAACAGAACCTGTTCCAAGTCAATTTCAATTTTTTTAAAATGCGTATTTGGTTCTTTAAATACTGTGGTTGATGTATTTTATGTCTAAGATGGATGGGTGGATGTCTCCATGAAAAACTTTTTAATATGCCCTCTGCATGAGCTTCTCTACAGATCCATATACCTACACTTCGTTTTTGAAATAAAGGAGAACCAAAGAGTTAAGAACTAATTTTTAAACTAGCTATAAAAGCCATTTTACAAAACTACTTTTTAAGATGGAATAATGGTGCTTTCCCCACCTCCCTCTGCTACATCTCAAGTAATCCCTAAAATGTTTAGTGATCTTCCACTTCCTGTGTTACAGATGTTAAAAATCAGGCCTATAATTTGAACCCTGGTTCAACTTTATTTCTAGAGTACTGATTCATATTTTTAGTTATTAAACTCTTCCCTAACTCTTCCTCACCCTGTGCCATCCAGTTGATTAGATCCAACATTAGCATCTTTTAAAGTAGTAGATAAAAACAATTCTCATCTTGTAAAGAATATGGAACAGACATGTCAGTCTAGACCAGTGTTATTCAAACAGGTGACAGCAAGCCAGCATTGGGTCACCTTGCTCTGGTCAGCACCGCTGACTGGGATGTTAAAAATCCTGTCGATGGTGCTGCCCAGCTAAGGCAGTCTAGTGCCTACTTTTTCTGACACTGCACCTTGGAAGCATCCAGCAGCAGGTCTGGCTTCTGGGGGGGTGGTCACAGGGCTCCGAGCACCAGCTCCACGTTCTCTTTGGCTAGAAACCTGGGGGGGGGCAGTGCCTGCAGGCAAGAGTTGCACAAAGCTGCTTGTGCACCTGCGGCTCAGAGCCGGACCTGTTGCTGGCTGCTTCTGGGGCACAGCGCAGTGCCAGGAAAGGCCAGAAGCCTGCCTCTGCACCCCGACTGTGCTGCTGACCGGGAGTTGCCAGAAGTAAATCTGTGCCCAATCTCCTGTCCCAGCCCCCGCAAAGCTGAAACACCTTCCTGCACCCCAAGCCTCTCATCCCTGGCCCCACCCCAGAACCTGCACCCCCAGCCCAAACCCCTGACTCCCTCCTGTACCCTGACCCCCTGACCCAGCCCTGAGTGCCTCCAAACCTGGAACCCCAGCCCCACCTGAGAGCCTGCTGCACCCCCTGCCCTGAGCCCCTCCTGTGCCCCAGCCCTTTGCCCTAGCCCAACCCCAGAACCTGCACCCAGAGCCCTGACCCCCTTCCGCACCCCTACCCCAGTCCTGAGCCCCTCCCACACCTCTCATCCCCAGCTCCGTTGGGACACAGGCATCAACAATTTTCTTCAACTGGATCCCCAGAAAAAAAGTTTGAAAACCACTGTTCTAGACAGTTAATTGCCCAGGAGTTGACTTTTGATGTTCAGTGAAAGCCTTTGGTAAACTGTGATTTTGTTGCCAGTGTCAGATAAAATATATCAAAGTATCAGAAATAAGCTATTGAGGTTTCACCCCATAGACCTTTTTAGGTATTTCTAGGCTACCTGTTAAACCTACAGGATGTAGTCACTCACTAGAATAGAAATCACACCATGGGACTCCTGTCGCTTTGAAACGTAAAATGAAAATAGCCTACTCTGGAATGGCTTATGCTGAGTCTCTCTTAGAAGCTGGCATTAACCCTTCTTGCCCTAATTCAGGGATTGTCAAACTTTTTTTATAGCATGTATCACTACATCCTAACTGGGGTTTCTTATAGACCATCTTATAGTCTGCACAGTTGTGAATATCTCCTCTCGCTTCTAAATATCATAATTCTGTGGTAATTACAGCAGTTTAAATGGGGAAGTAATGTTAGGGAAGTATTGGGTGATTTGTAGCTGTCTAAATGAAATTTAGCAGCTGGAAATGAAAAGCAGAAGTGCAGAGTTTGTGGGCTGACTGATAGTGGAGAATGACTGAGAAAAATGGTGGAGGGAGATAAAAGGAAGAGTAGAGTTGTAAAATGACAAAGGGGCAAACAAGTATTAGGTATTGAACATGTTGAAAAATAACCCCTTTGAATTATAGGATTTCTTCTATGGCTATCAAATTCTGATTATAGTATGGGAAGAGATACGATTGTCTTAAACTCCAATTATAGATTAGTGTCTGCCTCTGTTTTCCCATTGATTTGACAATCCAATATGAGTAATCTCCTTCTGCAACCTTGTATTTACTACCTAAATTAGCCCTTAGAACAAGCATGCTCTGTTAAGGGTTTAATTTGAGCAACAGGTGCAGAGTAATTCTCGTTGTTTACTACTTGTCCTTTCTTTTCTCCCCCCCCCCCCCACTCCCACCTGTGTAGCTTTGTTCTTTTAAAGCTATAGAAGACCCTATTCTCCCTGCCTAGCCCCTTCTCAGGGTTACCACCTGGCCTGCCTGTGTGAGTTCACTCAGCTCCCCATGAAATACTTATTCTCCAGCAGACACAAGATGATTTACGTCACTCTCTTGCTGATTCCATTCTGGAAAGGAGCAAGTTGAGAACTGGAGAAACAGCTCGCTGAAAGAATGATTTAAAAGAAGCATATTTCTTGAAAGGAGGGGGTGGGTGTTTTAGTATCTTCTAAATATTTAGAACCTGAAGGATAGAACCATTGACCTTGCTTCTGTAATACTGAACCCTTAAGAACCTGTCCTCAGGATTCCATCTCTCCCTCCCTCCGGGCCATTCAGGTTTCCTCAACTTTCAACCTTTTTATTATAGTTATAAGTAAGGCGAAGATTTTGTCATGGTTATTTTTAGTAAAAGTCATGGACAGGTCATGGGCAATAAACAAAAATTCACAGAAGCTGTGCCCTGCTGCTGAGGCCCCATGGTCCTGTTTTCTCTCTCCCCCGCCCCACACTCTCGTGGTGGTTGGGAGCTGTGCGGTTCCCCCTCTGCCCACAGTGGCTGAGAGCTTCAGGGTGACCTTATTTCCCAAAGAGAAAATGAGACATCCCCAGCCACTCATCCAAGGCATTCCTCTCCCCCTGCGTGAGGCTTTTGTCCATCTCTGGAACCCTGAGGAAGACCCCCTCAGGATTCTGTCACCTGTCACTAGAACATTGCAGGGGGTCCCTGTTGCTAGAACCCTGCCATGGGCCCATTGGCTGCCAGCTCCAGAGTCCCACTGTTCCTGGGGCTGAAGCAGAGAATGTCACGAAGGTCTCTGGAAGTGACTGATTCTGTGACTTCCATGACCTCCGTAACATAAACATAGCCTTAGTTATAAGCTGTTGCCATTTACGTACCCTTCTTTCTTCCTTCCTCCCCAAAAAGGTTATTGAAGGCCTGCATGTGTACAGGAACTTGCGATGTAGCGCTACAGATTTGCTCACTAGCTCACTGACACAGAAATCGTCAGGAAGTGCGGAGCTGAAACGTGTTGTCTGACTTTACCGCAAAGGACCCTGCAGCGCTTTAAGGTCCCTGCCCCTTTTGCCTCCCCTTGGCTGCTGACGGGGTGGGGTGCAAAGGGAGCAGCTGCCCTGGGGCTGACATTTTTAAAAGGGCCCGGGGCTCCAGACGCCACTACCATAGCAGCGGCGTCCAGAGCTCTAGGCCCTTTAAATGGCCACTGGAATCCCTACTCCTTCTGCCCTAGGCCCCCACCCCTTCCAGGCACCAGAGCTGCCCCCATCCTGTACCAGTAAGTGTCCTGAGTTACTTTCACCCCTGTGTAGTAGTAGCAGTAATTTTCTTAAATTACACATTTGACTTTATATTCTTGCAAAGTGCCGTTAACAGATAGGCCTGTAGTACATGGGATGCTGTGAATACATTCGTAATCCTAGAAAATTATACGTGTGTGTGTGTGTATAGGTATCTTAAGATATTTCATCATGGCCCTCTTAACCTGCAGTCTGTTAACACGCGGTCATGATGGCTTGACTCCTGACATCCGCGAGTAAACGGGTCTGTACTGTAGCAGCCTCATCTAGAGTCCTTAGTATTTAGAGACTCTGAAAAAGAGGAAGGGATAAGATAAAATGAGCTCCCCATAGAAACTTGTATGAGGAGAAGGAGGGCGGTGAACAGGGTTCCTGAATAGTAGGTTTGGTAGAGATGGAGAAATTGCTTTATTTATGAAAATTTGGTAAGTGGAATAGTTTGCACTATGAAATCTGGTACAGGTGAATTAATGACTAATAAACCTGTAGAAAGAGGTTTGTAAAGAAAAGACTTAAATTCTACAATAGACTGATAAATGCACTAAATATTAAACTGACACAGTTTTCTGTCTTTCTAGCAATTATGAAATTTAAAACAACTGTCCTGTTTTCCCCCATTTCAAATAGGAAGTAGAAACTAAAACTGTTAACTTAAATAAAACTGACAGGCATAATCTACAACTTTTAACAATAGCACAGCAGCTCTGCTCTAGATCTCAAACAGTGAAGCCATTAATGAATTTATACCAGTACAAGAAAAGAGCTGCAAATAAAGCCTTGTAATAAGGTTCTTTTGTAGTGTGTGAAGAAGTAGGCACTGTCATGACTACTTACAAAGTAGGGGATAAGCTCTGCTTTCTATTATAATGGCATAAATCCAAAGTCAGTGGAGTTACTGAAAAAAGAATTTAACTGAGTGTAGTTGATTTCAAATATTGAAAGAGAAATATGATTGCTGTGTCCTGTAAGTATTTGTTAGCTTCACAAGTAAACTAATATTTATGCTATGCAGTAGTTCTCTGTGAAATCGTTGTCCAGCATTGCCATTTTAGGACAAATAGTGAGGTGTAATAGTGATTTTACTTTCTACATAGTTGAGTAGATTTCCCTTATACATTGAATATCTAATCTGCTACTATTGGTTCATTTTAATCTAGCATGTAGTATGTTTCTCGTGCACTTGGACATGTGCTTACTGAGAGCAGTGTGTCAGTAAAGTAGACATCACTAATGGCTGACAAAATTCCAATCAGCTGCTTAGTCACAACTGCCTGATAACGTTTAGAGATTCTATTAGGTATTACCTGGATATTTTTGAAAGGAAGCATCCAAATGAATGAGGAAACATGAATGTGTTATCTTCAACTGTTACATAGAAGTTCAGAAAACCTTAGTGCCAGGGCTGGGTACTGTGCTAGTTAGGAGGATTTAAGCAGTTTTAGTTCTAACAGCTCACATCTTTCATGGAGATCTGTTGGCTTCCACTGTCTTTTTGTCTTCAGGTCGTCAACTTTTTGATCACCTTATGCAATCTGTTGGGCTGTCATGAAAAAGAGGAAATAAGAATCTAGGAAGACTTCAGAATTTACTAACCATTTCTTTGTTTAATCTAGACTTCTTGAGTTTGAAATTTAAAGATAGAGGTTAACTGTAAAACAGGCATATCAACAGTGGTCCCCCCCCACCCCCCCCCATGGGTCAGTCTGTCTTCGTTCTCCATATTAGCAAGCAACTGGCTGTGATTCAGAGGCATGAGGGTGGTTTGCTACTGTGTCAGTAACTTTTGTCAGGCCTGACATATTCACCAAACCTAACATGCTGTTTTCATGATGTGTATATACCCAAAGAGTGGCAGGTAATATGTCCTTGGAAAACTAACACTGATCATAATAGTCTTATGGGAGGTATGCACAGGCTGTATACCCATAATTTTTAGTATGTGCTAGAATTATGTTCTTTAAAATATGTTTTCCAAGTCATGTAGAAGCCCAATCGGCCTTAGACAAAGGAATGTCTGCTTGTTAGTCTGACTAGCCTGATCGTCAGGCAGAGACAATTAAGGCATATTTACATAAGAGGTAAACAAAGACATAACTTGGAGAGTCTCTTAAATACAGTGGTCTGAACCTTAAATAAGTAAATGAATCAACTGATCATATACAATATTATTGTATTACAAAAGTATATCAAGTCAGGTCTTTTATGAAAGCTGACACACACTGATCAATATTATTTTAAAATGCTTGTATTAACACTATATGAGGAATTATGGATACTCACTGGTATTCTGCTTTAAAGTCTGTGAATGAACACAAAGAGAAACTGGTTTTCTCCCAGACAGAGTGAAAGGCAGCTATCTACTTGTCTCCAATGAAATTAAGCAAGGTGTGTCCAAAAACAATAGAAGCCTGAATTTCAAACTGAAGGCTTGAAAATAAAGCTCTCAATTACTAATTAATTACTTCACAAATTGCAAGGAAATAGACCTTTGCAGGTGACTTAAGCGAATAATTCATCAACTTGAGAGAAGTGGATCCTTCTTCTGAGGGTATTCTAGTTTGGTTCCCAACAGGTGGAGGCAGTTGGGTTTAAGCATATTTATTTCCTGCGCCCATACAAAAGACAAGGTTATTACCTTTGATATCCAGTTCAGTTTGACTATGGATGCCTTCAGCATGGCTGTTCTCGCTCTTCTCCATGAACCTAAAGGTCATCTTAAAAGTGAGAGATCATCCAAATGACCTCATACTGTCCCCTCAAACCTGGTGTGTCAATCTTATGCAGACAGGGATTCTTGGGAGCAGGACATTTCCTATTTAGCATCTCAGTATCTCAGGGAGAAACTCTGACCTAGAAAATTTGTGTGGAAATACGTGTTAAAAAAGAGATGGTGGTTATAAAGACTGAGTTGGTATAAAAGTAACTCATAGAAGGAGAATGTCATGGTCATGCTGTTGCAGACGATGGTATGCTTGTCAGGTCAAAGATGAAAGACCTGCCACATCTTGTTCAGCATATCCTCTCTGCAGTCTAGCCTATTCATATGCCTGGCTGTAGGCTCCCTGAAGCTCTAGGGCTTGGTGTTGATTTTGAGCCTAGATGAATGAGACTGACAATTTTATCAAAGTCACCATCTCCTTATTTCCAGGATTCACTGCTGCTGTATTGCCAATTCAGGTATGTCTACATTGCAATTAAACACCCATGGCAGCTGACTTGGGCCAAGGGGCTGTTTTAATTGCAGTGTCCCAGAGCCCAGGCTCCAGCAAGAGAGAACTTTTACACTGCGATTAAACCGCCCCTTCCCCTGAATCAGCTGACGCGGGCCAGTTGTGGGTTTTTAACTGTAGTGTAGACATACCCTGAACAGCCCAGAGCTATATGTTCCTCAGAGCTTTAATTTTAAACTAAGTGTGCTTTTCTCTACCTGCCACCCTTTAAGCCTATTGTGGCTACCATCTTAGAGTTCTGAAATATAAAGACAGTATTGCTAGTAATGATAAAGACTATCCATAGGGTGAGTGAATTAGCAACCCTTTTCTGTCCACTCTTGGTCTTTTTTTAATCATTGTAAGGTATGTCTTAAAACTATACCTTCCTTCTTCCTCAGGAAATACATTCCTCCATCTTATCTATATCATTATTTCTGTTCTCAGAACTGGCATATTCCTTATCTGCATGGTAGTCTTAAAATTGTCCAAATAGAACTTTATATATGAAGGAAAACCTGCAGACTCCTAAAGTATCTGGGAAGTATTGTCCACCTTTGCTACTTACCAAATGTAAGGGGCCTGTTCATTTTACTAGAAGGCTGTATGCTCAAGCTGAGAGAAAATCCTCAATGCACTTAGTTTTAAAATAGTGTAGCAGTTGTAACAATTGAAGTTCAGACTCTGAGCAATTAGCTTGGACTTCTCAGATTTATATTCTTGATTTATAATACAGAATTAATAGTTCTTGCCAGTAAAGAATTATGACCTTTTCAGTGTTTATGATCCTTCTTGATGAATGAACTTACTTGCTGACTTCTTTTAGAAGACCAAGCTGCATTGAATTGGTATAAAACAATTGCACGTCCTACATGACCAAGTGAGTGTGTTGATCCTAGTTTACAGGATGGAAAATGTGAGGAGGAACCGGTTTTTCTTTAGTTATTGGCTTTGAAAAAGAATCCTAAGTACTCAGTTAGTAAAATACATGTGAAGGAAAATGCCTGAAAAGTTAAGGTCAAAGCAAACTTGAACTGATTTAAAAGTGACCTACAAAGAATTTTTTTAAATGGGAGTGTACTCATTGGTACTTCTGTATGCTACATAAAGAGAGCCTGAAAGCTTTGATAAAAAATGTTTGGTATTCAGGAATGTCAGCTGGTTTTGCTAACAGACCTACTGGAAGTCTCAAGATGTGTCAAACCTGTTGAATGAAGGGTCATTTTTCCAAAATGCTAATTAATGATGAAAGTGAAATAGTCTGACTAAAACTCCTTTGTTTGCAGTGTTGTAGCTATGTTGGTGCCAGAACATGACACACGTGGTAGGTGAGGTCATATCCTATTCTTTTTGTTCAGAAGAAGAGCAGCTCTTTGGAGCCCGAAAGCCCCTTTCACTCACCAACAGAAGTTGGTTCAATAAAAGATATTTCATCCACTTTGTCTCTGCAAAACTGCCTTGCTCAGCTTGCACTTTTCTCTCTTGCAATATCACTTCAGTAGTTCTCAAGTCATATATCTGTTTACATGGAAAACTCAGGTCCTGTCTGGAAAGCTAAGGCAGGAGAAATCTTCCATTTTTAGATTTTTATACATCAGAAAGAATAGAAGAGGCCACAATTAGTTATTTGTAGCTTTCCCTACCCTTCCACAATATTGAAGGTTGCCTTTAATTGTAAAAATATGTGGTTAATGCCCCAGGTAAGTTACTATTGTGCTGAACTCATCTAAAAAAAAATTCTTGTGTGATCATTTGGCCCCTTTACAAAACATACATCCCAGAATACATTTTCTGTATATCAGATAGAAAAGCATGACTCCTAGCATCAGTAACAGGGTATTCTATGCATATTTTAATTAACTGGTGTTAAAGGCCTGGGGAAAGCGCTTTTAATGTTAAGGAAGATTTGTGTTGAATGTACCCCACCTCCCGTTTGTTGGGGTATTTCAGCACATTATCAGACTTGCCTCAATTTTCAAATCACTCTTGCAGTTCTCTTTTTAAAGTGTTAGTCAAGAATTTCTGGCCAGAGATTCGGTGTTCTGCAGTATTCTTCTCAAAATTACTATGAACAGCATTAATCATATTGTGCATAACGTTCCTTAATTGTTACTAGTCACATATATGAGCACTTAAATGGAAAATTCTAAGTATCCCATTTATATAGCTGTATTGATTTAGATTAAATGTTCTGCAGTTTTTTGAAGGCTGAAAGGAATTTATGGGGTTGTTAGCCAGCTAGAGTAAACATTCTGATATTCTGCATTTTTAAAAAGTAGTTATTTTATTCACTGTTTTGCATATACAAACCTTTCTTTAAGGAAATGTTCTCCTATAGTAAATGCAGCTACAATTAAACTAGTTAGATTTTGTTTGCGAATTAAGTGAACTTTATCTGTCATCTTAAGTTTGCTTGATTTTAGTTATTGACATGTACTTTTAAAGAAATTTTAGTAAGTTAACATCCTCTAACTCTTAATCTCTTTAAATGATGAAAGAAGCATCTTTGTTGATTTTAATAATCAGTGTTTGAGAATATCACTACAAGTAACGTACTGAGAACTGGACTGGATAACTCAAGACAGTGATAATGGGCTATGGAACTTTTTCTTTGAGGTCAGCAGCTCATATCTGGTTCTGCTTGGTGATAATTGAAAGTTGAGCGCAAACCACCAACACATACTATCTTTAAATGATTTGGGTTGCTTGTCCTTATTGAGTTCATAGATGACCCTGTCTGAATTACCCACCACCCCAATTGGCACCGTTCATTGTGACAGTAGAGAGTCTAAGGACTGAACAAGAATAGGGAAGGAACTATTCTCTCAACCTTGTAGATGGCTACTCCAAGGTCGTGGTTGAGGCATACTGTCAGTGATGTGTGGAAGGCATTGCTGTACATTAAATAGATGAGTACAAAGGGTTCAGTCTCAGAGCCATTAATCTGTCACCTTTCATGAACAATAACTCATATTCCCTCTGCAAGAAACTTTCTAGACTCAATAAAGAATCAGTCTGCATGAAGAGTTCAGATACTCAGACTTTTTCAGTCCATAAAGTGTAATTTAAAGCAACATATTGGTGTACAGTAAACAGACTGAAACTTCACTACCTGAGATTTCTAAGCAGTTTGCTTTGAAGCGGTATGACTCTTTCGAACACAGTTGGTATGACTTCTAATTTTACATTGCCGTAAAACTGGACACTTCTAGACATTTATGTTTGAGAAGGCAGGAAAAAAGAGGCGCATTCAGTTTTATGATATACACAGTTTTAATAACAGAATTTTTCTGTACACTGCACTTCAATTTTACTCCATTTTGTATTTTCACCCCCGCCAGAAAATGGCTCTTAAACATGTCTTGAATACAATACATTTGGGACTCTGCTTTTTAATCTCTGGTCTCAATGTTGGTAGAAAAAGCTCACTAATGTTTTAAAATCTGGGTTTTCTTTTACCATCATGAAAGAGTTTAGTTGAAAGTGTAGCAGATGGAACATTTCATATGCTTGCTTCACAGATCTAAAAGCTTATTGTTTTGACCTTATTAGGTAGTATGAGTTTGCCTATCTTTGTAGATAAGATTTGATTAGATCCTAGTACTTCTCTGTAAAAGAGGTGTTTAATACAAAATCTGAAATGTGTGATCCCCAACTTGACTACACAATGGCCTTTAACTTTACCACTAGCAGTCAGTGGAGGATTGTTTAAAAGAAAAAACTGACAGCCTCTGTCTATGGATAAACCTCAGTTCTAGTTGTGGAAAGGGGAATTGACATGAATGAATTGGCACTACGAATAAAACCTCACTGGATTTTGTTTTATCTATGGGAGAAGGAAGATTCCATCCCTCTCTGAAGCATCATTATTGTCTGGAAATCCACTTCTGTGGAAGATGAAATCAAGTTTCCCTAATTGATTACATTAATCGAAACAGATGAATTTTAAACTACTCAAATTACAAAATTCAATCAACTTTCATTTCATTAAACTAGTACAAAAATTAACTTAGGCACATTAGGAAACAAGTGTTAATGCAGATTTCTGTCTTAAAAAGCAAGCTGATACTTTTGCTCTCAAGTGTTGGCAATAGGTGATTGTCTTCAAAGGGCTGTAGCTTGATGTAGACACACACACTTGGATTTGCACATAAACTAGTTTGTCACTGAAAACTAGCTTAGTTCCCCCAATGGTTGTGAGCCCGGGTAGCCTTGCATCTGATAAGTGTTAACCTCCTGTTGATTGAATACTATCAAGTAGTACAGGAACTAACCCAATGCCTTATCAGGCAGTTCTTCAAAGTTAAAAATAAGTGGAAAAAATCCATCATTGCAGAGAAATTACTAGAGATGGGAGAGCTTGTTCTTCCTTATTTCTGGTCCACTCAAGTACTATGATTTAAACTGGTTCCAGGTGTTGGGTTCAGATATCACTGAGAGTGAAGCTGTGAGGAATGTGGGGGAGGAATGAGCAAATTGGGTGGAGAATGGAGCAGAGGGTGAGTAGTCTTAAGAGAATGCTCTGGAGAATGACCAGCAATTCTTAAACTGTCTACACGTGTTAATTGTGTGTGTAAAAGTGTGATGCACCCAGAATTCCAACTAAACTTGATAGGAGCTGTGACTGCATGCAGTGCATCTGAATGCAGGCTCAGTAACCAAAAGATGGAATGTAGATTATGGTCATTAGTCCTGCTACTGGAACACAAGTTAAACCAACCACCTTGGCTTGCGCTCACTAAGAAACACAAGAAAGAAGTCCTCAAATGAAAGAAAATTTATTGTGGTGATGGAGCCACAAACAATTGAGAATGGAAAACAATTTTAAAAAGTCACTTGGAATTGCTCCTTCTAATGAGTTCTTGCATAGGACACTGGCATAGATCATTACTTACTGCTTATTAGAGAAACCTGGTTAAATTTTCACTGCCATATATGACGCACGGTACATTGGATGTAATATTCACTGCTGGGGTCTAATGTGTGAATGTCCAACAGTCCTTCACTGAATATTGGGTGTTGACCTCTCAAGTCAAAGGCTAAATGCTGCTAGGGAGTGGCAATTATGTTCTGAGGCAGTTGGGAGATGGACTTTGTTTAAGATGGGTCATGCAGTGACTGTTAAATCTTACATTGCCTCCACAGCTTCCATGGCATTAGATGGTGTGTGTGTGCCGTACTACTTTACCATCTCTAGGCAAGGCTGAGCCTAGAGTACTGGTTCAAAAGGGGGGTGGGTGCATTGGCTGAAAGCTGATTCCTGGAGGTCGGAGGGAAGGGAGGGTGCTGAAATTCTAGAGGATAAGGACCTGGATGGTTACTAATGGCTGGGGGCAAACAGTGTTGTGTTGGTTTTTGGAGCACGGCAAACAAGGGGAATGGGTTTAGACACAGCCCTGTTGACAAGGTAGGCTGGAAGCCTGCTAGCCTTCCTTACTCATGACTGTAAACTATGCTAAAAATGACTGCTGATAAGGGCTCTTGTGTAGGATTGCAAATGCAACACAGCCACTTATTCTTGGGGGTAGCATGACAGCCATAGCCCCACCCACTACTTCCCTCTCCACACTGAAGTGAAGTATTTCAAGTTACTTTTGGACCATGCTACAACAGTAAGATCTTATTGGATAAGGAGAGGACAAATGTTTGTGTTAGGGGTTGGGTGCAGCAGAAATTAGCCCTGTCTTCCTGAGTGGGGATACCATAGCAAAAGCATTTGACTACCCACCATTGCTGGAATGATTCTAATCCCTGAGCACATCTGTTTGCACCTAAGGGTGCACTTGCAAAGACTTTTCTGAAAGCTAGCGCTTCAAGGACTTGATCCTGCCCGCTAATACCCAAACATTTACACCACTATAGCTAGTAAAGACACGCACAGATTTTTAACAAGATATGAAATGATGCCTGCTCACACATCAGAGGGAAAGACTGAAGCTTAGATGTAAACAAAGGGCCACAAACACTTATTAAAATAAGATAAGATTTATTTATGACCAGCAGTGCCAGTAAATCTGTTTTTTCAACTTTGATCTGGCCTGTCACTGCATGTAGGACTTAATCATCAAAACATCCCCTTCTCCTCCTCCTACCACTTCCTCTGTCTGCATAGAAGGTACTCTATATGGCTGAAAGTAGTTGGGATAGTTGTAATGCAAGATAATCGGTCTATATTCGGGTTCATTAAATAAATTATGGGAAACTAGCCTTTACTGAATGCACTTGCCTTAACAGAATACAAAATCATGGAGAATAAGAAAAGGTATGTATTGTTTTCTTGCTAATTTGCGTCACTGCAGCTTCATGTAACATAAAGGTAATAGGAAGCATGTGGATAGCATAAGAGTAATTTAAAAATATTTATGAAAAATATTATCTGAAGCCCCATGTATTTATCTGAGACCTATTCCTTTCACAATAAAACACACGTTGTATAATTGTACCCTAAATATGTAGGTGTGTGTGTAAACATAATGCTGAATGATAAGCAAACAGACTTGTGCAGTGACTATCTGTTCGAAAAGTTTTTAGAAGTTTGGTACAACACATAATTAACATACCTTGAATGAATCAGTAATTACAGTATGTCAACACAGACGAATTGTTTTCTCCAGTTGTGTGCTGCTGCTAATTATCGAACACTGCAGCATTTGACCCAGAACACATTTTAAATGTATATACATATTTATATATATATAAATCCCCTCCTCCCCCCCCCAGTCTAGTAACTTTGGTTAAAGTTTACAATATTTGAGCAATTTTCTTAAAAATATTGTAATTTTATATTTATTTGTGGTGTCTGATACCACTGTGGCTGCATAGATCTCCAAATATTTACATGTAATTTCATAATGGTGTTTATAGCACATGCTACTTCTGGATGAAAGAAAATAAGTTTCCAAGGTGAGTAATTTTATTTTAAAAAAATGCAAATAGCATATGACCTTAAATCCAATCTCGTATCACTGAAGTATAAAATGAAACATTTTTCAATTAAATGCTTTCTAAGCTAATTATAATTTATCAATTGAACAATTAAAAAAAAAAAGTTTAACTACCTTGACTTTGGGAAGATTGGGAGTTTCACAAGAATAGAATAAGTGAAAGCTTATATTGCTGGGGCTAATTCTGTCTCCAGAGAGACCAGTCGCATTAGTGCATGAAAATAGCTTCTAGGCAAGATGAAGAAACTGCTGTGGGGAGGAGAGGAGAGGCTTCTTCCCTCCCTAGTCTCTTTTTACCCTCAAAATTGATATTTACTTTTTAATTAAAATTTGCATTCAGGGTATTTACACATGAGAAGCTGTTGAAATACCTTTCATTCATGGTCCCAAATAATTTGCCTAAATTTATTTGAAAAGCTATGCCAATTATCAAATCGAATCAGAGGCCTAATAAGTTAAACACATTTAATACTTAGAACTGATTGCATTGAATCGAGCCTTCCTACATAAGCACTTGAGTACTTTGTAAGCATTTAAAGAGTCAGTTTGTAACTGTGTAAAACTGCTATGTTGTAAATTTGCTATGAGCTTTAGCAAAGGTACATCTAGGCAAGGCTGACTATCGATACGGAGGTAGGAAAACAGTATTTAAAATCACCAGTCTCCAGTACACTTGAAAAATCCCCTTCCCATTCTTCTCTGACTGTAGATTTTAGAATCAGATTATCACAGAAGGAAATCTTCCTGTAAGTCTACCTTGAAAAGTGAACTGAGCCAACTGGAATGTTTGTGATCACATAGCTACAATGGAACAAATGTAATGCATGTTCCCTCACAGATATCTGTACATATATCTAGATTCCTTTCACCCAGACTATTTTCATTAGAAAAAGTAGACTATGGAGACTTAAGTATAAATGTTTACACAGTTATATAATTACATAACATGAAGCATTTTACATGTTTTGAGGTGAGCATCTTTTTGACTTTCAAACATTGAGTGCAAATTTAATGTAATCATTGCTTTAACACTTAAAATATGGTGTTTTTTTTTAAATAAAAACAGAACTTTTAAAATACTGCAACACTTCAAAAACAATGCTTCCATTAAATAGTTTTGGAAAATTAGGGTTTATGTCAACATTTGTAAAAATTAGAATCATATGTAGGTCCCCATCAATTTTAAAATAGGTTACTTATCTGTTTTAATTTTTGATGACTTGTAGATATTATACTTCACATTCTTTATATGGCAACTGCTGACACTTGCACTGTCCATAGCCATTAATGATGATGAAAGGTCCTTCATGGGTGGCTTCGTATTCGTTATATGGTCCTTGGTCTGACATATTTGACATATGTAACCGTGTTTGGGATCGGAGTTGCCTGTGATTTTGAATCATTGAACACTGCCTAATTCTTCTTAATGTGGGAGGGCAGCATTTTCTGGAGATGAACACTATAAAAATGATAAAAAAGAAAGAAAATAATAAAGCCATTGTTCCTGTAATTACCCGTTGAGTGAAGATGGCATTGTTTGGTTCAGTGAAATGTTCTTCAGTAGTAACGACTATGCCTGCAGTAGTTGGAATTTCTTTGTCTCCCATATGGAAATTCGATGAGCTTATTCTTTTTGTATACTCAGTAGTTGGAGATCTGTAACTTGTAACCATGGATGTAACAATAGTTGATAAATTCCAGCAAAGCTGAAAACCGTGAACTGCATCTAGAATATCCTCTCCTTGGGTGTGATCTGGGCTGTGGCACAGTATGGAGTGCTCCCACCGACCTTGAAAACCACTCAGCCATGTGGCTAATTCACATATCTTTGGACTGCATTCCCACAGATTGCTGGAGAGGCCCACTGTAGTTATGGATATGAGTGAATTTAAGATCTTGGAATCCAGAGTGGTTAGCTTATTGTTATCCATTAGGAGTATTTTAAGATTAGGCATAGTTTCAAAAACTGTCAAATCAATGGCTTTGATTTCATTTCCAGTCAAATCTAGCTTTTCTAGGGTACCCCAAGTCCACTCCATCCCACATGTCAAGTTGCTAATTTTGTTCCACTGCAGGAAGAGGGTGTGCAGACTGCTTAGCCGTAGGAAATGAGCAAAATTAATCTTTGTCAGCTGGTTGTGCTCTAGGTGAAGCTCCCTCAGTTTGATTAATCCTGCAAATCCATTGCGAGCCAAACTTCGCAAGCGATTTGTGCTCAAATCCAGAAACTCCAGACTACGACAGTCCCAGAAAAGGCGGACTGGGATAGTCCGCAAGGAGTTAGAACGTAAATGCAAGTTTTGCAGTTTGCGAAGTCCATAAAACAACTCAGGATGCAGAGAGGATAACTGATTAAAAGAGAGGTCCAAATTTTGCAGGTTCAACAGTTGACTAAAAGTTGTGTTTGGCAAATAAAATATTTTGTTTGAACTTAAGATTAATTCCTTAAGTTTATATAGTCCTTGAAAAGAATCTTCTCTTACTGTTGCAATTTGATTATGATCTAAGTGAAGCCAAGTAAGTTGACTGAAGCTTGCAAATTGATCCCTTTCAAGTTCAGAAATATAATTGTGCCTCAGTGACAAACCTAGAGAGCCCTTGTCAGTGGTGTTTGGCACCGAGTGAAACCCCTGAGAGTCACAGTAAAAGAGCAGCTTCTCACAGCGACATTTTGGTGGACAAGCCATGCCCAAGGCAGGCAGCAATTTTAAAACCATACTCATTGCATATAGTACTGCCAGCATAGGAGCCCCTAATGGCCACTTGAAATGTAAGCCTGCAGAATATAATTTAGGGAAACAACAAGATAGGATATTCTTATCAGATCATGTACACTTAGAACATTTATAGTGAAAGATTTCACTGCAGATTACTTTCATGCATCTCTAAAAAGCTACTTCTGAATGTAAGAACTAACTTACTAGAGTACGTAGATATTGTCCTTGATACAAATCTTTATCTACAGTATTGAAGATTACAAGTGACAATGTGAACAAGCCATTAAAAGGCTTCAGTTCAGAAAATCTATTTTTAGTACCTCTGTTTTTCTGAGGCATAGCTGTTTTTCATCATAAAAGGTGTATATATAAATGTGTAAACTTACCCATTCTTTTGAGTACATTGGAGATTGCATTCAGTCGTAGTTTTAGACTTAACGCAGTGAGTCTGTAAAAGGCTCCAATGTAAGACAGCCTTTGAATAATTTACTGTTTTCTAGTGTCCTTCGATATTAGTGTAAGACTGAATCCACCATGCTCTCTCAAAATACTCCTTTTAAATTCGTTGGCTTGATTTCATGTGACAGATCTGTAATTGTGGAATCAATGCTGAATATAAGTTGTTGTTGTTTTTCTTCCTCCTGTGACTGCTCAGTGGTTTAATTGAAGCTCTCGTTCGTTTTCCGCAGCTGTGGGTTCTTTTAGTCTTAACTTGTTGATGGCAGATGGGTGGCTTATTGCTGAGAGAAGCTCCTGTAGTAGCATGAGTGCATTTACTGAAAAGCTTTTCAGGGAAACGGTACAAGAATGGATTTGCTTATGCGCTGCGACCACACAGAACTGTATATAGGCTGACGTCACCTGGTGACGTTCCTTTTGTTTGGGTTTTCCAGAAGCTTTTCTGTTTTAAAGCATTATGGTGCATACTGTGATCCTGTTAAACTACTGATAGAGGGGAAAAATCAACTGTAAGAACACTTCATTCTTACTCCTTGAATTGTATGGATGATTTCTAATGTTTTTTTCTATAGTACATTTTGCTTGCTATCTTCAGACAGCCTCAAGCAGTGTACAGCTAGAATTGTGAAGGGTCTTTTAATGCTGGCTCTTGCTCATTTTGTATTGTATTTTCCTGCACATAAAGAACTTTAATAGCGAATGTGCACATACTGTTTGAGTAGTAATAGGAGAATGCTGATTAGCACCAACTGGTACAGTGAAGTGAATTATCTGGCATTTTAGAGCTATATGCCACTACGTTCCTTCTTTGTCTTTAGAATGAACCAGAAGGAAAACATTTTGCTTAGATATTGTTGGAATATGGGGAAGTGAAACTAAATGGAGATGTGAACAAAATAACAAAGAAAATAATAAACTTACGATTAAGGATGACAAATCCTCTGAAAAAATAAAACTTTAACTTCAAGTGTCTAAAATTTGTTTTCCTTAGAATCAAATTAGATTTTCCCCACTTTCAAAATCCTATTTTTCTCAATTTTAACAAAACTGCAGATGATTGTTGTTCCTGGGAATTGGGTGGCGGTAATGCTATGTGCTCTGCATTTCAGGCTGGGGCTCAAATCACATTTGTGGTCAAGTGAGGAGTTTGATGGTTTACTTCAGTCACTAGTAGTTAGCTTTTTTGTTTTGTGCTGTTTTTTTTCCCCCCTCCTGTGACTAGAAGTTCACATTAGTTTTGCTGGGAATCTGTGCAACAGAACATCCAGGCCTGAACAACAGTGATGTTGCATGTTTAGAAATTAAGATGCACTGGTAGAACTGTGTTCTTGGGAAAGCTTGTAAAGCTGTCTGCCTGCACTGCTGCTGACCAGTCAGTGTGTCTTATCAAGAGCTCACACATTCAACCAGATTTAGAGGAACTATACTCTTGACTAGCTGTACGCACCTAGGACACACACAAATACCACTCCTTTTCCATGATAACTGATAATAGAGGCCATGTCTACACTACGGGATAAAATCGAATTTGCTAAAATCGGTTTTATAAAACTGATATAATTTCGATTTCATGCGGCCACACTAGGCACAGTAATTCGGCGTTGTGCGTCCATGCTCCGAGGCTAACGTCGATTTCTGAAGCGTTGCATTGTGGGTAGC